>NC_077229.1:42803104-43142028 GCF_027887165.1 Monodelphis domestica
GTGGGATCACTAGGGTCCCCAGTGAGGATACCTAGTACTGGGAGGTGAACCTCTTTGAGGGGGTTAGAATCATTAACCGAAAGAAAATTCAGCCTTAAGGTTGGATTTTGACACAGAGAGGATAGGATGACTTTAGGGACAGATCAAGGCATCCTTGGGACACCTAGGGACCACAGAGGATAGCACCAAGTCTGGAATCCAGAGGACCTGGGTTCAAAGCTGGACTCAGACATTTCTTGGCTGTGTCACCTCAGGCAAGTCATGTAACCCCCTTTGCCTAGACTGCCTTGCCCCTGTCACTTTTCTGACTTAAAATCAATACTAAGGGGGGCAGCTGGGTAGCTCAGTGGATTGAGAGCCAGGCCTAGAGATGGGAGGTCCTAGGTTCAAATATGGCCTCAGACATTTCCCGGCTGTGTGACCCTGGGCAAATCACAACCCCTATCTAGCCCGTACTGCTCTTCTGCTATCAGGACTGGCCTGTAGTCCCTATATATTTCCCTGTGGGTAATAACCTGAGAAGGAGAAGGGAGACTAAGGAAATAGGTGGATAATAAAGATGCAGAAACAACAAGTTAAAACACATGAGTAGTGGCACGAACTCCTTGATATCTCCCTTGGATAATTAATTAAAAGGAAATATGAAGAATAAGAAAACACGTGGGGAGTAACAACTCCTTAATGCCTCTTATGGCCAAGAGAGTCAGAGGACTAATAGGAAGCATGGGGGCGACAGCATCAAGAGGAAAGAGAGATCAGGAGGAAAAGATAGGACAGAGAAGTCAAAAGATCCAGGAAAGTAAGGAGTGTAAGAGAAGAGAAGGGAAGAGAGAGGCTCGCCCATGTTCCCCAGTCTTTATTGGGGACCTTAGGAATGTCAAGTGGGAGGTGATTAATGAATACATGACATAGGTTTTTACATTGGTGGCATTGACAATGATGGAATGAAAGAGGAGGAGAATAATCCAACCCGTGCTTTGCAAATGAATGTACTCTGAGCCAGGGCAAGGCCCAGCCCAGGAAGGAATTTGCTTGTCCTTTGCTAGTCCTTTGGACTGCCCCTTTCCATACAATGAACATTAAGAGATCTGACCATGTGTCTGGTAAATGAATATACATGATACAATATCAATACATCATTCATACTTCCAAGATGCTACGATGCCTGGTATGCTACATCTGCCTTGGAACCAATACCCAGTATTGATTCCAAGATGGGAGGTATGGGTTTAAAAAAGAAAAACAAGAATTGATACTAAGGCAGAAGGTAATTGTAGCAGTCCAGGCATGTATAAACCTTGGTTATATT
This sequence comes from Monodelphis domestica, assembly GCF_027887165.1. Lineage (NCBI taxonomy): Eukaryota > Metazoa > Chordata > Mammalia > Didelphimorphia > Didelphidae > Monodelphis > Monodelphis domestica. The sequence goes on from NC_077229.1 coordinate 42,804,414, forward strand.
TTAGGGGTTCTCAAAAATCAGGCTCATGAGCTAGGTGCTCATTTTTATCAAGCTAAATTCTATGCCCTTGATTCAGTACTTAACCTTGTCAAATTGCTAACCCATCCCTGAGTCTACACTCTGGAAGTCTGGCTGGATATCTCAGTTTCCTTGTTTTGCCATAACAATCAATTAGCATATGTATCAAACAAGCTTAGATGCCTTAGGCCATATGACCTCTTGATTTGGGGCATTAGCTATACCTGTTGTCTTAGGATCCCACAGTGTGCATCTTGTGATGATTACCTAACTTGTCAGACCACCTTTGCCCCTTCCCCCTCCTTCCTTTTTGCAACCCCAATAAAATTTAGTATGTCTAAACCCGAGGAAGCTCTTCTCCACCATAGCTCTTGAACAAAGAAGCTCTTCACCATCATAGCTCAACTCCACCTAGAACTTACTTGCTGTAAGGATTACTCTTTTGCTTCAATTCTCTTGTCTCTGAGTCTTTCTTTATTGTGTTCCTCTTTCTTATCACCATCAGAGTAGCATGCACACTGGAGGCCAGGTTGTTGAACCCTTAAGCTTTCTTCCTTTATTGTTTCCCCTCTCCTTTTCCTTTCTCACCTATTTTTCCTCAGTCTTCAATCTCCCTTCTGAGTGTTCACCCTGCTGGCAGCCACAGTAATAGTTTTAAAAAAGCCAACAAAACACAAAGATATTCTGGGTCAGGAAGCAGGAAGGGGCTCCTGCTAAACTTTTTCTTTTCTAGCTGAACCCTTTTCAACTTCACTAAATTCTCTGGATCAGTCACCAGACAGATGCTCCCACCCTGCAGACCTAAGGGCTAAATGATCTTCCTTCACACTATCTCCCTGGTCCCTTGGCTCCTTGGTCTCCAGGACTTCCTTTCTATCCTTCTCTGAGCTTGAGGGATTTGGATTTGGGCCTAGGAACCAGCCTATGGCTTCAGGCATTCCTGCCTCAGCAGCCATACTTAAGAAAGAGCTTTTATTTAAAGACCGCCAATGTCATGGAGGTCACTGCTGCCTGAAGCAGCCCATGCCACCCTGATTCAGCTTTGTAAGAATTGGAACAATATTTCTACCCAGATATATATTTTATAAGGTTTATTGGAAGGGTATTCCTATAAGTAACCTGACCACATGGTGCCTAGCCTGCCAGTCTCTTTCCTCCTTCCCTTCACCTGCCTGCTCTGCATCCTGACTTCTTCCTTCTCCTGGCTTCTCCCCAATTCTCTCTCGATTCTCCCCAAAGCCTGACCTTTACTGATGTACAGAATGTAGACAGATGCAAATCTGGTGCAGCTGTGTTATCTCAGGAATGTTTGATGGACAGGCTACTCAGGAGGGGGAAGGGATAAAACTTCCTTGACACAAATACCCCTGTGATCCTTTGGAAGACCCATCTCCCCAATGGATTATTTAAATATAACTATCTTATAACTCTAAATACCTTCTAGCTAAAAGTACGTACAATATTGCATTTTTCTAAGAGGGAGTTACAATGGTCAGAGATAAGAGTAAAATACAAAAACTGATTGATATATGCATTGACAAAATGCCAATTGGGGGCAGTCCCCTTTGTCATAAAAGTTTACATTCATAAAATAAGTATGTTCAACCCCCTTCAATTCAGTTCTTTATTTCCCAAAGTTCGTTCTGGACCTTTTGATGTAGTGTGTAGCTTCTTCAGGCATCTTTAAAGCACCTTCTCCCAAAGGATCCACTTTCTTGATTTTGGGGTGTTGGCAAGTTTCTTTTCCTGAAATTTCTCCAAAAATTTTTAAAATCTTGGATTTTAGAATAATTACCCAATCCCCCCGAGGAGGGTGTTCACCAACACCAGAATCACACTGGGATACATGACTAAGTTATGAGGTATATGAAACAATTGTCAAAAGAAAAACAAAAATAAACCTCCCCAAAAAAACCCAAAATAAAAGAATAAAAAATTGAAATTCTGTATAAAAATAATAAGTACAAAAATGATAAAAAACCAAAATAAAAATATCACATGTATAAAATTCTGAGTAAAAGATAAAAAACCTGTAGCAAGTTCTTGAATCACAGTCAAGGCTCTATTAAAGTGATTTATGTCCCACAATCTTGTAGGACAATTGCTGCGATATAGCACTTTACCCATTGGCCGCCAAGACTACAGAAAATGCCCAAACTATAAGAGAAAGGACTAAGTTTCAGCAGCAAATGAGAAAAATCATTCCCTGGTCTGGTTGTACCTTCACTGTCAGAGATAGAGGGAGCCAGGATGATAGCCAACCTGAGGTACTTGACAGAATATTGCACATGGAGTTCAAGGAAGTCCTGCATCTTAACATATGTCAAGTGCCTCAACCTCAATTTGCACACTAGTTTCAAGTCCTTTTGTATTGGCATAGGAGTTCAATAATCCTCCCTGGATTGGATTTGGTCTGTTTTGACCTTGTGCTACTTGGCACTGTATATTGGCTCTTTTGTTCCCTTCTCCTGAAGTCAGACATAATCACTCAACAAAGTCCCATAACATTTATCAATGTATGACAGGTTTCCATAGTTGAAAGCTTCTGGGTATGCATATTACTAGGGCTAATAGATACTGTAAACTTATACTGTAAACTTTATCCTTCAATTAAAAAAATATTAATATTGATTTAATGTACTTCAAGTATCACCAAGGTTAGGAAAAAAGAAAAAAATAAAATATCCTATTACAAACATAAAGAGAAAATTTTTTTTAAATCATAATTTCATAGTTCACATTCCATGTGACAATGTGTTAGCCTAGCAGAGGCACAAAACAAAAGGCATTCACTCAAAAATGAAATTTATATCAATCTTAACTTGGCTAGGATCCACTGTGTGAGTGTACATAATTTTTTCTTCACCAGGTAAAAACCTTTTAAAAACAGTAGTACAACAAATAATACAGATTCTAAAAAATATCAAGATTCTCAAAATTATAAGAGCCCATTTAATGATAACTGCAAACAAACCAACCATCATTAGGATTCACATAAGTTGCTGTGTGACATACAAAAAACCTATGAACACATGAATATTTGTCACAAGTTCTAAAGATTTAGCCAATCTTTCAACCTTGGCAAAGATATTATTAATAAATTCTATTAATACTATCATTCCAAAATTGGTGGGAAAGAACCAGGAAAAATCATTCCCATCTTCCAGGTGAGATTATTACACATCACAGGGTAACTAAGCCACTTGGGCACCTCTCTCCTTCTTGGTATGAGACTCTAACAGTGTAACAGCATTGTCTCCAATATGTCCCACCCATTTTCACATGGAGCCAAGAAATAAAAAGTGAAAATTATTGCAGATATGTCATCCATTACATTACAATAAATGCTGAGATGGGAAAATACAACAATGCCATTTCACTTCCCTTACCTCTTGTTACAAACAACTCAGAGGCAGGCAAATAATAAGTCAGAGGTAGGGATTCTCCCAGATATCTGAAAACCATGTCTGAATACTCATTAAAATAAATTATTAAGCAATTAAATTCCCAAAACTTGTATACAGGTTGAAACCAATGTGATGGAGTCCATCCATCTTCTCTATGTAAGAATTAACAAAGGAAAAAAAGGAAAAAATGCTGTTTATGGGCTTTTACAAAGATATAATTCAGTACAATCATAGTCATTGGGGAGGCATAAATAAAGACAATTTGACAGAATATTTCAATTTTGATAACTTATGTAGTGGTTAACATTAAATTACATACATCTTAGTATTTAGAATTGAGTTAGAGAGACTTCTTCATTCTGGGGAGGGGAACAAACTGAAACAGTTAACAGCAATAAGGCAATGGGGTCTGAAAAGGCTTAAAATTCACCTCCAGACTCTTTGAGGTTCCTTCTCCTCCTAAGTACCATCATTCATCACAATTTCTTTGTCCACACTTCTGGGGTCCCCCATACTGAGGGAAGTTTCCACATTGAGTACAGGTGTTTGGGTGTGAGTTTTGATTTTCCTTATTTGAATAACTATTCCTCCTATCACTATCAGTATTCCTGACACTTCTATTCCTATTTCCTTGACTTCTCTTCTTACAATTCATAATCACATGACCAACTTTTCCACAAAAATAACATGTTAGTGGTTGGGAGTCCTTAATGATCTGAGGTGGGGGAAAAATAGCCACACCCCTGATTGGGTCCCCGCTTCTGTTTTGGCCAAAAGGCATCCTTTCCCTTCTCTACTGCCCCAGGGAGCTCCTAACTCTAATCCAGGATTAATGTGAGGGGTGTCTCTGTGCTCAGCTCAGCTCTTGGCTGAGCAAAGCAGCAGTATGAGCCAGTGGTTTTGTGAGCCCAGAGTAGTCAAGGGCTGGGCTGGGCTGGGTCCAGGGGCTCTGGCCAGGACTCCACTAACCCACCAGTGGTGGTGATACACATGTAAGGGAGGTTTGTCACCAATCCAATGTGATCTAATCCGGGAAAAACAGCAGCTTGTTCCCTCTCTCCACCAAATGAAGGCAGGCTAGCAAACTGAAGCCTTTTCTTTTATCTTACCTAAGCTATACCTAAGCACTTAAATTAAAGTTTGTTTTTAAACCAGTGGCTCACCATCTATAAGAACTGGAATAATATTTCTACCCAGATATAATATTTTATAAAGTTTATTGGTAGGGTAGATAATCATTCCTATAAGTGACCTGACCATGTGGTGCCTAGCCTGCCAGTCTCTTTCCTCCTTCCCTCCACCTGCCTGCTCTGCATCCTGACTTCTTCCTTCTTCCTTCTCCTCCTGGCTTCTCCTTGATTCTCTCTCAATTCTCCCCAAAACCTTGACTTTTATTGATGTACAGCATGTAGACAGACGCAAATCTGGTGCAGCTGTGTTATCTCAGGAATGTTTGATGGACAGGCTACTCAGGAGGGGGAGGGCATAAAACTTCCTTGACACAGTTCTTATTGTTAGGAATATATTTTCCTCTGTGATCAGTGTTAAAAATGCCTCTTAGTAGCTTTCTACCCACTGTTCTGGTTCTGCCCCCAGGCAGAACTAACCCTAACCCTCACCCTAAATTCCTTCCAGAGCCCAGTCTTCCACAGGACATCCACATGTATATTCAAAAGAAATCTGGTCTCATCTTCACCTCCTGAAAGTAGTTTCTTCCCAAGGCTAAGCATCCATAGGTCTCTCATTCATTGGATCCTAGGTACAAAAGGGTCTCTAAAAAGATCCTAGGTCTAGAAGGTCCCTAGAAAGGGACTTCAAAGGTGATCTAGTGCAACTCCTTCATTTCACAGATGAAGAAACAGAGACCTAAGGGGAGATTTAAATTACTTGCCCAAGGTCACACAGATAATTCAAATGAAAGACAGGATTTGAACCCAGAGGCCCTGACTGCAGGGCTTCCATTTTTCCCCCACTGTGTCAAAAGGGTTGGAAACCCCTGGGTGGTTGTTGTAAATGAGTGGTCAGTTGGTTTCGGTAATGACTGTCAAGGCATTTCCCTCCCTTAGACAGAGAGCAATGGCTGCTCTCTATCCCTGGCCAGATCAGAATGGTGGGCAGATGGTGTAGTCTGTACCAGAAAGAGAACACTTTAGGAAGGAAGGAAGGAATGGGCTTTTAGCTAGGATGTTTCCTTAGCCTAGATTTCCTTTGGTGACCTCCTCTCTGAACAGAATCTGCTAGACGGTAACTTTCGACCCAGGATTCGACTTACCCTGGACTGTATAAAACTCTCTCTTGGAGTGGCCGTTCACCCACCAATCTCCCTGTGATGTTCTTCAATTAATCTGACTGTTTTCTAAATTGCTAAGAGGTTTATTAAGAGGGAACAAGGGTTGATGTGCAGGGAAGAAGGTAATAGGAAACCCTAACCATTCTCAATGGGTGAAAGCAATCCACAAAACTCCTCCCAAACTAGATGTAATCTATTTATTGGCTAATCCTAGGCTGATATGAGAAAGATTACAGTCTCTAGGTTTAGCTGGGACAAAGGTATGGTCTTCAGTCTTGATCCAGTCCACTCTCATAGTGACCCCTTCAAGATAGCTGCAGTTGATCAGGATAACTCAGGGCTGATGGCTTCTCAGAAGAATTGGGAATAATGGCTGTAGGGTATTATCAGGTCTCCAGAAGTCTCTCTCCAAGCTCGTGCTCTTTCAGAGTCCAACATTATTGTGGGGTGCAGAGGTGAACCCCCGGGATTCGGGAAGGATGCCTTTTTTTTGAACCCTTACCTTCCATCTTGGAATACTGTGTATTGATTCCAAGGCAGAAGAGTGGTAAGGGGGGTTAAGTGACTTGCCCAGGGTCACACAGCTAGGAAGTGTGTGAGGCCAGATTTGAACCTAGGACCTCCCATCTCTAGGCCTGACTCTCATTCCACTGAGTCACCCAGCTGCCCCCAGGAAGGATCCCGTTTGCATGAATGCAAGACTCCAAATCTTAGCTTAAAAATAAAAAAAAGAGAAATTTATTAATTTAGGAAGTAATGTTGAGAATTCCCAGGAGGATAGTAAAGGTAGAATAGCAAGATGGGAGACTAATCCTTAGGAGGACAGCATGGATGGGAAAGCTGTCTCCCAAATGACATCAATTCTGGGGATTTTATACTCTTTACAACAGATTCTGTGTCATGGTGAGGATATGACTCTAGAGTGGTAAACCCTCAGGCATTCGGTGGGGGGAGGGGGTTGGTCATCTGACCAGGGTCTGCCTGGAGACATAGGGGATGACCTTCATAGCTTAGGGAACAGATGGATATCTGAGATACACTCTGATGGTATTGAGGTATAGCCTGGAGGTGCATCTCTCTCTGTCCATCTTAAATCTAAAGGACAATGCAAAGATGATAATCCTCTCAGGGTCTTATAGGACTTATCAGATGTTTTGAGTTAGGAATCTGGAGGTCATGCCAGGTTTCCCAACAGACCTTGCTTCCAGGATTTCAAATGATCTTTGGCATCTTGTCACTGTCCTCCTGCCTTCATGGCTTCCCTGTGTAAAATTCTATTTTCTCAACTGTCCCTGAAGGAGCCCCAAGCAGGGAGCTGCTTGGTCAGTACAGCACACATCACTATAGAACATCTGACCAACAGACCCCTGTCAGGGAACCTAAATGTGCCAACGCCCAAAACGTAGAGTCCAGGAGAAACTTGTACTGATGCCCAAAACATAGATTCCAGGAGAAACTTGTGGGCCACATATGGTGGTTAGTGATATGCTGTCAGGCATTGGGTATAAAAGACTCTGCACTCACAACTGCAGGTGGAACTCTTGTGCTGTGCTTCCCCTGGTGTATACCAGAATAAAGGACCCTCCTGCTTGATTGCATTGTCTGTGGTGGTGGGTGACGAACTGGACCTAAACATTTGGGGGCTCGCCGGTACCCCTCCACCTTGGAACCCCCCGGACAGGAGGGCCTAAGGCACTGCCTTGGACCGGACCTTCAGGTGAGCTGAGTGTTGTGTGGCTGTGGGTGCGAATGGTGACCGAATGTGTATGGGGGAGATGAGGACCCCTGATGGGCATAAGGCTCAGTGGGGCATTCGTTCTTGAGGTTTAAACAAGAGCCCCTATGCCAAGCCCCAGGGCCCGCCTTTTTCTAAGGCAAGAGGCTTAGCCTCATGGCATCGGTCCGACCCTCCCACCTGTTTCTGAGTGAGGACTCGGGATTACCGCATTTCTGTGTCCTTCGAGAGAAGGCCAGTCGGGAAACTGAGGAAGCGTCTGTGATCAGCGGTGGAGAAAGGATAAGGTCCAGGGCAGGTGCCGAGATCAGAACTTCCAGGTGGTTAGAGGCCCCTGAGGACAGAGGTCTGACTCTGCCATACAGAGTTAAAGTCTCCTTCAGGTCTGCCTCTGTCATATGGAGTTAAAGTCTCTGTCAGGTTGAGAGAGCCCTAAGCGTGGAGCTCCATGTCTCCACCAGGTGGACACTGCTCTCAACTGGTTTGAAGGGAAAGGGGTTCGAGTCCCCTTTTGGGAAGATATTGCACCCCTAGGAGAGACTGGGGGACACCCCATGATCTCTAGGTGATTTATAGACACACTGAGGTTTTTTGCCACACAGAGGGATCAGGTGGCCAGCCGCTGGCTGCTTGCCCCTGACAGATAGCCGGAGGCAGCCGAAGGAAGCTGGAAACAGCCGAAGGGAGCTGGCCACTGATGAGTAATTGCGGGTATCAGGTTTCTTTCCTGATTAAAACTAGCTGCTTTAGGCAGTTGTTAACCCTTTCCTTGCAACTTCTTGGTCTCAATAATAGAAAATCAGCCTATTTGTCAAACAGCTTGCTCAGGGTTTTACGGTCCTTACAAGTACATGCCAAGAAATGAGAACTTAAGATAAGCTCCTAGGATCGGGGGAGTTTACATGTCCATGTCTCTGTTATTTGTCTTCTGGCTTTTGCTGTTTGTCTTGTGTGTCTTTCTGTATTTGGACGCAGGTATGTGGATGTGTGGGAGAGGGTGTCCTATAGGGTTCTTTGAGTCTTTGTTGTGGCTGGATTAAAGGGAAAGAGAAAAAAAGGGGGGGGAGTTTGGGATGCAGGGTTACAAAGGAGAATAGATTTTGCACCCCTGCTCCCTCTGCCTGCGTTCCAACCAGGCAAGCTATGATAAAGTAACACTGTGACAGGCTTCAGGGAGGGAGAGAGTGCAATTACCCATTCAATGATTTTTCCCTCCTTCTTCCTTTGGATGGGCCCCCAAAGGAGCGGAAGAGAGAAAATTCTGAGCAGAAAAGGGAGATTCTTACTCCACAGTTAGAAACTTTCTCTTAAAATTAATTCTCAAACTGGGTGAATTGCTAATGATTTTGATACAGTACAAATGTAATGTATTGTAGTTACTGTTTATCAAATGTGAAATGTTGCCAGATTTTTATTGAACAACAAAACTCCTGATTAGAAGTTTGCTTTGTTAAACCTTGCAATGCATAATGATTTCAGTGAATTTGAGAATTGTGTAAATGTGATTGACAGCAAGTCTGATGCAGAGAGGAAAGTTTATTCTGCATAGACAGAAAATTGTACTGATTATAGATGTAAAAGTCATTCAGAAAAACTTGTGTTGTTGAAAAGAACTTATTCTAGAATTTGAATTTGGGAACCCTTCAAATCACATTTATTTTCATATATGTGCTGTCAGAAATAGCAGCAAGAAATTATATTACACACACCAGAAGTTTTTTTTTTCTTTTTCAAAGTGGTTAATCTGTGCATGGCATTAATGAGATAAATGCTAAGAATTGATGTTTTACAAAAGAGGAACTTTTTAAATAATGTTTTTAATCAAGGTTATATGAATTGTTTTTAAATGTGCAAAATGCAAAATGCATAGGAAGGAATTAGTAATCTAGATGCCAAATGCTGGAAATGAGTGAATGCTAAATATGTATGCATTATATTATGAAGAGGATTAAGTTTTCCACCTAAATAGGTTAAGGGTATATGACATACAACCTGTGTGCCCTTAACAAGATAAGTTCAACCAGCCCTGTAATCGAGAGGGCTTTTCATGAGGATTAAATACAGTCTAGCTTCAGATATATCAGAGAGGTCAGGCTGGAATGCCAGGTAACATGAAGCTAAGTAGGGAAAAGTGATTAAGTCCATGTGAAGGGAAATAGCTTTATGTCTTATCACCTATCTAGATAAGTTAATAATTGAATTTTGGGGTGTCTGGGTTCATTTTATGAAGTGCTCCACTTCAATAAGAGTAATGAGTAGAGCTACTAACTGATACTATGAATTCTAGTGTGAAATAGATACAACAATTATAAATTGGAATAATGTTGATGGACTTTAATTAGGAACGTAGCAACGTTTTGAGCTAGAAAGAGACTAAACTGGAGGTTCTGTTCTACTTTAGACAGGTTTGAGAGAAGTACAGGTAAATGCTTTGCACCTCAGTTTGGTTACACTGAAACATTGCTAAAGGACTTAATCAGAGTTATTTGGAAGTGTGGAGTTCGAATTGAAATCCACTGAGACTAAATTATTATGAAGGGGGTTTGATACATTCAAACTTTTACATTATAGTGAGCTCACTGGTTAAAGAAGGATGGGCCAAGGTTGCTAAGTAATAAAATCTAAGTCAAGGCCCGCAGCCTTGGGATAAAATTGCTCAGAAGCTATTAAGCTCTTCCTTGCACCCAGGAAGGAGAAAGAAGTGCTTATAACATTATGAACTGACACGGGGGCTTCAAAGAGTTAACAACCGCTGTGTGATAGAACTTAAAGATGAGTATATCTTAATTGTAGAAACGGAGGTTTTAAGGTGCTCAAGCAAGCAAATATTGCCAGCCCTGTCTGACCAAAAAAAAAAAGGCTTGTCTGTAGCTGTGGAATCTCACTACAAACATTCCAGGTCCAGAATGATAAAATGAGTTGGGTGATATGTAATTGATGAAGTTATCTCATAAGGGTTCTGGGGATTGTTGGTTGATATTTTGATTACATTTTGATCTGTATAAGGATATATGTGGCAAACAATAGCCAAAGAATGGGTAGGGTGTTAAAAATGGCACATATGTGAAAATGCTTGTTCAGAAATTTATGATTGTTATGTGAGTGGCTGCTAAAATGTGTTTAAGTATCGTTTGGATATTAAAAAAAACAAACCTCACTGTAAATCTGACTCAACCATATAGTTTGTTACCTCAGTCTACCAATTTGTACTATGAACTGAAATTTATAATGGTTGAGCTCTATGCTAAAGACTGTTCAATGATGTAATCTTTTTAAACCAGAATTCTTTGGGGTTACCAATTAGCAATTGAAGTGATACCATGGGGGCTGGCTGTTTGACTTATGATAGTAAAAGCATGTTAGAGAAAGTGGGGAGGTATGTTGGGTTTGAATTCGGAAGAAGGGGACTTTGATTTAAGTCCATAAAGCTATAGTATGTGGGTTTGTAAAGGAAGAATGGACGGTGTGTTCTGCTTTTAAGCGGAGGGTTTTGGAGGAACAGAAAGGGAGAGAGGTGAAAGGGAACGGATGAATGTTCTGCTCTCATAATTGGCTCTTTAACTTAGGGATAATATATAAAGTAATGTATATGGGAAAATCACACATGATTCTTTGGACAGTTACCCTGAAGTGATTCCTGCATGACCTTGTCTTAGTCTTTCAGATGGCCTAGGTCCAGGAGATGATACAGCCCTGATTTATGGGGAACTACTTAATTCAGCACTCATGTGACTACACCTGATGTGTAAATACATGAAAATAATTGCATGATCAGCCTTATAGGGATATTAAAGGCTTGTTTGGGGGTGTGGAGATTTGTTTCTGGATTGCTGATAAGCAAATTTCTCTGAGCTGTTAATGGGTGAGACTTATCCTTTAAGGAAAAGAAGGCTTCTGGGACCCAGTGGCAAGGGCTCTAAGGAGAGAAAGTCCTAGGATGGCTATAGAGAAGGCAGCCCAAGGCTCACTTTGGACTGAATTTTCCTGACCATCCTCGAGTGGAACAGCAGTGGCAAGTGACAGTCTTGCTTGGGGTGTCTTTTGTGACTTGGAGATATTTCCCTTTCAGGGCCTTCTTCCTTTGTGACAATTCCCATGATCAGCACATAATGCAAATTGTGATATTAAAGTTTCCATTTCCTCAAACAACCCTAATAATTGGGAATTCTCAAATTGTTAGGAACATGCTTTGAGAAATAGGTGGAGTTTATTCCTAGATGGCATGTATTTGTAGCCTTAATTTACCACAGTTGAGGTTTGGTTCTTGAGCTTGGAAAGATAGCTCACTGCCTTCTTGGTTTCCCCAGCCTCTGGGGTAAGGAAATACATCTGTAAGATATTGTTACTCCAGTGTTTTTAGATGTTATAGTTAATGTGTATTTTGCAATAGGATATACTTTAACAGAAACATCACATACCAGCTCTGCAAACAACTCAGGAAGGGATCTGTTCCTGTCAGAAGATGATTCTGAAGATGAAGTCTGTTGGTTAAGATACCCAAATGCAAATGTGTGATGTTCATTGCTATTGTATTAATGTCCTGTTCCTATCTGCTATTTGCCCCAGTACCCTTCTATCTTAGGGGCTGACTTCCCCTTGTGACTGGTGTGCCAATCAAGGGAAGGAGTGACAGGACACCCTTCAGATCTCCAGGCAGTTCTCCACCTGGGACCCTGGAATCCACTGAGGATGCGCCCCTAAAGACACTGTCTGCAGCCTTCCCTCTCCCTCATATTCCCCTCCCTCTCTCCTACACATAGGTAGGGACAGCTCTACATCCATGCTCAGCGCTGAAGAAACTACAGAAGATCTGGACCTCCTCCCTTTTTCCCTTAGAGATTTGGAGAGGGGAGGGGATGGGATGGCAGGGGGCACTGAACCAGGTGGGGCCTGAGATTCTGGCCCTCTGGGAGGCTGTGTGGTTTCCCTATGGATGGCTGGGCTGGCCAGATGGCAGGACTCACTAGAAGCAGTGGGGAGACAGATAGCAAAAGGAATATATGACCCACTCACTTCCATTACTTCACTTTCTCCCCCACCTCTTGGTTTCCCCCTCCCTTGTCACAGAGTATCCCTCAATCGGAAGATACCTTATCCCACCCGTAGGAGCGCATTGGCCGTGCCCCCGTTCTGGCCTACAGCCCTGTGTCTCCCCTAGCTCCCTCACTGCCCGCTGCACCCCCTCTCAATAGTACCCCAAGTGACCTACTATGTCAATCAGGACCTCGTCTTTCTTAAGGAGGGGGGCCTCTGCACAGCCTTGGGTGAGGAGTGCTGCTTCTATGTTAACCACTCAGGGATTATTAGGGACTCCCTGAGCAAGCTACAAGAAGGTCTAGAAGCTCTGATGGAAGGAGAGGGAAACTGCCAGCCCCTGGTACACCCACCTTTTCAATTCTTCTCCCTAGTCATGTTCCTCATAGGACCCCTCATAATCTTAACCCTACTCTTGACATTTGGCCCCTGCGTTTTTAACCGCCTTGTTCGGTTCATGAAAGGCCGGCTGGGTGCCACCCAGGTGTTGGCCCTCCGACAACAGTACTGACCCCTAGCGAGCCCTGGGCTGAAAGCCACAAGCTGCCTCAGTGGACAGGCCTTCCCTCTGCCCCCTAAGAGAAAAAGAAGTTGGGAATGAAGGAGCCCCAAGCAGGGAGCTGCTTGGTCAGTACAGCACATATCACTATAGAACATCTGACCAACAGACCCCTGTCAGGGAACCTAAATGTGCCAACGCCCAAAACGTAGAGTCCAGGAGAAACTTGTGGGCCACGTATGGTGGCTAGTGATATGCTGTCAGGCATTGGGTATAAAAGACTCTGCACTCACAACTGCAGGTGGAACTCTTGTGCTGAGCTTCCCCTGGTGTATACCAGAATAAAGGACCCTCCTGCTTGATTGCATTGTCTGTGGGTCTTCCATAGTGGTGGGTGACGAACTGGACCTTAACATCCCATACTGCTTCCCTTCCAGTCTTCATGCAACGTTAATTCAAAGTTCAGAGTCTGGCTCTGTTCATGATTGGTGTAAACTTGGAGGAAAATAACATCTCTGGGGCTCAGTTTCTTCATTTGAAAAATGAGATGATAGAACTAGACAGTCTACAAGGTCTTTCTTAATCCTGAATATTTGATCCTGTGGCTCTTGACTATCCCTTGAGCACCCCAAGCTGCAGTAAAAACTTAATCACTGTTATCCTCCATGGATGTTGATACTTAAAATTCTCTATTAGTGTTCTCATCAACTCCCAGGGGTTTAATTGTCATTTCTATGCCAATGACTTCCAAGATCTCTAAGTCCAGCCTTTCTCTCTCTGAGCTTCAATTCCATATCACCAATTACTTAGTGCCAAATTGCATGTGCCAAGGCTTTAACAGACATCTAGGTCAAAACAGAATTCATTCTCTTTCCTTGCAAATCTCTTTCAGACTTCCCCTTTTCTGCTGAAGGCATGAGAGAGAGACAGAAAGAGAGACAAGTCACTTATGTCTACTAAATAGATTACTCCTGCTGGCTTTGTGCTCAGTCCTCTCTCATTTGGCCTTCCCAAACCCAACATCATGGGGTGGAGGAACCAAGGGATCCCTCACAGTCTGCTTTGCCATCCCAAAGCAACAAACTCTTCTGAAGTCATCACCTATTTCCCCCCCAAAATGGTCTGGGCGTAGGCTTAGCAGCCCATGCTGTATGGTTTAGCTAGAGTAGACCTGAGGTCTGCTGTTGGCTTTCTTCTCCTTTCTGTCATCATCAGCTCAAACCCCCCCTCTTTTAGGAAACCTTCATAAACTGCCCAGACTCACACTGATCTGATACAATTCAGTTGGACACATTAAGTGCTTACTATGTACAACGTAGGGTATTAGGCTTTGTGCATACCAAGACAATAACTCTTTCTGAAATCCAGTTGGTCTGGATTGCTTATGGATGATATCAAGGAGATAACAATTGTTTAAGTGATACTGGAGAAATATTCATTGGAACCAGGTGTTGATATTGGAAGGAAAACATACTGGGATGGGGGCTTGAGGCATAATAGTATCATGATATCATGAACCATGAGGTAAAAATGTATTCAACCATGATCTGGGGACTCAACATGCTAGTGTCCATGTAGGTTGAGAGATCAAGCCCAGAGTCTTTAATTGCTATCCATATGGTGTTTCATTTGGAACAAACATTGGATATTTTCCATTTGGGGGGACCCATTCAGAGTCTCTCTCTTAGATTCAGTCATTGTCCAGATCCACTAGAAAAAAAAATTGAGAGGGAGAAGATGGGTGGTTCAGTGGATTGAGAGCCAGGCCTAGCCATGAGAAGTCCTGGATTCAAATCTAGTCTCAGACTCTTCCTAGCTATGTTACCTTGGGCAAGTCTACCCTATTTCCTTAGCCTTACCTCTTTTCAGTTTTGGAACAAGTTCACAGTATCAATTCTAAATGGAAGGTAAAGGTGTGGTTTTTTTTTGTTTTGTTTTTAGGAATAAAAATGGAGAAACATACTTTCAAAAGTAATCAGAAATCCATATTCACTCCTTCCCACCCAATGTAAAAAAAGAAGAGAGAAAAGAATTCCTTATTTTAAAAAGTGTTGCTTTTCAGTCATTTCTCATGTTCAGCTCTTCATGATAACTTCTTAAGGGTTTTTCTTGGTAGAGATCCTGGCATGGTTTGCCATTTCTTTCTCTGCTCATTTCATAGATGAGGAAACTGACGCAAACAGGGTTAAGTGATTTGCCCAGGGTCACACAGCTAGTAGGTGTCTGAGGCCATATTTGAACTAAGGAAGATGAGTCTTCATTCTGTGGTTATTCACCACAGAACTTCCTGACTGAGAACTAATTAGCCTTGCCTGGGTAAGCCATCCCAGAGCAAATATTTAGAGTGATAGGATAGATATTTTCTTTAATCTCTTTCACATTGCTCTACTTTATTGTTTCCCCTCTATTTTGGTAAATAAACTTCTGACTTGAGAATATAATTTTGGCAATCACGTTATTTCATATAATTTTAGTACAACCATTAAATTTAACCCTTACAACACTGAATTACCTTAATGGAGTCACAGATAAGGATCTCTAGAAGGAACTGGCGATTTTTAGCCTAGAGAAAAAATTCAGGGGAGAGGGGAAAACCTGCTATCTATTTTCAAGTATTTGAGGAGCTCACCCATGGCAGAGGAATTGACCTTGTTCTGCCTGGTTCCAGAGGATGAACCTTAGAATGGTGGATGGAAGTTACAATGACTTGCCTTGAGATTGGTAAGAATCAATCAACTAAGGAGGGAGGTCTCTGACTTTCCTGTCCTCGGGCCCACCAGAGAGCTTAAACACTCCTGAGTGAATAATGAAGAATCAAAGTGACAAGAGGACCAGCAGCGTCACCTTGTCTGCTGAACCCAGGAGTTTACATCCTGGTGGAAGATACCAGTGAGGTAGGGAACTTGACAGGTGGAGGGCCCTGGGAACAGCTGTGCTGACTGCAGCCTCAGCTCCTGAGATCCCCACTTGCCCACAGCTGGGGGTTGGCAGAGAGATCACTGTGGAGGTAACAGGTAATGGACCCTGAAGCCAGAACCTGAGGGCTTACATTCCAGTGATGCATACAGGTAGAATCCATAGGCAGTAAACTCGGGGAGTGGCTGACTGGGTTGTAGGCTAGGCCACTGATTGGGAAAGGACTTCAAGGACCCAAGAATGTGGACCAGACACCTGCTCTGTCCTGGGCTATAACATCTGGAGAGAAGGAGTGGGGAAGGATTGTATACTTTGGACCCCATTGTTTATAGTCACTCCCAGGAGAGTGGAGTCCCTGGCTATTACCACAGGGAAGAAGTGCCTGCAGTGGCATAAGTGCCAGAGGGCTCTGGTTGGAGCACCTGAGATCAACCACAGATTGGGGTTTGAGTGGGGGACTGAGGATTACACCTGATTCTGGATTATTGAAATTGAAAGAACTAAATAGGGCCCAGGAAATAATGAATACCCCAAATCCTGAAACCTGAGGCACCATGCCCCAACACCCTAGTAATTCTGAGACTCTGGGACAAAGCTAATAATAAAACCAATTGGCCTGGCCACAAAAATATAAAATAAATGAGCAAGCAAAGGAAAAAGAGCTGCATTACTGATAGCTATTATGGACAGAGAAGACCTGGGTTCAAAATTAGAGGACAATGAAGTAAAAATACCTACTTCTTTTATTCATTTATTCATTTATTTATTTATTCATTCATTCTTTTATTTATCCATTTATTTATTTATATATCTGTTTATTTATTTATTTGTTTGTTTATTTGTTTGTTTGTTTGTTTATTTATTTAAAACCCTTACCTTCCTTCTTGGAGTCAATACTGCTATTGGCTCCAAGGCAGAAGAGTGGTAAGGGCTAGGCAATGGGGGTCAAGTGACTTGCCCAGGGTCACACAGCTAGGAAGTGGCTGAGGCCAGATTTGAACAAAAATACCTACTTCTAAAACAGCAAGGAAAACAGTAAGTGGCCTCAAAAAGAGCTCTTGGAAAAACTTTTTTAAAAGTTATTTTTATTTTTCCATGGTTAAATGATTCATATTCTTTCCCTTCACCTTATCCCCATTCCTGTAGCCAATAATCAATTCAACTAAGTTTTACATGTATCAATAATCATTACCTGTTTCCATATTCATATTTTCAATGTAGTGATCATTTAGAGTCTATCTCCAATCATATCCTGATTGAACTTTGTGATCAGGGAAATTTTTTTCTTCTGTGTTTCTACTCCATCAGTTCTTTCTCTGGATATGAATAGCATTTTTTTTTCTCATAAGCCTCTCAGAATTGTCCTGGATTATTGCATTGTTGCTAGTAGAGAAATCCGTTATGTTCAATTGTGGCACAGTGTATCAGTCCCTGTGTACAATGTTCTCCTGGTTCTGCTCTTTTCCCTTTGCATCACTTCCTGGAGGTTGTGACAGTTCACATTGTGAAGAGTGAATCGAACTTTCTTTGTCTATCAATCAGCAACTTTTAACTAAATCATCAAAAACTTAAGCACCCCTACTTAACACTAAGCAAGAGAATTCACCAATCATTTACTAGAGTAAACTCACACCTCAAAAGACTATTGCCATCCCACTAGGGCAGTGCTAGACAAATTGAAAGACTGCCATTGGTTCCCATAAAGTGGGGGAATGACAGGATGTGACATGAAAAAAGGACTATAAAAAGTCCTGAACTTCCTGTCCAAGGGATTTCACCCTTTGAACTTCACCTTTTGTCCCTCAACTTGGTTCATGGGTGAAGCTCTCTCAGAGGGGAGAGAAGCTTTAAGGTAGGAAGATAGAGATAGGATAGAAATTTTAGATACCACGAGGGGGATGATGGAGTCAAATTAGAGATATGAGGTGGCCAGAATGAGTCTTTATTAATTATCAAAGAGCCACAGCTAAGCTCTGATCAAAGGACCCTTCCGAAGGCTTTTACCAGTCCAGAGATCCACATTTAATACCACACAGGTCAGAGAGATGAAAGAGAAAGATTAAAGCCTGGCCTCTGGCCAAGCTCCTGCAAGGACAGCCATCAGCTAGCCTGAAAGAGAGAGAGAGAGAGAGGTGGAGCTTGCTGGGCTACAAATACCCTTTGCTACGCAGTACATAGGGATGACCCTCATTGGTTAATGACAAGGCATAGGTGTGGTTTCTCTTAACCAGGCGAGAACAAAGAAACTTGTTTTCCCGCCTAACCTGGGGGAAGCTGGGGTCAAGGGTCAGAGGCCTTCCCAGCCATGAGCAATACTGAGCATGCTCAAGACTGAGCATGCTCTCTTTTAAGGCAATCTGCACATACCAACTGTTCCCCTTGCCCATAGCTAGGGGTGGACTGCTACAATGGGCTTGGATCTTCTCCTTTGGACTGCTCCTGAGACTTTGCCTTGGGACTTTTTCTTTTTGAACTTCTCCCTGGATCCTGTGTTGGTGAGCTAAGTGAGTAGTGAGTCTTCCTTCCTGGCTTCCAGGGAGATTGGATCCAAAGAGGCCTTCCTTTTCTTGGAGGAGATTGCATTGGTGGAACCCTTGCTGAAGATACCACCTGGTCTTCTGGCTGAAGATTATCGAGCCCTGGCAGAGCAGCACTTAGGGTAATAGGTTAGATAATTCTCTATCTTCTTGTTACATTTTCCCACTTTCACTCTTTCCACCTCATTGTAAATAAAGCTACTAAAAGTCATTTTGACTTGAGTTATAATACCTTTAAATTGGTAACCACAATATTATTATACAATTCTCATATTTAGCACAAAGCCTAAATTTTGAATTCTTATAATATGGAATTCATCCAGTTCATTATTTCTTTCAGCACAATAATATTTCATCACCAAGAGATACAACAATTTGTTCAATCATTCTCCAATAGAAGAGCACCCCCCTCATTCTCCAATTTTTGGCTACCACAAAGTGCACTTGTAAATATTTTTGTACATCTACTTTTCCTTATTATCTCTTTGGGGTACAAATCCAGCAGTAGCATGGCTAGATCAAAGGGCAGGAAGTAATTTAAAGCCCTTTGGGAATAATTTATTGGAAGAAATTAAAAAAAAGATCTGAAAAACTAAATGAGAGAGGTTTAGGAAACATTGGATAAAAATAAGAGGAATGCAAAAAAAAAAATAAAGAAAATTATGGAAGGCCACCTACCCAAATTGGAAACGTAATCCGAAAACTCACAGAAGAAAATAATTCATTAAAAACTAGGACTGGTCAGGAGGAGCTCATAAAGACTTCCTAAGATGATAAGAAATTATGAAGTGTAATAAAAAGAATGAAATAATAGAATAGAATATCAAACATCTGATTACAAAGTGAACTCCCTGGAAAAGAGATTAAGGAGAGACTGTATATATATATATATATATATATATATATATATATATATATATATATATATATATATAAATGGAGATTTTTGAATCTTAGACTTCAATCCCCAGAAGTCCTTGGTATTTCCCAGAATTCCTTATAATCTCTCCTGAGTCTCCACATTGGCAAGATCACATTATTGGTATTTAACTGTCAGTAATGCCTCCCACGCTCTCTTTCTTTGCAATGATGCATCAAGTATAGTGGTAAGCTAAGTGTGGGGATTTTAAACGGGCTAATCAGCCATGTGCACATGGTTTTTATTTTGTATCCTCTTTATTCCTTGATTTCTAATGATCCTTAATAAACCTCATAAAATATAATCTTTTTATTATTAGAGATATAATGGAATTTTTACATATATGATCTAACAAACTCCCAGAAAGTTTTGATTAGAAAAAAGAGTTGAGATATCTTACTCCAAGAAATCCACAAAAACTGCCCCAAAATTCTAGAAGCAGAGGGTAAAATAGAAATTGAAAGTATTCACTGAAAATCAGTACAAAGAGATCCCAAGATGAAAATGCACAGGAATATCACTCTATTTCATAGTTACTAGGATAAGGTGAAAATAATATAAGTAACAAGAAAAAGATTACATTTAGATACTGTGCAGCTACAGTCAGACTAACTCTAGACTTACATGCTTCAGCATTAAAAGAAAGAATAACATGGGACACAATGTTTCAAAAAACAAAGAAACGATTTACAACCAAGAATTACATACCCAGCAAAGCTGAGCACAATTAATAGGAGGAAAATAAATATTTAATGATCTCAAGGAGTTTCAATTCTTCTTGGGGGAAAACCCCCATACTCAGTAGAAAACTTGATCTATAAAAAACACAAGAAGGTTGTAGCAGTCCATACCTATCTATGGACAAGGGAAACAGTTAGAATGTAAAGATTGTCTTAGAAGAGAGTATGCTCAGTCTTGCGAATGGCTAGTAAAGCCTGTTGACCCTTAATCCCAGCTTCCCCCAGGTTAGGTGTGAAATCAGGTTTCTTTGTGCTCACCTCACTGAGACAAACCACACCTATACATTGTCTTTAACCAAAGATAATCATCCATATGTATTGTGCACATTTGCATCTCAATGGTAATAAATAGGAGCTCCACAGAAGGCCAGCCCTCCTTGCCAATCACCTCTCACCTATGTCTGTCTTTCCTGGAGCTTGGCCTCTTCCTCCCTCTCTATCTCTCTCTCTTCCTGAAAGACCTTTCCTCCTCAATCTCTTATCCTCAAGTGGTTTGTGCTTAGAGTACCAGCTCTAAGGAACCGGTGATTTCTTTCTTGATCTCCTCTCCTCAAGCCAGACTGATCCGTACCTGCAGCCCAGGCTGCAAGGGATCAGGGCTTTTCCTCTCAGCTAATCTCTATACTCCTATATCCACATATTGTTTATTTAGGAATACTTAGTGGTATCATGTCCTCTGATAACTAAGTAGTTGGGGCTTTCTGTGGAGCTCCATTGTTAAATATTATGTGTGTGTCTGCCTGTTTATTGTCCATCTCCTCGACTGTAGTCCTTCCCCAAGGTTTCTATCTTTCCTTTTGTGGGAAGGCTGTGGGCCGGCCTTCCTACTTTAAAGGTAAACAAGAAAGACAAATCATAAATGACCCCAAAGGTCAAATTGTTCAATTCTAATATGGGAAAATGTCATCTATAGTCCTGAAGAATGACATCCTTACCTGAGAAGTCTGAAAGAGTATATATATATATATACACACACACACAAATATTTGTATATATATATAAGATTTGAAGTTAAGTTGAATATAATGGAATGATCTGAAATAATAATAAAATAGAGCAGAAACAGGTAAAATGAAATAATTATCTCATATAAAATGAGTGGAAATCCTATCATGGAGAAGAAGAGGATAGGTTGGGGAGGACAAGTAGTCATATATCCCTACTTTCATCAGATCTGGGTTAAAGAGATAACATATATAATTAGAAGGATCAAAGTCTTGCTAAGGCACCTAGAAACAGGAAGGAAAGGGTATAGGATAAGGGAGACAAAAAGATTCCCCTTAAGGGACTAAGAGAGGGAAGGATAAAAATAAGAGAAAGGAGGGTAAGGGGATAAGAAATATGAGGGGGATATAAAAGGGAGTAGATATGAAAAAAGAGTTGAGTAAGGTGAAAGAATAAGGGAGGCACTCTTAGGTCAAGGTAAGGGAGGAATTTTTAGAATCCAATTCATATCAATAAATAGAAGGTCAGTGTTGGTAGGATAAGGAAGGGACTTTTTAAAAGGTGGAGAGAATAATAACTAAAAGCTAAGGAAGGGACAAGGAAGTGACCTTTGGAAAGGTAGACCAATTTAGAATAAGAGGGCAAAGGAAGAGAATAAGGGAAAGCTTCTAAGAAGGGATGCAAATTGGAAAGGTCATAGAAGAAATTGGATATCTGAGGAGAGATATAGCAAAAATAGAGGAAGAAAAGGAAAAAAAGGTGAAAAACAAAATGGCAGAAACCCCCCACTGATAATTGTGATTTTGAATGTGAATGGGATAAATTCACCCATAAAACAAAACAGCAAAATGCTTCAAAAACCAAAATCTGACAATATCTTTTTTATAAGAAACACATTTAAAAATGAGAGATGCACATAGAGTAAAAATAAAGGGCCAAAGCAGTTCCTCAGCTGGTATAGAGAAAGTAGAAGTAGCAATTATAATCACTGACAGATTTAAAGCAAAAATAGTTTAAACCAATTTGGGTAAAAGCTCAAATTAAAAGAGATGAACAGGACAACTATATTATGTTAAAAGGTACCATAGCTAGTGAAGCATTATCAGTATTAAATCTATATGCAACAAATGTTATAGAATCTAGATATTTAAAGGAAAAACTAAATGAGTTATAGATGGAACAAGATAGTGTAATAGATAATATTGAGGGAGTATATTTGATAGGTAAATGATGGCTAATAAATCAGGCATTTATCTTGTTTCTTTTGTCTACCATCCTCCCTATATACCTCCCTACCTCCATTTTCCTCCCTCTTCTTCAGCCTCCCTTCCTCCCCTCTTCTTCCCTTCAACTTCCCCTTTCCCTGTTCTTCGTTTGATTTCTAAATCAGTCAGGGTGAGTTAATGATGTTTCAAATGAAAATACTTTCTATCTTCTTTTGTCTTAAGTAAGGGTTTATTTGGGGAAAACAGGAAACTTGGAGGAGGGAGGTAAGAGGGTTGGGGGTTTCCATAATTCTATAATTAGCCTTAGGTTGGAGGATATTGAGAGAAGTGGTTGATAGGTCTGGTATTTCAGTCACTATCACCAACAGAGCAAGTCAGAGAGTTATGTCGACTATTGTCCTTCTTCTGCCTTCAAAGTCACCAGGCCACCTCCAGCTTGATTATCCCAAATCCCAGAGATAAACCCGGCTTCTTCCTTGCCTGATTCAAAGGCAATCAGGAAAACAGTCAAAACCCTGATTCAAAGGCATCCACCATCAGCCAAACCCCTGAATTCAGTCACCGTTGGTTTGGCTCCAAACTGCCTTTCCTGGTAACATTCCAAATCAAAATCTTCATTTGATTGACAGATTACCACTCAGCCATTGCTTCTGTCCTTTTGCATGCCTTATAACTTCTCTCTTTTCCACAATAGCAAAGCAATAATAATAGGGTCCTTTAATTTTCCCTTCTCATGTTATGGAATTTTCAGTTTAGGAAAGCAGGAAACCACAATTGTCACTCCAGAGTAAGGAAGGAAAGATATTTATTACATGTGGATACAGATGGGATCTTTCCTCATGTCTGGACTCCGAGTTTTGGGGCTCTGGCCTTTTTATACACAATTAATTAGGGAGAGTGTCCATAGATTACATAATATATACACAATGGTTTCTCCATGGGTTGTAAACACAAATATAACCGGCAAGTAAGTGCATCAGAACATAGGCCAGGATAGGCATTAAGGGCTCAGGCAGACTTGTATAGGCCTTAGTATGGTACAAACAGTACAAGTCCAGAACATCAATCCATCATGGATTTCTCAGGTCACAGCATGGGAAGTAACAGTGCCCTATGAAGCAGAAGTATTTGCTTTGTTCAAGACTTCCAACAGGCATAAGGGAAGGAGGGGCTATTGGTCACCCTATCTGTAGCAAGTTTCTAGGTCTGTCACCCTTGCAAAAAGAAAGTCCCTAAAGGGGGAGACCTGAAGATTTTCCACTACATCAGAACTATATGAATCTAACCAAAAGTAAATAAGAAAGAATTCAAGGGGATGAATAAAATCTTAGATAAGTTAAATATAATAGATATCTGGAGAGAACTGAATGTGAACAGAAAGGAATAGACTACCTTCTCAGAGGTGTATAGCACCTTTACAAAAATTACAAATTTACAAAAATTAGGGCATGAAAATATTATTGTTAAATGTAGAAAAACAGAACTATTAAATGCATCCTTTTCAGACCATAATGAAATACTATATATATATATATATATATATATATATATATATGTGTGTGTGTGTGTGTGTGTGTGTGTGTGTGTGTGTGTGTGTGTGTGTATAATAAAAAACCATGGAAACAGAAACCAAAAAATTAATTGCAGTCTAAATAACTTAATCTTCATAGAATGAGTTGGTTAAAGAATGATTCATATAAACATATAAAAATATAAATTATTTAAATATATATATATAAATATATATTATATATAATAATCATATAAAAAATAAATTATTTCATTAGTGAGAATGATAATGAGACAATAAACCAAAACCTAAGGATACAGTGTAAGTACTAAGTAGAGGAAAACCTGGGGTCAGGTGTGTGGCTCAGTGGATTGAGAGTCAGCCATAGAGATAGGAGGTCCTAGGTTCAAATCTGGCATCATACACTCCCTAGCTATATGACCCTGGGCAAGTCACTTAACTACCATTGCCTAGCCCTTAACTCTCTTCTACATTGGAATCAATATGCAGTTTTGATTCTAAGATGGAAGGTAAGGGTTAAAAAAAAAAAGAAAACCTATGTCTCTGAATTCTTACATTAATAAAACAGAGGAAAAAAGATCAATGAACTGGGAATTTAAATTTTAAAAAATAGAAGAAGAACAAATGAAAAATCCTCAACAAAATAACAAATTAAAAATTAAAGGTGAGATCGAATGTAAGAAAACCATTGAATCAATAAATAAATCTAAGAGTATGTTTGATGAAAAAAATAAACAATATAGACAAACCATTGGTTAATATTTTTAAAAAGGGGAGAAAATCAAATCACTAGTATTAAAGATGAATAAGGTGTACATACCACCAATGAAGGTGAAATTAAAGCAATTATTAAGAGTTATTTTGCTCAATTATATGCAAACAAATTTAACAATGAAAGAGAAATGAATACTTACCAAAAAAAAAAACAACAAGCAGTTTACACTATCAGAAAAGAAAATAGTATATCTAAACAAACCTTTTAGATAAAGAAACTAAACAGGCCATGAATGAAATTCCTAAGAAAAAGGCTCCAGGAATAGATGGATTTAAAAGTGAATCCTACCAAATATTTAAAGATCAATTAATTCCAATATTAAATAAATTATTTTAAATAATTGATAAAGAAGGAATTTTAACAAACACCTTTAAGAAAACAAAACAAATATTTTGCTGATACCTAAAGTAGAAGGATTAAAAGCAGAGAAAGCCGATTATAAATCAATGTTATTAATGAATATGAACACAAAAATCCTCTATAAAATACAGCTGGGAAACTACAATATAAAATTATACATTGTGACCAAACAGGATTCATACCAGGAATGCAGGGATAGTTTAATATAAAAAAAATTGACAACATAATGAATTATATTAATAACAAAAGTAATAAAAACATATAATTATATCAATAGATACAGAAAGTCTTTGACAAAATACAATATTCATTGCTATTAAAAACATTGGAAAGCACAGGTATCAATGGATTTTCTCTTAAAATGATACAAAGTATCTACCTAAAACCATTACCAAGTATTATTTATTAATGAGGATAAGCTAGGAGACTTCTCTGTAAGACCAGGAGTGAAATAAGGATGCCTATTATCTCTAACTACTGACATGGGCACTGTACCCCAGAAACCCAGGTGAACTATTGTCAAGGAACTCCCTTGTTTTTTTCTGACTCTGAGACTAAAAACATCCAATGACCCCACCTAGGGTCCTGAGATGACTACCTTCCTTTGATCGTCCTCTAGATGGACAGAAAGATGCCCCTTCAGACCACACCTCGATCCTATCAGACATCTGTTTGTCCCCTAAAACTAAGGAATCTTTATGTCCCCAGGCAGACCCCAGTATGATCACCCCACCTCATGCCTGAGTGACTAACTGTTGTGAAGAATGTATAAAATCCCCAGAACTGATGTCATCTGGGGGAACAGCCTTTCCTTTCATGCTGTCCTCCCAGGGAACTGCTCCCCATCTTGCTGTTCTACCTTGCTATCCTCCTGGCCACTCTCAACATTACTTTCTAAATTAATAAATCTCTTTTGTTTTTAAGCTAAATTTTGGAGTCATTGCATGCTTGCAAAAGGCATCCTTCCCGAACCCAAAAGGGTATCCTTCCATGCCCATAACAACTACCTCTTTGCAGATGACATGATAGTATATGTGGAAAATCCTAATTCAACTAAAAAGTTAGTTGAAATGATCAATAATTTAACAAAGTAGCGGAATATAAATTAAAACTACATAAATCATAAGTATTTTTATATGCCACTAACAGAGGCTTGCAAGAAGACAAAGAAAGTGATATTCCATTTAAAACAACAAATAAATATATAGTAAACTATCTGGGAGTATGTCTGCCAAAACAAACCAAACATAAATATAATTACAAAACATTTTCTATACAAATAAAATCAGATCTAAATAATTGGAGAAATAATTATTGGTGGGTAATTACTATTAAATTATTATTGAATTTAGCATTATTATTAACATTAACAACATTATTAAAATGATCATGATACCTACTCTACTTATTCAATGTAATCCCAATAAAGTAACAAAAATTGTTTTATTGAGCTGGAAAAAATGATAATAAAATTCATTCAGAAGGGCAAAATATCAAGATTATCAAAAGAATGAAAAAGGTGTAAAGGAAGGAGGTCTAGGAGTACCAGATTTAAAATTATATTATAAAGCAGCAATTATCAAAGCTATCTGGTACTGGCTAAGAAACAGAAAAGTTGAGAGAGCAGTGAAACAGGACAGACATATCAAAAATGGTAGCAAAGGATTATAGTAACCTTGTGCTTAACAAAAGCATTATGCGTCAAGGGAAGTTCATTCCCTCCCCCTTCTGGTTGCTGACCTGGATGATCCACATTCCCTAAATGCCAGAGTTTGCATCTGTTATGGCTGTAAACATCAACAAAAGAGAGGATGAAGGTCCTTTTTGGGGCTTTTGGACAAACTTTGGGAGGAAGCAGGCAGGTAAGGAGGGAGAGGAAGAAGTTAATGGGGAGTAGGCAGCATGTGTTCAGATAACTTAGAGTAAGGATGAGAATTTAAACTATGATTGTCTACCCTTTCTAATAAACTTTATAAAAAATTAATAATTGGGTAGACATATTAATTTTCACTTGTAACATTTGGCAACCAAGGTTGGTTTTTTATAACCTTTACTTTTCTTCTGAGATTTAAAAGTGTTTAGGATAGATTAAAGGGTTTTTTAATTTGTTCGCCTGCCTTCATATGGGAAATGCACCTTGGCAGCAACATAGAAACGGCTGTTTCCCTTTTAACACTAGCTGCCCTGGATTGGATCTGATTGGTTGATGGGTGAGACCTTCCTTCCCATGTGGGTTCCCCACCCCCATATTCCTTCACCTTAACCCAGGATGGGTCGGTAGAATAAGGGGCCCAAGTGGCTGCTGTTTTTTCCCAGGATTGTTAAGGACTCTCCCTCCCACCTGATTTCCCATCCCACCCCCATTTTAGAGGAGGATGGGGTGGTAGAAGATGGGGAGGAAGGCTTTTGTACAGATGGGATCCAGCATGCCCCCAGATAGTCTGACTTTCCCTGGGCCCTTGAAAATGCAGACTCCTGCTTCTTCCCAGCCCCTCTACTCTCCCTAGGGTGTGATACAGGGCAGGATGCTGACATAGGCTCATGGCTGCCTGCTGCTTGCTGCCTTTGCATTCAGCACAACTCAGTGAAAGGAGACACCCCTTAGACTAATCATAGGGTTACTCCCAGGTTGGGGGGGGGTTAGAGTTAAGAGCCCCTGAGACCCAGCATCCCCAACTTTGATAACATGTGAATTTTACCTCTGGGGAGGGGAAGGACTAGACCCTTCTTTCTCCCTTCCCCTCCTTGCTCTTTCCTTCTAGGGTTTATCTTATCTCTCACTCCCCATTTTTTAAGATAGGACCTAAACCCTCAAGTGTGTTACACTCTACACACAGTTGCAGCACCACCCTGTGGTGAGAATTAAAACTGAAGCAAATTTAAAAGAAAATACCTCCCCTGCTAAAATAATAACATTCAATTGAATACTTTAAAATATAGGAATAATTAATAGTTAAATATTGATAACATCGAATTTAAATAAAAACCAAATTTCTAAAATTGAACAAAGTCAACATTAAATCAAATTAATTACATGCAATATCAAGGAAGAGTTTTAGAATACAATAGTATTAATAATAATATTAATAACAATAATTGTTAATTTTCCAAATGTATTACTAGCCATGACAAATTAGTATTAATTAATAATAATTATTCATAATTGATATTTGGTTTGTAATTATTTACTATTTTATTATTAATAATAACAACAACAGACAGATATTATTAGTTATTAATAACAATAATTATGACAGATACACATTATTAATAGTTATTTATAATAAATACACATTCATTTTTAGTACTATTGCTATGCATCAATTCTTTTATTCCTCATATTAGCTTTTTTCCCCCTTCCACACTAACATTCAAGAAATTTGTATATCCATTTTTATGTTTTAGGAACTTTTCATTGTTTAAGCTAATCATTTAGCAATATGCAGGCTAGCTTAAAAAAGCAGAGTAAAACAGACAGACCAGACAATATGGGAAATACTGTAACAAATCAAGGAAAATCAGGAAATATCCCTCCAGATTCACCCCTACATAAGGCTTTTGATTCTTGGGGTGATCCTAGTCTACCTAAGGAAAATTGGATAATAAAGAAAGAAGCTAGAAATCTTTGTAAGGCATGGATAGAAAAGTCATTTACCTGGCCAAAGTATGGCTCCATTGGACTTCAAGATCTTAAAAGATTTGAAGTTAGTGATTAAAAACAAAGATTCCAAAGATTATAAGTACTGGCTCTTGTGGGCATATCATGTTGATAAATCAACCACTCCCTCCCATGAGGACAGCATTCTTTTTTGGAACCAGACCATTCTAGCTTAAGTCTTTAGTTCCTCCTCCTGAACCCTTGATTAAATCTAGCAAGAAATACACTCTATCATCCCACCTGGCTTGTGAGGAGGTTTCTCATCATACTGACCCAAACCAGGACTTGCACCCTTTAACTCTTCTCCCTGTAAGACCTTGCTCATCCTCTTATTCGTCCCATCCCCTTTCCTACCAATCTACCTCTCTACCCTCCTTTACCATTCCACTACTCATACTTTCGAGAGTTTCCTACTTCTTACTACCCAGTACATGCCCATCTACCCTGTCCCCAGCTGTACTATCCCTACTTACTTTATTCTCTTGGTAATACTTTTCCCTACCTTCCTTCTCTTGACCAATCCCACCCACTATACTATGACTCTTACTCTGAAACTCACACTTCCTACTCCTCATCTCCTCATCCTCATCCCTGTTCTTCTACTCCCTGCCCTCAACCCCACCCCCAAAATTTTGGCCTTGCCTCCCTATCTCCTTTCCGATGTCTCCCATTACATTCACCTATTCCCCCTTCCTCTACTAGTCTCACTACAACCCACTCCATTAAACTCCAGAAAACAGGCCAAGCAGCAGTTACCACAGATGATTGAAATAAAGGTCTTTTCCCTCTAAGAGATATTCCAAATTATAACATATAGAGATATTTAGTCAACATTAAACATCATATACCTTTCCACAGGACACTGAGAGATTCAAAGAAAAAAAAACCTTTATATGAATCTGAACCTGTAATGATAAATAAGTTTGAAAGCATTTTTCTTACATATAATCCCCCATGATTTGATGTGGAAGATTTGCCCCAGGCCTATTAACAGAAAGAAAAAGGAATAAGAGTCTTTCTCTCGTTAATCATTGTTAATCAGGCCCAGCGAGAGGGACCAACTCATTGACCAACTGAAGTTCCCAAATGGGACCCAAATTCAGAGCAAGATTACTTACAGCTATTCCAGGCTAAAAATGCATTGCTAAAAGCTATGAGAGCTTGTTCTGATAGGCCTGGTATGTGGACTAAATTTGAAAATCTTAAGCAAGAAGACAATGAAAACCCCGCCCAGTTTATCGATAGGTTTATTGAGCTGGGAAGAAGGTATATAGAATTGGATCTTAAAAGGGGAAGGGATTTTAGACAAATCAGAATACAATTTGTAAAGAACAGTTGTAAGGTCGTTAAGAATTATTTTATGACTAGCTATCCAAACTAGCTTACTATGGACCTTAAAGACTTGAAAACAGTGGTGGTTTATACTTTTGAGGGACATAAGGAGAACACTGATTTAGTGGAATCATTAAGGAAAGAAATAAAGGACTTAACTGCTAAACAGGGAGAGAAAGATGAAGAGAACGCTACACTAGTGGAGTCATTAAGAAAGGAGATAAAAGAATTAACTGAAACAGTTGGAAAGGCAAAACAAGGTGAGATCATAGCTCCCTTACAAGAATCCATACAACAACTACTAACGTGTTATTTTTGTGGAAAAGTGGTCCATGTAATTATGAATTGTAAGAAGAGGAATTAGGAAACTAGGAATAGACATTTCAGGGATAATGATAAGAATAGGAGGAATAGTTATTCAGATGAGGCAAATCAAAACTCACATGCAAACATCTGTACTGTTTGGGAACACCCCCCTCAGTTTGGGGGATCCCAGAGGTGTGGACAAAGGAATTTAGATGAATGATGGTACTTGGGAGGGAAGGAATCTCCAAGAGTCTGGAGGTGAATTTTAAGCCTTTTCAGACCCCATTGCCTTATTGATGTTAAGTGTTTCAGTTTGTTCCCCTCCCCAAAATAAAGAAATCTCTGTAACTCAATTCTAAATACAAGATGTCTGTAATTTACTGTTAACCATTTCATAAGTTACAAAATTGAAAAATTCTGTTACATTGTCTTTATTTGTACCTCCCCTATGATTGTACTGAAGAACATATTGTAAAGAAGCCCAATAAACAGTCTTTTGTTCCTTTTTTGCCTTTGCTAATTGTCACACACAGATGATGAATGGACTCCATCAAACTAGTTTCAACCTGTATACATGTTTTGGAAAATTTAATTATCTATTGATTTAAATTGAATTTCATGGGTCCTCAGACATGATTTTCAGATATCTGGGAGCATCCCTACCTCTGACTGATCACTTGCCTGCCTCTGAGTTGTTTGTAAGAAGGGTTAAGGGCCTATTTGTATTTGAAGTAATGTGAAATGGCATTGTTGTATTTTCCCATCTCTGCATTTATTGAACATGTAATGGATGAGACATCTGTATTGATTTTTACTTTTTAGTCCTCAGCTCCAAATTAATATGGTTGGGACATATTGGAGACAGTTCTGTTGCACTGTTACAGTGTGAATTTCAAAACTACTCCACCCTATTCAGACCATTCTTTAGAAGATAGGATTTAGCTATTTCCTGATCAATAACAATAGAGATACTTGGAATAACAGAATCAGGTCTTGGAAACTACATTCTCCACCTTAGTGTAACAAGATTAGGAAGGGCTGCAGCAAACTTGAGATTTAATTATTTGAGAATATGGCCTTCAACAGATATGTGCAAAAAAAGGACAGACCCCTGGGAGGTCCTAGGTCAAGCTAGAGCCACCATTGGCACATGTGAGACTCAGGAAGTGAGGTAGAGAACAGCCTCTGGAATTCTCGGGACTTCCTATGAGGAGGGCTAGAGTGCAGTTCGAGGCTGGTGCTTGAGGTTGGAGGAGCCCCACAGACTGCTTTCCTTCAGATTGGTCATGTGAGTGATAAGGGCTGATCTCTTCCCCTGCCTTGGCTATCCAAGGCCTTAACACCTGCTTTGGCTCAGCCTGAGCCAGAGTGATTCTGAGTTAAACTTCTTTCCTTCTCTCCCTTTTTCCTTCTTTCTCTCTCTCTGTCTCTGTCTCTCTGTCTCTCTGTCTCTCTGTCTCTCTCTCTCTCTCTCCCTCTCTCTCTCTCTCTCTCTCTCTCTCTCTCTCTCTGTCTCTGTCTCTCTGTCTCTCTGTCTGTCTGTCTGTCTGTCTCTCTCTCTCTTTCTCTCTCTCTCTCTCTCTCTCTCTCTCTCTCTCTCTCTCTCTCTCTCTCTCTCTCTCTCTCTCTCTCATACTTTCTTCCTCCTGTTGTAATTAAAACACCACAAAAATTTGGCAGCTGACTTGAGTGTTTCATTTAGGAATTACATAAGTGAATTCCTTGGCAACCTTAAATTAATACATGCCAGTCTTTTAAAGTGATTTCAATATCACAACAGTCATACCAAGAGGAAGAGAGGTGTCAAAGTGGCTTAGTTACCCTGTGATGTGTAATAATCCCACCTGGGAGATGGGAATGATTTTTCCTTTAAATCCTGAGTAGCTTTGAAATGGGTTCATTATAATGTGTGATTCTTCATCAAGAGTGCAGAGGTTTTTCTGGATTCTCCCACCAAATTTTGAAAGGATGGAAATAATAGACTTTGTTAAAATTATCTCATCCAAGGTTGAAAGATTGACTAAATCTGTAGAATTTGTGACAAAGGTTCATGATTTCAAAGATTTTTAAAAGTCTCACAGCAAGTCATGTGAATCTCAATGATAGTGGGTTTGTTTGCTATTGTTATTAAACGGGCTCTTGTAATTGTGGGGATTTTGGTTCTTCTTAAAATCTGTATTAGTTGTACTACTGTTTTAAAAACGCTTTTACCTGATGAAAAAATTATGTACACTCATACTGTGGATCCTGGCCAGGTTAAGAGGGATATAAATCTCATTTTTGAGTGAGCACCTTTTCTGTTTTGCCTCTGTGTGGCTAACACATTGTCACATGGAATATGAAGTATGAAATTATTATATTTAAAATTATTTTTTTCTTCTTATGCTTATAATAGGATATTTGATTTTTTCTTTTTTCCTATTCTTGGTAATACTTGAAGTACATGAAATCAATATTAATGTTTGTTTGTTTGGTTTTTTTTGCCTTGAAGGATAAAGTTTACAGTATAATGTATCTATTAGCCCTCATATCTAGGCATACCTGGAAGCATTGGACTATGGAAACCTGCCATTTATTCATAAAAGTGATGGAACTTCACTTAATGATTGTGTCTGATTCAAAGAGAAGAGAACAAAGGAGGCACTATACAGTGCCAAGAAGTACAAAGTGAAAACAGACCAAATGCAATCCAAGGAGGATTGTTGAACTTCTATGCCAATGCAAAAGGACTTGAAACTAGTGGGAGAATTGAGGTTGTGGCACTTGACATATATTAAGATGCAGGACTACTTGTACCACACTCCTGGTGCAATATTCTGTCAAGTACCTCAGGTTGGCTATCATCCTGGCTCCCTCTATCTCTGACAATGAAGATACAACCAGACCAGGGAATGATTTTTCTCATTTGCTGCTGAGACTTAGTCCTTTCTCTTTTATAGTTTGGGCATTTTCTGTAGTCTTGGAGGACAATGGGTAAAGTGCTACATCACAGCAATTGTTCTACAGGCTTGTGGAAAATGAATCACTTTAATTGGGCCTTGTCTATGATTCAAGGACCTGTTATGGGTTTATTTTTTTTACTCAGAATTTTATACATGTAAGATTATTATGTTTTATTATTTTTGTACTTCTTATTATTTTTATACAGAATTTAATTTTTGTTCTTTTCATTTGGGATTTGGGGGGGATTATTTGTTTTCCATTTGACAATTATTTCATATACCTCATAACTTAGCTATGTATTCTGGGGTGATTGCCAGTGTTGGCCAACACCTTCCTCAGGGGGATTGTGTAATTATCCTAAAATCCAAGATTTTAAAAGTTTTGGGGAAATTTCAGGAAAAGAAACTTGCCAACATCCTGAATCAAGAAAGTGGATCCTTTTGGAGAAGGTGCTATAAAGATGCCTACAGAAGCCACACAATGCATCAAAAGATCCAGAATGAACTTTGTGATATAATGAACTTAACTGAAGAGGGTTGAACATACTTATTCTGAATGTAAACTCTTATGCCAAAGGGGACTGCCCCCAAATTGGCATTTTGTCAATGCATCTATCAATCAGATTTTGTATTTTTCATCTCATATTTCCTTCTCACCTCTAACTATTGTAACTTTCTCTTAGAAAATGCAATATTGTATGTACTTTTAGCTAGAAGATATTTAGAGGTATAAAATAGTTGTATTTAAATGATCCATTGGGGAGACTGGTTTCCCAAAGGATCACAGGGGATGTTGTGTCAAGGGAAGTTCATTCCCTCCCCCTCCTGGTTGCTGACCTGGATGATCCACATTCCCTAAATGCCAGAGTTTGCATCTGTTATGGCTGTAAACATCAACAAAAGAGAGGATGAAGGTCCTTTTTGGGGCTTTTTGACAAACTCTGGGAGGGAGCAGGCAGGTAAGGAGGGAGAAGAAGAAGTTAATGGAGAAATAAGGCCTCATGTGGTCAGGTAACTTAGGGTAAGGATGAGACTTTAAACTATGATTGTCTACCATTTCTAATAAACTTTATAAAAATTAATAACTGGGTAGATATATTAATTTTCACTTATAACATATAGATACAAGTTTGGGGGATAAGAAATCACTATTTGGTAAAAATTGTTGGGACAACTGGAAAGAAGTTTTACAGAAACTAGGTATAGACCAATATCTTAAACCATTCCCTAAGGTAAGATCCTTATGAAGTCATGATCTAGATATAAAAGGAGTTATTAGAAGTAAATTAGGAGAAAATATCAGATTTCTGTAAAGAGAGAAATTTGCGAGTCAACAAGAGATGGAGAACATTGTGAAATGTAAAATGACTAAATGAGTACATGAAATGGAAAAGTTTTATACGAATAAAACTAATATTCCCCATATTATAAGGAATGACAATAGTCAAGCTGGTGGTTTAGGAGCAGTAAAAGCTGAAACCTCTCTGCCTATACTTCCATACCAATTTTTAGAAAGTGCTTCAAAAAGACAGGAATTCAAACCCCAAAATATAGAGTCACCAGGCTCTCCTGCTGAGAATAACTTGAATGATAGGCAGAGAAAGTCAATTTCCATCATATAAGAGAGAGAGAGAGAGAGAGAGAGAGAGAGAGAGAGAGAGAGAGAGGAAACAAGACTGACCTGACTGAACCTCTCACCCCCTACCACTGCTGCCCAGATCTACAGTGCTGAGACCAGCTATTAGAGCTGGGCTAACTTTTGGATCCCAGGACAGGGGCTAAAACCACAAAGGAGAGCCTCAAACACACCACTTATGGTCCTGGGCTCTGACAACAGCTGGCAGGGGGGGGGTACAGGGGTGGGTATGGGGTAGCATATATCTGGGCACCTGGGTCTCCTCAGCTGGTTATGGTGAAGATTTGACCCCAGGGCAGGTTAGTTCAACCTGAATAATCCTATACTAGCAGAGGAGAGAGAAGATTGAAGATTCTGCAGAACAACTCCAGCAAACCAGCAGAGGGACTAGCTTATAGCCCACAGGGTGTAGGGAAAAAGAGAGAAAATGAGTAAACAATAGAAAAAAGATAATGATCAAAAGCTTCTATAGGGATAAAGAATAGAACCAATGGAAGATGATCAGATCCAAGAAATTTCCAGCAAAACCTCAAAAAAATAAAAAACACAACCTGGGTATTAGATTCAAGTCCTGAAAGAGCTCAAAAATGAATTTAAAAATCAAGTAAATCAGGTTGAAAAAAATGATAAAAAGAATACAACAAATAGATCATCTGGAAACAGAAGCACATGTATCAAAAGAAGAAAACAAGTAGCCAGGCTTGACTTGTTGGATATAAAGAGGTGAAAAAGTCAATGAAAAAAAGTATGACTTGAAAAGAAGAATGAATAAAATGAAAAAGGAGCATCAAAAGGTCATGGAAGAAATTCAGTCTTCAAAAATTTGAATTCTTCAAAGAGAAGCAAATGCCTTCATGAAACATCATGAAACAATGAAGCAAATTTTTAAAAGAATGAAAAAATAGAAGAAAATATGAAATATCTTATTGAAAAAACAACTACCTGGAAATATGTCTGGGAAAGACAATTTAAGAATTATTTGGACAAAAAGAAAATCATGACCAAAATAAAAGGCTAGACATTATACTACAGGAAATTATTTAAGAAATCTGTCCTGATATTCTTGAACAAGAGGCTAAAATAGAGATTGAATAAATCCACAGATAACTAGCTTCATTAAATACCCAAATGAAAATTCCCAGGAATGATATAGCCAAGTTCAAGAGCTCTGTGAATCTTAAAAATTCTCAGACACTACTTCATAATGTTAGGATTGTAAAACTTAAAAAATTTCTTAGATCCTACTTCATAAGGTTGGTTTAAGACCATTCCCCACTTTAAACAATGAAGTGACTTAGATCAGGAATGTGAGAACTCTACTTCACCATACTTAAGCATGCCTTAGGGGAAGACAAAGTTGTAAACTCTTTGCTGAACGATGAAAAGTACTTAAACCCATACTTATAGTAAGACAAAAAGTTCTTAAACTATGCCTATTTTTGTATATAATACAAAGGGGTGCTAAGTACCTATAAAGGTCAGGCAACTTGTGAACTTACAAGGAGCAAAGAAGTGAAAACTTACTCAGAGATTCTAGTCTACTCAGGTGTGAATTACTCAAAAGATTAGTTTACTCAGGTGTGAACTAAGAATGGTCTGTCCTTTGAAAAACATCTACTGTGATTGGTAGATGGGAGAACTTAGGGGAGGAGACATAGGAGAAAATTCCCTTTAAATAGGAGCTCAGATTCATTCAGAGACATTCAGATTCAGGATTGAGCTGGTGGAGTCAGCTGAGATGAAGCTGGCCTGGTGTCACTAGAATCCTTGCTTGAACAGATCTTTTGGTGAGTGATTAAGGACTGACTGATCTTATATTTCATAATTGGAAATATTTCCCTGGCGACCACCTTATATAGTTTATTTTAAAACAAGACACTGTCTTGAAAACATATTTTCTGTGGTCACAATTTACTCATCCACTCTTATATCTACTACAATTTAAGTTTTCCACTACAACTCCCAGGATAAAGATAAAACAGTGTAAGCAGCTAAAAAGAGATGATTCAGATATCATCAAGCCCTATTCAAGATCATACAGCATCTGGCAGCCTCCACATTGAAGGACCAGAAGATTTAGAATATGATATTACAGAAAGCAAGGGAACTGGGTTTACAATCAAGAATCAACTACCTGAGAAAACGGACTTAATTCTCTCAGGGGAAAGTATGGTCATTTAATAAAATGAAAGATTTCCAAGCATTCCTGAAGAAAAAACTAGACTTAAACAGAAAATTTGATGCCCAAATACAACATTCAAGAGAAGCATAAAAAGATAAATAAGAAAAAGAACAAAAAAGGGCTTCAATGAGGTCAAATGGTTTCTGTTCCTAAATGGAAAGATGATGTCTGTGACTTTTGAAATTGTTATTACTATCATAGTAGTTAGAAGAAGTATACATAGAGGGTGTGGTAATAAGCTGTTTAGGATGATATGTCAAAAAATAATAAAATAAAGGATGAAAAAGGATCCTACTAAGGGAAATAGGAAAAGAGAATTAAAATAGGGTAAATTATATCACATCAAGGAGCATGGCAGGGGCTTAGAGGTGGGAGTTGGGAAAGGAAGAAGACTAATACAATGGAAGGAAGGAAGGAAGAGGTTGGTGACAGGTAACACGTAGACCTAACTAAATTGGCTCAGAGAGGGAAGAACAGCCAGACTAATTTGTGTCAAGAATTGTATTTTACCCTGTAGAGAAGTAGAAGGTGAATAAGAAACAAGGTGATAGGGAGTAATATAATTAATAATAGCGAGACGGAAGTTGGGGGGGGTGATCAAAAAATTCTATAGTAAGAGGGGAATAATAAGGCAGGTGATGAGAAGGTCACAATAGAAGTGTGAAAAAGGAATACATATCCCTTTGTTTTAATTTAAATCAATCAAGGACCTAGAATCCCCCCCTTTTAATTTAATCATTCAGGGACCTAGAGATCCTTTGAGATGTGCAAGGAGAGACACACCTTCAGAGAAAGGAAGTAGAAACCAACTTGAGACAAGATATTGATCCCAAAAGCACTGTCCCCCCTGGGAAGTTCCAGGCAGTGCCAGGCAGTGCCAAATTAAGGAACTAAGATTGGTTCCTGAGATATGATGTGGAAGAACTAGTGGGTGGAGAAAAGTGCTTATAAGTGGATATCCAGTGGAAAGTAAGACATTGGGATTCCCATTCAGATTCTAGTGGACACTCAGATTTGGATTCTGACTCTTGCCCTGGTGACTCTTGCTGAGGAGACTCTGGTTCAAAAGGTGACTGACTTGAAACAGATTCTGATGTTGGTGACTTGAGCTGAAGAGACTCTTGCTTGACACACTCTTGCTGAAGGGAGACTCTGAACCTCTGGTGACTCTTATTGAAAAGACTCTGGCAGGCATCTGTCTAGAGAATTGGAATCTGAAGGCTCAAACTCTCTGGCTCTTCTGGCTGGATATTGGACCTGAAGAAGGCTTTGTTGGAGTTGAACTTCATACTAGCATAATGCAATTAGGAAATTTAGCTAAATTGCTCCCTACTCCTTTCCTACATTTCCCTTTCTTTACTATCTCTACTTTGCTATAACAAAGCTACTCTAGCTACTAACAGCCTCATAATTATATTTTTAATTATTACAATTTGATGACCATTTTAACTATTACATAAGGGATGGAGAGGGGCAGACTGCCTAAAAACAAAACACTGGAGGGAAGGAAAGGAAAGGAGAAAGGTCAGGACTAAAGGAACAAGTCAAAATGGAGGGACAATCACAGATGGTAATCATTACTGTGAATTTCAATATGATGAAGTCACCCATAAACAGAATGGATTAAGAACTTGAATCTTATCATATGTTCTTTACAAGAATCACACTTGAGGCAAGTAGACACACACAGGGTAAAGATAAGAGGTTGGAGAAGAATCTATTTGGCTTTAACTAAGACAAAGTAAGCAGGAGTAGCAATCATGATCTCAGAAAAAGCTAAACAAAAAAGAAAATTAGATTAAAAAAATAAAGAAGGTAATTGATAAAAGGCAATATAGATAACGAAGAAATATCAGTATTCAACATATATGCACCAAATGGTATAGCAACCAGGTTTTAAAAGAAGAAACTAATGAGCTTAAAAGGAAATAGATAGCAAAACTATATTAGTGAAGGACCTCAACCTTCCCCTATGAGAACTAGATAAGCCAAACCAAATTTAATATATTAAAAAAGAAGTGAATGAAATGTTAGAAAAATTAGAGTTAATAGAATTGTGGAGGAAATTGAATAGGGATGAAAAGAAATATACCTTCTTTTCAGCAGCATATTGGACATATACAAGGAATGATCATGTACCAGGGCATAAAAACATTACAAACAAATGCAGAAAAACAGAAATCATAAATGCAAAATTTTCAGATCATAATGTGATAAATATTATAATTAGTAACATTTCATGAAGAGTCAGGTTTTAAATTAATTGGAAATTAATCATCTAACTCTTCAAAACTGGTGGATTGGGGGCAGCTGGGTGGCTGAGTGGATTGAAAGTCAGGCCTAGATATGAGAAGTCCTAGGTTCAAATATGGCCTCAGATACTTCCCAGCTGTGTGACCCTGGGCAAGTCACTTAAACCCCATTGCCTATCTCTTACCACTCTTCTGCCTTAGAACCAATACACAGTACTGATTCTAAGACAGAAGGTAAGGGTTTTAAAAAACTGATGGATCAAAGAATAAATCATAGAAACAATTATTGATTTCATTGAAGAGAATGACACTGAGGAGACAACATATCTAAATCTATGGGATACAGCCAAAGCAGTAGTAAGGGGAAATGTATATCCCTAAGTGTTTATATCAACAAAATAGATCAAAACATCAATCAATTGGGCATGCAACTTAAAATAAACTAGAAAAAGTCCACATTTAAAAATGCCACATGGGCTTCCAGTCAAGATGGCGGCTTAGAGGCAGCAAAAATTTAGACCTCCATAAACCCTTCCTCATCGATCAAAAATACAGAGTTTCCAGGGGAATGAAAACCAAATCTAACAACAGGATAGAGCCAGGGAACTCTCCTCTTGAACCCAAGGTATGCCTCCCAAAAATCCTGAACTCTAGAACACAAGGGTTTAATGGGAAGGAAAAAGGAAGGTGCCAGGACCACTCTCCCACCTATAGCTCTGAGCCCCCAGTGGTGGCTGGAATTTCTGGGTGGGCAAGGGCACTAGTCTGGAGGGAGAACCTTACTGGCAAGGCTGTGTCAGGCTCAGAGTTTAGAACACAGGTGGCATAGAAGAAACTGGAGGAGATGCACAGAGCAAGCATCCCAGTCTCAGGCAAAACACTCCATCTCCCCCCCCCCCCCATTCTGAAGGTTTTGGCCTCAGTGCACAGTCAGCTTTGCAGACCAACTCCTCTGCCCTGGCTGAATCTCATCAATAAGGGCAGCTAAGAAGCCTTCAAAGGGAAGAGAAGCTCAAGCTCCAACACCTCTCCCCCACAGACAGATCTGAGAGCCTTGCTGACTGAGCTCCAAGGGGGAAAGGCAGCAATAAACTACAGGCAACAACCTTGACCACAGGGAAGAAAGTCCAGCTCCTTATCAGCTTCTGCTGTCAGCTGGGGAAGATCAGACTACCTGACCAAACAGCAGAACAGAGAAGAAGCCCATTCAGGACAGAACAGCCCAAACTCACAGATCTAACACAAAATGAGGGAAGCAAGACTACAGACAACTACAGGGAGAAAATATGAGTAAACAATAGAAAAAGAAAAAAAGAAATTGCAATTGACAACTCCTATCCAGGCAATGAACAAAGAGCAAATTAAACAGAGGAGTATCAAGAAACACCAAACAAAAACTCAGAAACTCCAGTGAATTGGACACAGGCTTTGGAAGAACTCAAAATATAATTAAAAAAACAATTAAGAGGGGCTAAAGACAACTGGGAAAACAACTTAAAAAGCGAAACAAAAAATCATGTCTTGAAAGCCAAAATTAATCAGCTTGAAAATGAGGCAAAGGAGATGAAAGACGAGGCAAAGAAAATGAAAGATAACCTCCAAAGAAAATTAGACCAGAAGGAGAAGGATGACCAAAAAACTAAGGATGAAATTCAGTCTTTAAAAACTAGAATACAACAACTAGAAACAAGTGACTTCACAAGGCAACAGGAATCTATAAAACAAAATCAAAAGAATGAAAAAATTAAGGAAAATATGAAACATCTCATCATCCACAAAACTGAAGATTTAGAAAACAGATCTAGGAGAGACAACTTAAGAATAATTGGTCTACTGGAAGATCATGACAAAAAAAAAAGCCTAGACATCATTCTACAGAAAATTATCCAAGTAAACTGCCCCAACATTCTAGAGCAAGAGGTGTGGGGGCCAACAGACCCCCACTGGCTTACATGGTCACAGTGGGAAGCTGGAAGCTGCAAAGTAGTCCCTTAGAATAAAAAGTCCCCCCACCAACCCCTTTCTGTGACTTCTCTCCCCAACTTCCTCTACTAATGGACTTGTTATAATTATTAATCTCTCCCCAATACAGGAGAAATAATATGAGAGCAAATACTTATAGGATCAATATATATACTCCACTTTAATCCCCCTAGATTATTACCCCCAAAAGATTGCAATTACAGAATTAAAACTCAAAGATTATTGCCCATAACCCCTCCTTTCTCAAGCACAAGATATGCCTCAAGTCCCTACAATAAACACTGGCCAAATGCTTGAGCACCATAATAAATCTTTCCTTACAGTTATCACACTCCACTGAATTTGTTGATGAACAGAAACCAGGAAGCATTGCTAGGCACTTCAAAGTAACACAAGAAAAACAGAACTTGTAAACTGAGGAAAACCCCAAACCTGGTTGGCTTTAAGTCACCTTTTAAAATCACACCTAGATACAAAGATGTTTTGTTATTCATCTCCCAAGCAATTGTGATTAATAGTGAAAGTTGATCAAAAGCACAACGATCCTCTCAGCAGGTCAAGGGGTACTAACCTACAAATGACTTTATTCACATTATTCATATCCATCACAGAGTTTGTAGAAACATAGTAAATAATCATAGAATTCTTTGTTGTAGTAACATCACAAGAGTGTTGTTTAGGTGATTTGATAATATCCAATCAGAATGTAAAATGTTACATATGTATATATGTCACGTATATATAAATATTTGCTCTCATGTTATTTCTCCTGTATTGGGGAGAGATTAATAATCATAACAAGTCCATTAGTGTGGGAAATTAGGGAGAGAAGTCACAGAAAGGGGGTTAGGGGAGGCTTTTTATTCTCAGGGGCTGCTTTGCAGCTTCTGGCTTCCCACCATGATCCTGTCAGCTGGTGGGGGTATTTTGACCCCTTGCAAAGAGGGAAAAGTGGAGGTTGAAAGAATACCCAGATCACCTCCTGTACTTATTCCCCAACTGATAACACCCAGGAATATTATAACCAAATTCAAGAACTACCAGACAAAGGAATAAATACTATAAGTTCCTAAGAAGAAGTAATTCAGATACCATGGAACCACAGTTAGGATAACACAGGATCTGGCTGCATCTACACTGAAGGACTGAAAGGCATGGAATATAATATTCCGGAAAGCAAGGGAAGTAGGTCTACAACCAAGAATCAACTACCCAGAAAAACGGACTATATTCTTGCAGGGGAAAGTATGGTCATTTAATAAAATAGAAGACTTCCAAGCATTAGTAAAGAAAAGACTAGACCTAAACAGAAAATTTGATGCCCAAACACAGAACTCAAGAGAATCACCAAAAGGTAATTAAGAAAGGGAAGAAAACCACAACAACAAAAACAAAAACAAAAAAATTTCATATCCAAAAAAGAAATTGAACAAGCCAGCAAAGAACTCCCTAAGAAAAAATCCCAAGGACCCGATGGATTCACAAATGAATTTTATCAAACATTCAAAGAACAGCTAATCCCAATACTATACAAACTATTTGACATAATAAGC
Organism: Monodelphis domestica; assembly: GCF_027887165.1. Taxonomy (NCBI): domain Eukaryota; kingdom Metazoa; phylum Chordata; class Mammalia; order Didelphimorphia; family Didelphidae; genus Monodelphis; species Monodelphis domestica. Next base: position 42,847,190 of record NC_077229.1, read on the forward strand.
AAAGAAGGAGTTCTACCAAATTCCTTTTATGACACAAATATGGTACTGATTCCAAAGCCAGACAGGTCAAAAACAAAGAAAACTACAGACCAATCTCCTTAATGAAAATAGATGCAAAAATCTTAAATAGAATACTAGCAAAAAGACTCCAGCAAGAGATCATGAGGGTTATCCATTATGATCAGGTGGGATTTATACCAGAAATGCAAGGATGGTTCAATATTAGGAAACCATTTGCATACTTGATCATATTAACATGCAAACCAACAAAAATCACATGATTATCTCAATAGATGCCAAAAAAGTCTTTGACAAAATACAACACCCATTCCTATTGAAAACACTAGAAAGCATAGGAATAGAAGGGCCTTTCCTAAAAAAGAATAAACAGTATACATCTAAAACCATCAGCAAACATCATCTGCAATGGGAATAAACTAGAAACTGTCCCAATTATATCAGGAGTGAAACAAGGATACCCATTATCACCTGTATTATTTAACATTGTACTAGAAACACTAGCAATAGCAATTAGAGAAAAAAGAAATTGAAGTTATTAAAATAGGCAATGAGGAGACCAAGTTATCACTCTTTGCAGATGATATTATGGTCTACTCAAACAATCCTAGAGAATCAACTAAAAATCTAGTAGAAATAATCAAAAACTTTAGCAAAGTTGCAGGATACAAAATAAACTCGCATAAGTCATCAGCATTTCTATATATTTCCAACACATCTCAGCAGCAAGAATTAGAAAGAGAAATTCCATTTAAAATCACCCTAGACAATATAAAATACTTAGGAATCTATCTGCCAAGAAAAACACAGGAACTATATGAACACAACTATAACACACTCTCCACATAGTTAAATCTAAACAATTGGAAAAACATTGATTGCTCATGGGTATGACAAGCTAACATAATAAAAATGACAATCCTACCCAAACTTATTTACTTATTTAGTGCCATTCCCATAAAACTACCAAAAATCTTTTTTACTGAATTAGAAAAAACCGTAACAAAGTTCATTTGGAAGAAAAAAGATCAAGGATATCAAGGGAAATAATGAAAAAAATGCGAAGGAAGGTGGCCTTGCAGTCCCAGATCTCAAACTATATTATAAAGCAATGGTCATCAAAACAATATGGTACTCCCTAAGAGACAAAAAGGAGGATAAGTAGAATAGACTTAGGGTAAGTGACTTCAGCGAGACAGTCTATGATAAGCCCAAAGATCCCAGCTTTTGGGACCAAAAGCCACTATTTAATAAAAAACTGCTGGGAAAATTGGAAGACAGTATGGTAGAGCTTTGGTTTGGATCAACATCTTACAACATACACCAAGATACACTCAGAATGGGTGAATAACTTAAATATAAAGAAGGAAACCATAAGTAAATTAGGTGAACACAGACTAGTATGCATATCAGATCTTTGGGAAAGGAAAGATTTTAAGACTAAGCAAGAGTTAGAAAAAAAATCACAATATATAAAATATATAATTTTGAATACATTAAATTAAAAAGGGTTTATACAAACAAAACCAATGCAACCAAAATCAGAAGAGAAGCAACAAATTGGGGAAAAATCTTCATAACAAAAATCTCTGTTAAAGGTCTAATTACTCAAATTTATAAAGAGCTAAATCAATTGTACTAAAAATCAAACCATTTCTCCAATTGATAAATGGGAAAGGGACATGAATAGGCAATTTTCAGATAAAGAAATCAAAACTATTAATAAGCACATGAAAAAGTGTTCTAAATCTCCTATAATCAGAGAGATGCAAATCAAAACAACTCTGGGGTATCACCTCACACCTAGCAGATTGGCTAACATGACAGCAAAGGAGAGTAATGAATGCTGTAGGGGGTGTGACAAAGTTGGGGCATTAATGCATTGCTAGTGGATTTGTGAACTGATCCAACCATTCTGGAGGGCAATTTGGAACTATGCCCAAAAGGTGCTAAAAGACTGTCTGCCCTTTGACCCAGCCATAGCACTGCTGGGTTTGTACCCCAAAGAGATAATAAGGAAAAAGACTTGTACAAGAATATTCATAGCTGCTCTCTTTGTGGTGCCAAAGAATTGGAAAATGAGGGGATGCCCTTCAATTGGGGAATGGTTGAACAAATTATGGTATATGTTGGTGATGAAATACTATTGTGCTCAAAGGAATAATAATGTGGAGGAATTCCACATGAACTGGAATGACCTCTAGGAATTGATGCAGAGTGAGAGGATGTGGGGTTTTCCTTTAATGGACTTCCCTGACCAGCAGGGTCCCACAAGGGAAGGGGCTCACCTTTGTGATGGGACCCGAGGAGAGGTAGGAACCGAGAACCAGGGTGGAAATGAAAGACATGGACAAGTCAGTGTTTGAATAGGGCAGGCAATCCCTATGATACTCCCTTTGATAGGAAAGTATGAGTACAAAGGAACACGAGGTGGAGGAGGAGATCAAGATAGGAAATGCAGGCCCAGATGGTTACAGCCTCCGGGAAGGAGAAGGTTAAGAGGAGAGAGAGACATAGTCATTGAGGAGCCCAGTGGAGCTCCATGAAAGGGAAGAGAAAGCCAAGAGGAAGTTCATGGGTTTTCCTCTGAATTTATTCCTGTCCTGTTTGGGTGGTACTCCCAAGCACGTAGTAACCACATCACGAAGTATAGACAATTAAGATTGGGTGGCAAGGTAGAGGGAACACCTTTGGGCGTGTAGATTACAAACCTTGGGGAAATTGAGTCCGAGCATGTTAATGAGTTTGTCTTAGCCAAGGGCCGCATGGCCAGTTCAAGGTTACATTCACAAGCCTCATTGGTATAACCTTATGCTTGGAGACACAGTAATCATACAGTCATTTATATTTCATAGATGTGAATATGCTTGGGATGCTACAGAGGAGCAGAACCAGGAGAACATTGTACACAGAGACTGATACACGGCGGTACTATCGAATGTAATGGACTTCTCCATTAGTGGCAATGCAGTGATCCTGAACAATTCAGAGATATTTATGAGAAAGAACACTATCCACATTCAGAGGAAAAACTGTGGGAGCAGAAACACAGAAGAAAAACAACTGCTTGATTACATGGGTTGAGGGGGATATGATTGGACATTTAGACTCCAAATGATCCTCCTAGTGCAAATATCAACAACATGAAAATAGATTTTGACCAAGGACATATGTAAAACCCAGTGGAACTGCACTTCGGTTATGGAAGGAGTGGGGGAGGGGACAGAAAGAATATGATTCTTGTACCTAAGGAATAATGTTCTAAATTGACTAAAAACAATTTTCCAAAAAAAATCCAAATAAAAACTAAATTGGAAATCCTAAAAATCAAAGGAGAAGGGGAAGCTGGGTAGTTGAATCTACCCACTATGAGTGGCATGAAGAGGATACCTTTGGTGAAGCAGGGACTCTGGAATTGCACCAATGATACACTAGAGTAGACGCTCTAGCCCAGAATAACTGGGGTGTGCTTTTGTTTAGGATGGGACTGACAAACCTTAATCTGTCAATCTAAGCACACTCAGGGCAAATCTCTGGTGGTCCTGTGGGGAACCTACACTGAGGAAGGTCTTGTTTAACTGGACAGGCACTAATGCCTTGGTAAAGCTGGCAATTCCCTTCATGAAAGTGTCCCTGACCTATTCTACCCACACAAGTCAATAAAGGAAAAAGCGAGACACTTTGGTCTTTCCTCAAGGCTCCTTTGATCCCTCAGTTCATTTAGATATAATTGGGGTCCCAAGATGTGTCCTTGATGAGTTCGGAGTTAGCTGTGGATTTTCAATCCCTCTTCTGGTGGGTGACAATCAATAAAAATGTAGATATGTAATTAATGGCATCTACTATAACCAACAGAGATTTCTACCTTACACTTGGGATGCAGTAAGGGCATTATCCCAACAACTGGATGCAAGCCGTCCAATGAATTGGGGAAACAGATTGGCCCTGGACATGGTATTAGCCAAAGAGGGCAGAGTCTGTGTTATGTTCAGATGGAGATATTGTACTTATATTCCTAATAATATTGTGCAGGATGGATCAGTGACTAAAGCTCTCCAAGGATTCAATTTCCCTTCAGAAGAACTGAAAAGAAATTCAGGAGCAGATAAGAACTCTTGGGTAAATTGGTGTGACTAAATGTTCTCAGGTCACTGGGCAAAGATTATGCCCATAGTACTTGCAGTTGCATATTTTGTTCTGATAATTCCCTGTATAGTCCTGTGTTTCACAGCTCTCATTTTTTTTAATTTTAAATTAATTTAGAATATTTTTCCATGGTTACAAGATTCATGATCTTTCCCTCCCCTTCTCCCACTACCCTCCTGTAGCCAACAACCAATTCCTCTGGGTTTTATATATGTCATTGATCAAGACCCACTTCCATATCATTGATATTTTCACTAAGGGGATCATTTAGAGTCTATATCCCCAATCATATCCCCATCAACCCTTGTGATTGAGCAGTTGTTTTTCTTCTGTGTTTCTACTCCCACAGTTCTTCCTGTGAATATAGTTAGCATTCTTTCTCATAAGTCCCTCTGGATTGTCCTTGATCATTACATTGCTGCTAATAGAGAAGTCCATTGCATTTGATTGTTCCACAGTGTATCAGTCTCTGTGTACAATGTTCTCCTCCTTCTGCTCCTTTCACTCTGCATCAATTCCTGGAGGTCATTCCAGTTCACATAGAATTCCTCCAGTTCATTATTCCTCTGAGCACAATAGTATTCCATCACCAACAGATACCATAATTTGTTCAGCCATTCCCCAATTGGAGGATATCCCCTCATTTTCCAATTTTTTGCCAGCACAAAACGCAGCTATGAATACTTTTGAATGTCTTTTTCCTTATGATTTCTTTAGGGTACATAGTGCTATGGCTGCATCAAAGGATAGGCAGTCTTTTAGTGCCCCATAGCCCTAATTTAAAGGACCATGAAGAGCATGGATGTTAATGCCTTCTACGTGGTCCTTGTCCCATCAGGTACTCCCAAAAATGATTTTAAGAAAACCAGAAAGTCTTAGATTTCAATGAGACAGATAAGAATAAATTGGTTTTGGAAACTGAATTCAGGCTCCAATTATAGGATGAGAAAGCACACAATAAATGAAAAATTAAAAGGGAGGACTGAATGAGATAAAAATAATCTGTGTCTAAAAAAACATTTTCATATCTCATCTAATATATAATGAGGACAATCTATATTAAATAAAATAACTGCTAAATAAAGGAAAATGTAAATGTAATTATGCTTGGGAGAAGAGGACTTTGCAGAAGACAGTTTCAAATACCCCCATTTTATATTTAAAATTAACATATCTACCAAGTATTATTTTTCATGAAGATTATTAATAGAAAAGGTAGATAAGCATGGAGTTAGATCTCTTTTCCTTACTTTAAGTTCAGACCATGTGTTCTAATCTAGAGGCATCTTTCCCTCTCTCCCTCACCTCTCCTCCAGCTCCACACGTCCCTGCAAAGCAACCCAGGAGAGCTCGGTCCCCTTTTTTTTTATTGATGTTCAGGTCCCCTTTCTTTTATTGATGTTCAGGACGGAACTGTGGTATGTGTGGAATGTTGACCAACCAGATCAGCAACCAGGAGGGGGAGGGAATGAACTTCCCTTGACACAACATCCCCTGTGATCCTTTGGGAGACCAGTCTCTCCAATGGATCATTTAAACATAATTATTTTATACCTCTAAATATCTCCTAGCTAAAAGTACATACAATATTGCATTTTCTAAGAGAAAATTACAATAGTTAGAGATGAGAGGGAAATATGAGACGAAAAATACAAAATCTGATTGATAGATGCATTGACAAAATGCCAATTTGAGGGCAGTCCCCTTTGGCATAAGAGTATACATTCATTATAAATATGTTCAACCCTCTTCAGTTAAGTTCATTATATCACAAAGTTCATTCTGGATCTTTTGATGCATTGTGTGGCTTCTGTAGGCATCTTTATAGCACCTTCTCCAAAAGGATCCACTTTCTTGATTCAGGATGTTGGCAAGTTTCTTTTCCTGAAATTTCTCCAAAACTTTTAAAATCTTGGATTTTAGGATAATTACACAATCCCCCTGAAGAGGGTGTTTACCAACACTGGAATAACCCCAGAAATACATAGCTAAGTTATGAGGTATATGAAATAATTGTCAAATGGAAAAAAATAATCCCCCCAAATCCCAAATGAAAAGAGCAAAAATTAAATTCTGTATAAAAAATAATAAGAAGTACAAAAATGATAAAACACAATAATCTTACATGTATAAAATTCTGAGTAAAAAAAAATAACAACCTCATATCAGGTCCTTGAATCACAGGCAAGGCTCTATTAAAGTGATTTATGTCCCACAATCCTGTAGGACAATTGCTGCGATATAGCACTTTACCTACTGGCCGCCAAGACTACAGAAAATGCCCAAACTATAAAAGAGAAAGGACTAAGTCTCAGCAGCAAATGAGAAAAATCATTCCCTGGTCTGGTTGTATCTTCACTGTCAGAGATAGAGGGAGCCAAACTGGATGATAGCCAAACTGAGGTACTTGACTGAGATTATTGCACCAGGAGTCCTGCATCTTAACATATGTCATGTCCTGCAACCTTGAGTCTCACACTAAGTTCAAGTTCTTTCACATTGGCATAGAAGTTCAACAATCCTCCCTGGATTGGTTTTGGTCTCTTTTGACCTCACATTACTTAGCAGTGTATAGTGGCTCTTTTATTCCCTTCTCCTGGAATCAGACACAATCATTAAACAAAGTCCCATAATATTTATCAATAAATGGCAGGTTTTCATAGTCTAAAGCTTTTGGGTATGCATAGTCATTAGGGCTAATTCATACTGTCAACTTGTACTGTAAACTTTATCCTTCAAGTAAAAAAAATTAATACTGATTTCATATACTTCAAGTACTACCAAGGAGAGGAAAAAAGAGAAAAAAGAAAAAATAAAATATCCCTATTGCAATATAAAGAGAAAAAATAATTTAAAAAATCATAATTTCACAGTTCACATTCAATGACAATGTGTTAGTCAAGCAGAGGCACAACACAAAGGTTTCTCACTCAAAAATGAGATTTATTTCCCTCTGAACTTGGCCAGGATCCACAGTGAGAATGCAGATTCTAAGAATTACCAAAATCCCCAAAATTATAAGAGCCCATTTTAGGACAATTGCAAACAAACCCACTATCAATAGGATTCATATGAATTTTTATATAGCCATTTGCTGTATGATACTTAAAATACCTTTGAGGGGGCAGCAGGGTACCTCAGGGATTGAGAGCCAGGCCTAGAGATGGGAGGTCCTAGGTTCAAATCTGGCCTTAGACACTTCCCAGCTGTGTGACCCTGGGCAAGTCACTTAACCCTCATTGCCTAGCCCTTACCATTCTTCTGCCCTGGAGCCAATACGATGACTCCAAGATGTAAGATAAGGGTTAAAAAATAATAATAAAATAAATGAAAAATTTTAAAAATACCCTTGAAATCATGAACACTTGTCACAAGTTCTACAGATTTAGCCAATCTTTCAACTGTGGATGAAATATTTTTAGCAAAGTCTATTATTACCATCATTCAAAAATTTGGTGGAAGAAACCAGAAAACCCTCCGTACTATTGATGAAAACCTTTTGAGTCCAAAAATGTCACCAAGAATCTAGATTATTCTGGTGGAAGGGTAGAATAAGCTGAAGAGTTACCCATATAATAAATCTATTTCAAAGCTACTAGGCTTCACAAGAAAAAGCATCCCCATCTCCCAGGTGAGATTATGATCCATTGCAGAGTAACTAATCCACTTGGGCACCTCCCTCCCTCTTGGTAAGAGAATGTAACAATGTAACAGAACTATCTCCACTATGTCCCAACCATTTTCACGTGGAAGTGAGGATTAAAGAACAAAAATCACTTCAGATGACTCATCCATTACATGTTCAATAAATGTAGAGATAGGAAAAATACAACAATGCCATTGTACTCGACTTCAACTACAAATGGACCCTTACCTCTTGTTACAAACAACTCAGAGGTAGACAAATGATCAGTCAGAGGTAGGTATGCTCCCAAATATCTGAAAATCATGTCTAAGGACCCATGAAAATAAATTTAAATCAGTAGATAATTAATTTCTCCAAAACTTGTATATAGATTGAAACTAGTTTGATGGAGTCCATTCATTATCTATGTGTGACAATTAGCAAAGGCAAATAAGGAACAAAAGACTGTTTATGGGTTTTTTACAATGATATGTTCTTCAGTACATACACTATATATACAGTATAGGGGAGGTACAAATAAAGACAATGTAACAATATTTCAATTTTGATATGTTATGAAGTGGTTAACAGTAAATTACAGACATCTTGTATTTAGAATTGAGTTACAGAGATTTCTTTATTATGGGGAGGGGAACAAACTGAAACACTTAACATCAATAAGGCAATGGGGTCTGAAAAGGCTTAAAATTCATCACCAGACTCTTTGAGGTTCCTTCCCCCCCAAGTACCATCATTCATCTAAATTCCTTTGTCCACACCTCTGGGATCCCCCATACTGAGGGGGGGTGTTCTCAAACTGAGTACAGATGTTTGCATGTGAGTTTTGATTTGCCTCATATGAATAACTATTCCTCCTATTCTTATCATTATCCCTGAAACTTCTATTCCCAGTTTCCTGATTCCTCTTCTTACAATTCATAATTACATGGACCACTTTTCTACAAAAATAACACGTCAGTAGTTGTTGTATGGATTCTTGTAAGGGAGCTATGATTTCACCTTGTTTTGCCTTTCCAACTGTTTTAGTTAATTCTTTTATTTCCTTTCTTAATGACTCCACTAATGTAGTGTTCTCTTTATCCTTCTCTCCCTGTTTAGCAGTTAAGTCCTTTATTTCTTTCCTTAATGATTCCACTAAATCAGTGTTCTCCTTATGTCCCTCAAAAGCATAAACCACCACTGTTTTCAATTCTTCAAGGTCTATAGTAGTCTAGTTTGGATAGCTAGTCATAAAATAATTCTTAACGACCTTACAACTGTTCTTTACAAATTGTATTCTGATTTGTCTAACGTCCCTTTCCCTATCAAGATCCAGGTCTATGTACCTTCCTCCCAGCTGATTCAGCCTATCCATCAACTGAGAGGGGTTTTCACTGTCTTCCTGCTTAAGATTTTCAAATTTAGTTCACTTACCAGGTCTATCATAACAAGTTCTCATACCTTTTAGCAATGCATTTCTAGCCTGGAAGAGTTGTAAATAATCTTGCTCTGAATTTGGGCCCCATTTGGGATCTTCAGTTGGCCAATGAGTTCTTACCTCTCCTTGGGCCTGATTAACTGGAGAAAGAATCTTATTCCTTTCCCTTTCTGTTAGCAAGGCCTGGAGCAAATTTTGCACATCAATCCACATAGGATTATATGTGCAGAAAATGCTTTCAACCTTATTAATGAGCAATATGGGCTCAGTTTCAAGGGAAGGAACTTTTTCTTTTAATCTATCAATGTCCTGTGGAGTGAAATGTGTATGGTGTTTAATGTTTACTATGTCTCCATGTCTGTTATAAGTAGGATCATCTCTTTAGAAGGAAAAGGCCTTTATTTGAATCATCTATGGTAACTGCTGCTTGGCCTGTTTTCTGGATTTCAATGGTGTGGGTTGTAGTGAGGATAGTAGGGGAAGAGCTGAGTGGATGAATTGAGAGCAGGGGCTGGTCAGGGGGTTAGGAGGCAGGGTGAAAGGATTAGTGGTGGGGTTGGGAGTGGGGAGGAGAGGAATGGAGGTGGGGCTGAGGCGGGGTGGTGAGGGAGGGTAGGACCAGGGTCAGGGTGGAGAGGAATAGGATAGGTGAGGTCTAGAGGAGGAGTCATAGTAAGATGGGTGGAATTGGTCAGGGGAAGGAGGGTAGGGAAAAGGAAAAGGCAGGCAGAGATGGTACAGTTGGAGATAGGGGAGATGGGCGGCACTGGGTAGTGAGAAGGAGGAAACTCAAGGGAATGAGTAGTGCGATGGTAAGGGAGGGTAGAGAGATAGATTAGGAAGAAAGGGATGGGAGGAGTGGGGCAAGGTTTGACAGGGAGAGGAGCTGAAGGGTGCAAGTTTTGGTTTGTATCAGTATGAGGAGAGACTTTCTCACAACCCAGGTGGGTTGATAGGGTGTATTTTGTGTTAGATCTAATCAAAGATCCAGGAGGAGGAATTGAAGGAGTTAAGCCAGAATGATCTGGTTCCAAAGAAAGAATGATTCCACCTCTTGAGGTGATGGTTAATTTATCAACATGATGTGCCCACAAGTATTTATAATCTTTGGAATCTTTGTTTTTAATGGCTAACTTCAAATCTTTTAATATCTTGAATTTAAAGGATTCATAATTTGGCCATGTAAAAGATTTTTCCATCTAGGCTTTACAAAGTTTTTTAGCTTCCCTTTTTGTCATCCAAAGTTCCTTAGGAAGATTAGGATCACCCCAAGAATGAAAAAATTTATGCAGTGGTGAATCTGGAGGAATATTTCCTGATTTACCTTGATTGTTGCAGTATTTCCGCTAGTGTCTAATCTGTCTGTCTTATTCTACCTATTTAAACTAGGCTGAGAATTGCTAAGTAGTCAGTTTATACAGTGAAAAATTCCTGAAGCATAAAAAATGGAGACACAAATTTCTTCTATGTTATTGTGAAAGGCAACAAGAGTGGGATTAAATAAGAAGCTAATAGAAGGAATTAAGTAATTTTTGCACAGCAATAGTACCAATAATTAATATGTATTTATTATAATTACTGTTGTTATTAATAATTAATAATAATAAACAATAATAAACAAGTATCAATTATCAATAATAATTCTTAATAATTAACAATAGTTTGGTGACTAATAATAGGTGTTGAAAATTAATAATTATTGTTATTGTTAGTAGTATTAATCTATTGTGTTATAAACTCAAGGCGTGTCCGGCATATTAAAGTAGACAAGCAGACTAAAACTGCTTCTCTTAAAAAAGAACCTATGCTATACTCAAAACTCAAAACTGTCTCAGAAGGAAATTAAGGATACTTTTTAAACTGAAGTGATTTGCCAACTGTTATAATTAAAATGAATATATCTACTAGTTATTATTTTTCATAAAGTTTATGAATAGGAAAGGTAGATAAGCATGGAGTTAAAAACCTTTTTCTTACTTTAAGTTCAGACCATGTGTTCTAGTCTATAGGCATCTTTCTCTCTTTCCCTCACTTCTCTCCTCCAGCCCCAGGACCAGGCAAAAGCAACCCAGGTGAGTTCTGTCCCCTTTCTTTTATTGATGTTCAAGATGGAACTGTGGTATGAGTAGAATGTTGATCAACCAGTCAGCCCTCCAGGAGGGGGAGGGGATGAACTACCCTTGGAACACCCATACAATTAAAGAGATAGACATGTAAATGGCTCTTAAGGATGGATTCTGGGTTGAGATTCTTGTTCTTTCAAATTTAATGTGGTATTAAAATGAAAAAAGCAACAACACATTTTCTCAAGCTCAGAGACCACAAGAAATTCATGGTTCTGAAGTTTTGAATAAAATCTGAAAAAATAATGCCTTTCTCTTAAAAAGTATTTTAGGATATGTCTTTTAAGTTTTTCCTTTTAAACTGTAACTTAGTGATATTAGGAACTCAGAAATCAGAGGTTCTAATAAGTTCTTAAGCTAACATCTCTCCCATTTTTCTCCCTCTCCCTCTCAACAAACTCCTTTTACAAGCCCCCTTTCCTGGGTTAATTGACATTTAAAAGGGGGTTGGAATATCAAAAGACCTTTGCCAAAGATGTCAGGTGTCAGATGATCACCCCACCTCACCAAATGTCTGAGTGACTAACACTTTCTGTTGTAAAAAGTATAAAATCCCCAGAACTGATATCATCTGGGGGGACAGCTTTTCCATTCATGCTGTCCTCCCAAGGAACTGCTTCCCATCTTGCAGTTCCACCTTGCTATCCTCCTGGCAATTCTCAACATTACTTTCTAAATTAATAAATTTCTCTTTTTGTTTTTAAGCTAAGTTTTGGCATCTTGCATTCTTGCAAAAGGTATCCTTCCTGAACCCCAGGGGTACACCTCTTCACCCCCATAACAGTCGCCTGATTTAAAATACTATAGATCAAGTCAAAATGACTTTCAATAGTTTTTATTTACAAAATAGGTGGAGAGTGAAAGTTGAGAAATACAAAAAGAGGGTAGATTAGATATTTAACTTATCACATTAAATATTGCTCCAGTGCTAGACTCAGCACAGCATGACTTGTTAACCCTCTACCAAAATTAAACTCTCTTCAGAAGTCAGGAAAGGAAAGCCAGCTATTCACTCACCCAAGTTCCCTCCAAGAGGCAATTCAACCAGAAGAAAAGGAGCTGTTAAGGATGACTCCTGAAGCTGACCTCTATTCCCAGAAATTCAGGGCTTTTATAAGTGATTTATTGTCCATTCCCCTCTTCACAGGGACCAATCACATCTTTCAAATTGTCTACCACTGCCCATGGGGGCAGTGTCTTGTGGGATCCACTTCTCATCCTCTGGTGGTATAAACTATTCTAAATAATTCACAATTTCCTACTGATTGAATTATTACCCACTTTAGCAAACGTCTTGCAAACACTCTTACTGTTTGATGAGGTACTAAGTAGGGGTACTAAAAGAAAGTCTGATTCACACTTCATAGTCAGGTGAGCTACAAAGTAGGGGTACTTAAGTTAATGTTAATCCAAGTGTTAACTCAAAATAGACAAAGAGAACAAAGAATTCCCTTTCACAGCATGTGATACTTGGCAAGTGAAGGGGCAGAGGGTAAATAGGGACAGGCTCAAATTCTTAGAGAGTGGAAGGGTAAATCTAAAATGGGCTCCTCAAACACGGGGAACTAGCTACCTATCAAGGATTGGGCCCAAATCTCCTTAGCATTGAGTAAACCCTGAGTCACAGAGAGTTGACTATGTGAAAGAGAAGAAAGAATAATGTTGACTTTGGAGAAAGGAAAAGTAGGCAAAGTCCTAAGCCCCACCCATGTGGACCTTTGGCCCCAGCTCTGGAACTCTGGGGTTTAAAAAAATGGGAAGGGCAATAATGGGAGGGGTGGGGGAGGGTTTCCATGGTGATGGGACATAATGGAGAGAGCTTTTTTTTCACCAACTCCTGACCAGGGATAAGGTAGTGGAAGGACCTATGTGGTCAGTACATCTACTGTGAGAACAGAAGAAATTAATCTAGGGAGGCCACAGGGATTTAAAGAGCATTGGGGCTGCTACTGCCATAAGAAGACACAGACTTGAAACCTAAGGGCCAAAGAGGACAGGGATTCAGAGGACCATTTGAGATCCTAAGAACTCTGTGGAATGAGAATGAACAGTTTACAGAGCTTCCAGATCATGTCCTTGAAAAGACCAGGGTCTGAGGGGAGGAGTTAAGTTAAAGCAGAAGCCTGGTATTATCAGTTGCTTCCCTTTGGTCATGTCTAGGGATGTAGCCAGAGAAATGCCTCTAGACTCCCTTCCTAAGGAGCCAAGTTGGTCATGGATGAAGATGAAAGAAGGTTTCCTTTCAAAGTGCCCTTGGATATGGGAATGGGGTCATGGGCTGGGCTTCTCTCATTTCAGCCTAGGATTTTTCCTTCTGTTGACAGTGATTCTTCCAAGCATTCACTGTGTCTTGGGATCAATGTATTCTTCTTCTCATGAAATAGTCATCCCCAAGAGATTAATGACTTGGGAAGGAGAAGAAAGAGTTGAAAGACTCTCCTATTCAATATTTATGAAAGGCAAGAAGGTGGTGATACACCTGAAACAAAAGAAAGGGCTGTTTGTTAACAACTTCCCTGTTTATACCTATTCCAATGGGAAGCTCAACCTTGACATGCCTTTTCTCCAAAATGATTGTTACTATGATGGGTACGTGGAAAGCTATCTGAAGTCCCTGGTGTCTATCAGCACCTGCTCAGGCCTCAAAGGTTTAATCAACATAGAGGGAAAAGTCTATAGAATTGAGCCCATTGATGCCTCGAGTAACTTTGAACACATCCTGTACCAAACAAAGAGTGATGAACAAGATTTCTGTTCGGGGCCTGTGAGAGAACAGCCTGAATTTGAGGGCAATCTGGAAGCAAAAGCCGTATTGGTCAAGGATGAGTCACACATAAAAGATTTTGTGCATTATGAATGGCCATACAACAAGATAGTGAAAATATTTATTGTGGTTGACAACAGGAGGTTCCGAAATTGGGATAGCAATGTGACCAAGACCGCCCATATGGTGATGGAAGTGCTCTCCATCGTGGATACCTACGTAAATCCAATCAGAGTCAAAATGTTCTGGGTTGGTTTAGAGATCTGGACACAGAAAGATATGAGCAAAATTTCACAGAGTTTGGTAGAAACTCTTAAATATTTCAGTGCATGGAGGTACTTTGGACTCTTACCTAGAGTTTTTCATAATATTGGCCATCTGATTGTAGGGCATGAAACTGGAAGCAAAGCAGGATACTCCTATCTTGGTGGTATGTGTGTGTCAATCAAAGCTGCGGGAGTTCTTGCCTTCCCTCATGAAGATGTGGCCCGCTTTGCCTCTGTCATGACCCATGAGTTGGGCCATAGTATGGGCATGGAACATGATTCCAAATACTGCATGTGTGGTGATGAATATTACTGCATAATGCATGAGTCTGTCTCTCAAAAACAGCTTTTTAGCAACTGCAGCTTAGAGTACTTCTATAAATTCCTGTATGGTGCACATTCGGGATGCATCTATCTATCGCCAGACCCCACAAGATTATTCAGGGTGTCAGTCTGTGGGAACGGAATATTAGACAGAGAGGAAGAGTGTGACTGTGGAAATGAAGAGACCTGTACAAATGACCCTTGCTGCCTTCCCACCTGCAGGCTGACTGAGGGCTCCACTTGTGCTTTTGGGCCCTGCTGTAAAAATTGTAATATTCAGAGGGCAAGTGAGGTGTGTCGTCCCAGCAAGAATGAATGTGACCTCCCTGAATATTGCAATGGCACCTCCATTTGGTGTCAGCCAGATGTCTACAAACAAGATGGCACCGAGTGCAAGGATGGCTATTGCTATGAGGGGTTTTGTCACAGCCTGGATAAACAGTGTGTTGAGATCTTTGGTGAAGGCTCCAGGAAAGCCCCAGATAGTTGCTATGAGAGTATAAACAGTAAGGGGGACCGGATCGGGAACTGTGGCCCTTCAATTAATGGTCTACGCAGGCGCTTTCGAAAATGTGAACCCAAAGATAGCAAGTGCGGAAGGCTTCTATGTCAGAACATTAAGAAGCTGCCCCAAGGCAAGAACCACCATACCTATTTCCAACTGCCCTGTGAGGGTTCATGGTGCTGGGGAGCGGACCTCTTAGAGAAGTTAGGGACCATTGACCAAGGAGAAGTGTACGCTGGTACAGTGTGTGACGAGGAGAAGATATGCCTTAACAATATATGTTCTGATATACACGTACTCAGGAAGAGGTGCAGCGCAGCTCTCAATTGTACTGGGAGAGGGACATGTAACAACTTGAATCATTGCCACTGTGATTCTGGTTATGCCCCACCGAATTGTATAAATAGAGGTAATGGGGGCAGTATAGACAGCGGGCCCCTTCCTGCCTATTTTCCAACAACCCATACTACCACTACTACTACCACTACTCCAACCACTACCACTCGCCGCACTACTCCCCGCACTACTCCCCGCACCACTCCCCGCACCACTCCCCGCACCACTCCCCGCACCACTACCCGCACCACTCCCCGCACCACTCCCCGCACCACTCCCCGCACCACTCCCCGCACTACTACCCGCACCACTCCCCGCACCACTCCCCGCACCACTCCCCGCACCACTCCCCGCAGCACTACCCGCACCACTACCCGCACTACTACCCGCACTACTACCCGCACTACTCGAACCACTACCACTACTCCCACTACTACTACCACCACTCCAACCACTACCACTCCCCGCACCACTCCCCGCACCACTCCCCGCACCACTCCCCGCACCACTACCCGCACCACTACCCGCACCACTCCCCGCACCACTCCCCGCACCACTCCCCGCACCACTACCCGCAGCACTACCCGCACTACTCCCCGCACTACTACCCGCACTACTACCCGCACTACTCGAACCACTACAACTACCCCCACTACTACTACCACCACTCCAACCACTACCACTACCCCCACTACTACCACTACCCACACTACTACCACTACTACTACCACCACTCCAACCACTACCACTACCCCCACTACTACCACTACTACTACCACCACTCCAACCACTACCACTACTACTACTACCACTCCAACCACTACCACTACCCCCACTACTACCACTACCACTACTACCCCTCCAACCACTAACACTACTCCAAATCTTACCACTATTACCAACACCCACACCACTATTATCATCACCACCACCTCCCGATCAAGTCACCGGAAGACTCTGAACACTCCTACTGGCAGACTTCGAAGAAAAGGACATAAAGAAATAATATTGGCCAGCTTCTTGTTCTTGGTTACCATCCTCCTCCTTGTGAATAGTGTAATTTGGTGCCTCATCATTCTGGTGTATGTCCGGAATGGAAGAAAACTGCAAAAAGGAATGGGCACTCAAAGTGTGGACCAGAAAAGCACACAGGGCTCTTTCCAATCAATGAGACCCTGAGATAGAAAGATTGGGGCTGGGATCCCCAGCAAGGAAGTGATGACTTCTCGGATCTATGGAATGATACCAAATCATGCTTTGGAAGCACAAGTGTTATTTAAAGCAGGAAATATCTGAATAAAAAGATACATGAAAATGGAACTTCCCCCAGGTGAGATATTGATTTGAGCTCAGAGTTAGATAGGACTGGGTTCTGCCTAGTTGTGGGATCACTAGGGTCCCCAGTGAGGATACCTAGTACTGGGAGGTGAACCTCTTTGAGGGGGTTAGAATCATTAACCGAAAGAAAATTCAGCCTTAAGGTTGGATTTTGACACAGAGAGGATAGGATGACTTTAGGGACAGATCAAGGCATCCTTGGGACACCTAGGGACCACAGAGGATAGCACCAAGTCTGGAATCCAGAGGACCTGGGTTCAAAGCTGGACTTAGACATTTCTTGGCTGTGTCACCTCAGGCAAGTCATGTAACCCCCTTTGCCTAGACTGCCTTGCCCCTGTCACTTTTCTGACTTAAAATCAATACTAAGGGGGGCAGCTGGGTAGCTCAGTGGATTGAGAGCCAGGCCTAGAGATGGGAGGTCCTAGGTTCAAATATGGCCTCAGACATTTCCCGGCTGTGTGACCCTGGGCAAATCACAACCCCTATCTAGCCCGTACTGCTCTTCTGCTATCAGGACTGGCCTGTAGTCCCTATATATTTCCCTGTGGGTAATAACCTGAGAAGGAGAAGGGAGACTAAGGAAATAGGTGGATAATAAAGATGCAGAAACAACAAGTTAAAACACATGAGTAGTGGCACGAACTCCTTGATATCTCCCTTGGATAATTAATTAAAAGGAAATATGAAGAATAAGAAAACACGTGGGGAGTAACAACTCCTTAATGCCTCTTATGGCCAAGAGAGTCAGAGGACTAATAGGAAGCATGGGGGCGACAGCATCAAGAGGAAAGAGAGATCAGGAGGAAAAGATAGGACAGAGAAGTCAAAAGATCCAGGAAAGTAAGGAGTGTAAGAGAAGAGAAGGGAAGAGAGAGGCTCGCCCATGTTCCCCAGTCTTTATTGGGGACCTTAGGAATGTCAAGTGGGAGGTGATTAATGAATACATGACATAGGTTTTTACATTGGTGGCATTGACAATGATGGAATGAAAGAGGAGGAGAATAATCCAACCCGTGCTTTGCAAATGAATGTACTCTGAGCCAGGGCAAGGTCCAGCCCAGGAAGGAATTTGCTTGTCCTTTGCTAGTCCTTTGGACTGCCCCTTTCCATACAATGAACATTAAGAGATCTGACCATGTGTCTGGTAAATGAATATACATGATACAATATCAATACATCATTCATACTTCCAAGATGCTACGATGCCTGGTATGCTACATCTGCCTTGGAACCAATACCCAGTATTGTTTTATTTATTTATTTATTTATTGGGTTTAAAAAAGAAAAACAAGAATTGATACTAAGGCAGAAGGTAATTGTAGCAGTCCAGGCATGTATAAACCTTGGTTATATTTTAGGGGTTCTCAAAAATCAGGCTCATGAGCTAGGTGCTCATTTTTATCAAGCTAAATTCTATGCCCTTGATTCAGTACTTAACCTTGTCAAATTGCTAACCCATCCCTGAGTCTACACTCTGGAAGTCTGGCTGGATATCTCAGTTTCCTTGTTTTGCCATAACAATCAATTAGCATATGTATCAAACAAGCTTAGATGCCTTAGGCCATATGACCTCTTGATTTGGGGCATTAGCTATACCTGTTGTCTTAGGATCCCACAGTGTGCATCTTGTGATGATTACCTAACTTGTCAGACCACCTTTGCCCCTTCCCCCTCCTTCCTTTTTGCAACCCCAATAAAATTTAGTATGTCTAAACCCAAGGAAGCTCTTCTCCACCATAGCTCTTGAACAAAGAAGCTCTTCACCATCATAGCTCAACTCCACCTAGAACTTACTTGCTGTAAGGATTACTCTTTTGCTTCAATTCTCTTGTCTCTGAGTCTTTCTTTATTGTGTTCCTCTTTCTTATCACCATCAGAGTAACATGCACACTGGAGGCCAGGTTGTTGAACCCTTAAGCTTTCTTCCTTTATTGTTTCCCCTCTCCTTTTCCTTTCTCACCTATTTTTCCTCAGTCTTCAATCTCCCTTCTGAGTGTTCACCCTGCTGGCAGCCACAGTAATAGTTTTTAAAAAGCCAACAAAACACAAAGATATTCTGGGTCAGGAAGCAGGAAGGGGCTCCTGCTAAACTTTTTCTTTTCTAGCTGAACCCTTTTCAACTTCACTAAATTCTCTGGATCAGTCACCAGACAGATGCTCCCACCCTGCAGACCTAAGGGCTAAATGATCTTCCTTCACACTATCTCCCTGGTCCCTTGGCTCCTTGGTCTCCAGGACTTCCTTTCTATCCTTCTCTGAGCTTGAGGGATTTGGATTTGGGCCTAGGAACCAGCCTATGGCTTCAGGCATTCCTGCCTCAGCAGCCATACTTAAGAAAGAGCTTTTATTTAAAGACCGCCAATGTCATGGAGGTCACTGCTGCCTGAAGCAGCCCATGCCACCCTGATTCAGCTTTGTAAGAATTGGAACAATATTTCTACCCAGATATATATTTTATAAGGTTTATTGGAAGGGTATTCCTATAAGTAACCTGACCACATGGTGCCTAGCCTGCCAGTCTCTTTCCTCCTTCCCTCCACCTGCCTGCTCTGCATCCTGACTTCTTCCTTCTCCTGGCTTCTCCCCAATTCTCTCTCGATTCTCCCCAAAGCCTGACCTTTACTGATGTACAGAATGTAGACAGATGCAAATCTGGTGCAGCTGTGTTATCTCAGGAATGTTTGATGGACAGGCTACTCAGGAGGGGGAAGGGATAAAACTTCCTTGACACAAATACCCCTGTGATCCTTTGGAAGACCCATCTCCCCAATGGATTATTTAAATATAACTATCTTATAACTCTAAATACCTTCTAGCTAAAAGTACGTACAATATTGCATTTTTCTAAGAGGGAGTTACAATGGTCAGAGATAAGAGTAAAATACAAAAACTGATTGATATATGCATTGACAAAATGCCAATTGGGGGCAGTCCCCTTTGTCATAAAAGTTTACATTCATAAAATAAGTATGTTCAACCCCCTTCAATTCAGTTCTTTATTTCCCAAAGTTCGTTCTGGACCTTTTAATGTAGTGTGTAGCTTCTTCAGGCATCTTTAAAGCACCTTCTCCCAAAGGATCCACTTTCTTGATTTTGGGGTGTTGGCAAGTTTCTTTTCCTGAAATTTCTCCAAAAAATTTTAAAATCTTGGATTTTAGAATAATTACCCAATCCCCCCGAGGAGGGTGTTCACCAACACCAGAATCACACTGGGATACATGACTAAGTTATGAGGTATATGAAACAATTGTCAAAAGAAAAACAAAAATAAACCTCCCCAAAAAAACCCAAAGTAAAAGAATAAAAAATTGAAATTCTGTATAAAAATAATAAGTACAAAAATGATAAAAAACCAAAATAAAAATCTCACATGTATAAAATTCTGAGTAAAAGATAAAAAACCTGTAGCAAGTTCTTGAATCACAGTCAAGGCTCTATTAAAGTGATGTATGTCCCACAATCTTGTAGGACAATTGCTGCGATATAGCACTTTACCCATTGGCCGCCAAGACTACAGAAAATGCCCAAACTATAAAAGAGAAAGGACTAAGTTTCAGCAGCAAATGAGAAAAATCATTCCCTGGTCTGGTTGTACCTTCACTGTCAGAGATAGAGGGAGCCAGGATGATAGCCAACCTGAGGTACTTGACAGAATATTGCACATGGAGTTCAAGGAAGTCCTGCATCTTAACATATGTCAAGTGCCTCAACCTCGATTTGCACACTAGTTTCAAATCCTTTTGTATTGGCATAGGAGTTCAATAATCCTCCCTGGATTGAATTTGGTCTGTTTTGACCTTGTGCTACTTGGCACTGTATATTGGCTCTTTTGTTCCCTTCTCCTGAAGTCAGACATAATCACTCAACAAAGTCCCATAACATTTATCAATGTATGACAGGTTTCCATAGTTGAAAGCTTCTGGGTATGCATATTACTAGGGCTAATAGATACTGTAAACTTATACTGTAAACTTTATCCTTCAATTAAAAAAATATTAATATTGATTTAATGTACTTCAAGTATCACCAAGGTTAGGAAAAAAGAAAAAAAATAAAATATCCTATTACAAACATAAAGAGAAAATTTTTTTTAAATCATAATTTCATAGTTCACATTCCATGTGACAATGTGTTAGCCTAGCAGAGGGACAAAACAAAAGGCATTCACTCAAAAATGAAATTTATATCACTCTTAACTTGGCCAGGATCCACTGTGTGAGTGTACATAATTTTTTCTTCACCAGGTAAAAACCTTTTAAAAACAGTAGTACAACAAATAATACAGATTCTAAAAAATATCAAGATTCTCAAAATTATAAGAGCCCATTTAATGATAACTGAAAACAAACCAACCATCATTAGGATTCACATAAGTTGCTGTGTGACATACAAAAAACCTATGAACACATGAATATTTGTCACAAGTTCTAAAGATTTAGCCAATCTTTCAACCTTGGCAAAGATATTATTAATAAATTCTATTAATACTATCATTCCAAAATTGGTGGGAGAGAACCAGGAAAAATCATTCCCATCTTCCAGGTGAGATTATTACACATCACAGGGCAACTAAGCCACTTGGGCACCTCTCTCCTTCTTGGTATGAGACTCTAACAGTGTAACAGCATTGTCTCCAATATGTCCCACCCATTTTCACATGGAGCCAAGAAATAAAAAGTGAAAATTATTGCAGATATGTCATCCATTACATTACAATAAATGCTGAGATGGGAAAATACAACAATGCCATTTCACTTCCATTACCTCTTGTTACAAACAACTCGGAGGCAGGCAAATAATAAGTCAGAGGTAGGGATTCTCCCAGATATCTGAAAACCATGTCTGAATACTCATTAAAATAAATTATTAAGCAATTAAATTCCCAAAACTTGTATACAGGTTGAAACCAATGTGATGGAGTCCATCCATCTTCTCTATGTAAGAACTAACAAAGGAAAAAAAGGAAAAAATGCTGTTTATGGGCTTTTACAAAGATATAATTCAGTACAATCATAGTCATTGGGGAGGCATAAATAAAGACAATTTGACAGAATATTTCAATTTTGATAACTTATGTAGTGGTTAACATTAAATTACATACATCTTAGTATTTAGAATTGAGTTAGAGAGACTTCTTCATTCTGGGGAGGGGAACAAACTGAAACAGTTAACAGCAATAAGGCAATGGGGTCTGAAAAGGCTTAAAATTCACCTCCAGACTCTTTGAGGTTCCTTCTCCTCCTAAGTACCATCATTCATCACAATTTCTTTGTCCACACTTCTGGGGTCCCCCATACTGAGGGAAGTTTCCACATTGAGTACAGGTGTTTGGGTGTGAGTTTTGATTTTCCTTATTTGAATAACTATTCCTCCTATCACTATCAGTATTCCTGACACTTCTATTCCTATTTCCTTGACTTCTCTTCTTACAATTCATAATCACATGACCAACTTTTCCACAAAAATAACATGTTAGTGGTTGGGAGTCCTTAATGATCTGGGGTGGGGGAAAAATAGCCACACCCCTGCTTGGGTCCCCACTTCTGTTTTGGCCAAAAGGCATCCTTTCCCTTCTCTACTGCCCCAGGGAGCTCCTAACTCTAATCCAGGATTAATGTGAGGGGTGTCTCTGTGCTCAGCTCAGCTCTTGGCTGAGCAAAGCAGCAGTATGAGCCAGTGGTTTTGTGAGCCCAGAGTAGTCAAGGGCTGGGCTGGGCTGGGTCCAGGGGCTCTGGCCAGGACTCCACTAACCCACCAGTGGTGGTGATACACATGTAAGGGAGGTTTGTCACCAATCCAATGTGATCCAATCCGGGAAAAACAGCAGCTTGTTCCCTCTCTCCACCAAATGAAGGCAGGCTAGCAAACTGAAGCCTTTTCTTTTATCTTACCTAAGCTATACCTAAGCACTTAAATTAAAGTTTGTTTTTAAACCAGTGGCTCACCATCTATAAGAACTGGAATAATATTTCTACCCAGATATAATATTTTATAAAGTTTATTGGTAGGATAGATAATCATTCCTATAAGTGACCTGACCATGTGGTGCCTAGCCTGCCAGTCTCTTTCCTCCTTCCCTCCACCTGCCTGCTCTGCATCCTGACTTCTTCCTTCTTCCTTCTTCCTTCTCCTCCTGGTTTCTCCTTGATTCTCTCTCAATTCTCCCCAAAACCTTGACTTTTATTGATGTACAGCACGTAGACAGACGCAAATCTGGTGCAGCTGTGTTATCTCAGGAATGTTTGATGGACAGGCTACTCAGGAGGGGGAGGGCATAAAACTTCCTTGACACAGTTCTTATTGTTAGGAATATATTTTCCTCTGTGATCAGTGTTAAAAATGCCTCTTAGTAGCTTTCTACCCACTGTTCTGGTTCTGCCCCTAGGCAGAACTAACCCTAACCCTCACCCTAAATTCCTTCCAGAGCCCAGTCTTCCACAGGACATCCACATGTATATTCAAAAGAAATCTGGTCTCATCCACACCTCCTGAATGTAGTTTCTTCCCAAGGCTAAGCATCCATAGGTCTAAGGGTCTCTAAAAAGATCCTAGGTCTAGAAGGTCCCTAGAAAGGGACTTCAAAGGTGATCTAGTGCAACTCCTTCATTTCACAGATGAAGAAACAGAGACCTAAGGGGAGATTTAAATTACTTGCCCAAGGTCACACAGATAATTCAAATGAAAGACAGGATTTGAACCCAGAGGCCCTGACTGCAGGGCTTCCATTTTTCCCCCACTGTGTCAAAAGGGTTGGAAACCCCTGGGTGGTTGTTGTAAATGAGTGGTCAGTTGGTTTCGGTAATGACTGTCAAGGCATTTCCCTCCCTTAGACAGAGAGCAATGGCTGCTCTCTATCCCTGGCCAGATCAGAATGGTGGGCAGATGGTGTAGTCTGTACCAGAAAGAGAACACTTTAGGAAGGAAGGAAGGAATGAATGGGCTTTTAGCTAGGATGTTTCCTTAGCCTAGATTTCCTTTGGTGACCTCCTCTCTGAACAGAATCTGCTAGACGGTAACTTTCGACCCAGGATTCGACTTACCCTGGACTGTATAAAACTCTCTCTTGGAGTGGCCGTTCACCCACCAATCTCCCTGTGATGTTCTTCAATTAATCTGACTGTTTTCTAAATTGCTAAGAGGTTTATTAAGAGGGAACAAGGGTTGATGTGCAGGGAAGAAGGTAATAGGAAACCCTAACCATTCTCAATGGGTGAAAGCAATCCACAAAACTCCTCCCAAACTAGATGTAATCTATTTATTGGCTAATCCTAGGCTGATATGAGAAAGATTACAGTCTCTAGGTTTAGCTGGGACAAAGGTATGGTCTTCAGTCTTGATCCAGTCCACTCTCATAGTGACCCCTTCAAGATAGCTGCAGTTGATCAGGATAACTCAGGGCTGATGGCTTCTCAGAAGAATTGGGAATAATGGCTGTAGGGTATTATCAGGTCTCCAGAAGTCTCTCTCCAAGCTCGTGCTCTTTCAGAGTCCAACATTATTGTGGGGTGCAGAGGTGAACCCCCGGGATTCGAGAAGGATGCCTTTTTTTTGAACCCTTACCTTCCATCTTGGAATACTGTGTATTGATTCCAAGGCAGAAGAGTGGTAAGGGGGGTTAAGTGACTTGCCCAGGGTCACACAGCTAGGAAGTGTGTGAGGCCAGATTTGAACCTAGGACCTCCCATCTCTAGGCCTGACTCTCATTCCACTGAGTCACCCAGCTTCCCCCAGGAAGGATCCCGTTTGCATGAATGCAAGACTCCAAATCTTAGCTTAAAAATAAAAAAAGAGAAATTTATTAATTTAGGAAGTAATGTTGAGAATGCCCAGGAGGATAGTAAAGGTAGAATAGCAAGATGGGAGACTAATCCTTAGGAGGACAGCATGGATGGGAAAGCTGTCTCCCAAATGACATCAATTCTGGGGATTTTATACTCTTTACAACAGATTCTGTGTCATGGTGAGGACATGACTCTAGAGTGGTAAACCCTCAGGCATTCGATGGGGGGAGGGGGTTGGTCATCTGACCAGGGTCTGCCTGGAGACATAGGGGATGACCTTCATAGCTTAGGGAACAGATGGATATCTGAGATACACTCTGATGGTATTGAGGTATAGCCTGGAGGTGCATCTCTCTCTGTCCATCTTAAATCTAAAGGAAAATGCAAAGATGATAATCCTCTCAGGGTCTTATAGGACTTATCAGATGTTTTGAGTTAGGAGTCTGGAGGTCATGCCAGGTTTCCCAACAGACCTTGCTTCCAGGATTTCAAATGATCTTTGGCATCTTGTCACCATCCTCCTGCCTTCATGGCTTCCCTGTGTAAAATTCTATTTTCTCAACTGTCCCTGAAGGAGCCCCAAGCAGGGAGCTGCTTGGTCAGTACAGCACACATCACTATAGAACATCTGACCAACAGACCCCTGTCAGGGAACCTAAATGTGCCAACGCCCAAAACGTAGAGTCCAGGAGAAACTTGTACTGATGCCCAAAACATAGATTCCAGGAGAAACTTGTGGGCCACATATGGTGGTTAGTGATATGCTGTCAGGCATTGGGTATAAAAGACTCTGCACTCACAACTGCAGGTGGAACTCTTGTGCTGTGCTTCCCCTGGTGTATACCAGAATAAAGGACCCTCCTGCTTGATTGCATTGTCTGTGGGTCTTCCATGGTGGTGGGTGACGAACTGGACCTTAACATTTGGGGGCTCCCCGGTACCCCTCCACCTTGGAACCCCCCGGACAGGAGGGCCTAAGGCACTGCCTTGGACCGGACCTTCAGGTGAGCTGAGTGTTGTGTGGCTGTGGGTGCGAATGGTGACCGAATGTGTATGGGGGAGATGAGGACCCCTGATGGGCATAAGGCTCAGTGGGGCATTCGTTCTTGAGGTTTAAACAAGAGCCCCTATGCCAAGCCCCAGGGCCCACCTTTTTCTAAGGCAAGAGGCTTAGCCTCACGGCATCGGTCCGACCCTCCCACCTGTTTCTGAGTGAGGACTCGGGATTACCGCATTTCTGTGTCCTTCGAGAGAAGGCCAGTCGGGAAACTGAGGAAGCGTCTGTGATCAGCGGTGGAGAAAGGATAAGGTCCAGGGCAGGTGCCGAGATCAGAACTTCCAGGTGGTTAGAGGCCCCTGAGGACAGAGGTCTGACTCTGCCATACAGAGTTAAAGTCTCCTTCAGGTCTGCCTCTGTCATATGGAGTTAAAGTCTCTGTCAGGTTGAGAGAGCCCTGAGCGTGGAGCTCCGTGTCTCCGCCAGGTGGACACTGCTCTCAACTGGTTTGAAGGGAAAGTGGTTCGAGTCCCCTTTTGGGAAGATATTGCACCCCTAGGAGAGACTGGGGGACACCCCATGATCTCTAGGTGATTTATAGACACACTGAGGTTTTTTGCCACACAGAGGGATCAGGTGGCCAGCCGCTGGCTGCTTGCCCCTGACAGATAGCCGGAGGCAGCCGAAGGAAGCTGGAAACAGCCGAAGGGAGCTGGCCACTGATGAGTAATTGCGGGTATCAGGTTTCTTTCCTGATTAAAACTAGCTGCTTTAGGCAGTTGTTAACCCTTTCCTTGCAACTTCTTGGTCTCAATAATAGAAAATCAGCCTGTTTCTCAAACAGCTTGCTCAGGGTTTTACGGTCCTTACAAGTACATGCCAAGAAATGAGAACTTAAGATAAGCTCCTAGGATCGGGGGAGTTTACATGTCCATGTCTCTGTTATTTGTCTTCTGGCTTTTGCTGTTTGTCTTGTGTGTCTTTCTGTATTTGGACGCAGGTATGTGGATGTGTGGGAGAGGGTGTCCTATAGGGTTCTTTGAGTCTTTGTTGTGGCTGGATTAAAGGGAAAGAGAAAAAAAAGGGGGGGAGTTTGGGATGCAGGGTTACAAAGGAGAATAGATTTTGCACCCCTGCTCCCTCTGCCTGCGTTCCAACCAGGCAAGCTATGATAAAGTAACACTGTGACAGGCTTCAGGGAGGGAGAGAGTGCAATTACCCATTCAATGATTTTTCCCTCCTTCTTCCTTTGGATGGGCCCCCAAAGGAGCGGAAGAGAGAAAATTCTGAGCAGAAAAGGGAGATTCTTACTCCACAGTTAGAAACTTTCTCTTAAAATTAATTCTCAAACTGGGTGAATTGCTAATGATTTTGATACAGTACAAATGTAATGTATTGTAGTTACTGTTTATCAAATGTGAAATGTTGCCAGATTTTTATTATACAACAAAACTCCTGATTAGAAGTTTGCTTTGTTAAACCTTGCAATGCATAATGATTTCAGTGAATTTGAGAATTGTGTAAATGTGATTGACAGCAAGTCTGATGCAGAGAGGAAAGTTTATTCTGCATAGACAGAAAATTGTACTGATTATAGATGTAAAAGTCATTCAGAAAAACTTGTGTTGTTGAAAAGAACTTATTCTAGAATTTGAATTTTTGTTTTGGGAGTCCTTCAAATCACATTTATTTTAATATATGTGCTGTCAGAAATAGCAGCAAGAAATTATATTACACACACCAGAAGTTTTTTTTTTTCTTTTTCAAAGTGGTTAATCTGTGCATGGCATTAATGAGATAAATGCTAAGAATTGATGTTTTACAAAAGAGGAACTTTTTAAATAATGTTTTTAATCAAGGTTATATGAATTGTTTTTAAATGTGCAAAATGCAAAATGCATAGGAAGGAATTAGTAATCTAGATGCCAAATGCTGGAAATGAGTGAATGCTAAATATGTATGCATTATATTATGAAGAGGATTAAGTTTTCCACCTAAATAGGTTAAGGGTATATGACATACAACCTGTGTGCCCTTAACAAGATAAGTTCAACCAGCCCTGTAATCGAGAGGGCTTTTCATGAGGATTAAATACAGTCTAGCTTCAGATATATCAGAGAGGTCAGGCTGGAATGCCAGGTAACATGAAGCTAAGTAGGGAAAAGTGATTAAGTCCATGTGAAGGGAAATAGCTTTATGTCTTATCACCTATCTAGATAAGTTAATAATTGAATTTTGGGGTGTCTGGGTTCATTTTATGAAGTGCTCCACTTCAATAAGAGTAATGAGTAGAGCTACTAACTGATACTATGAATTCTAGTGTGAAATAGATACAACAATTATAAATTGGAATAATGTTGATGGACTTTAATTAGGAACGTAGCAACGTTTTGAGCTAGAAAGAGACTAAACTGGAGGTTCTGTTCTACTTTAGACAGGTTTGAGAGAAGTACAGGTAAATGCTTTGCACCTCAGTTTGGTTACACTGAAACATTGCTAAAGGACTTAATCAGAGTTATTTGGAAGTGTGGAGTTCGAATTGAAATCCACTGAGACTAAATTATTATGAAGGGGGTTTGATACATTCAAACTTTTACATTATAGTGAGCTCACTGGTTAAAGAAGGATGGGCCAAGGTTGCTAAGTAATAAAATCTAAGTCAAGGCCCGCAGCCTTGGGATAAAATTGCTCAGAAGCTATTAAGCTCTTCCTTGCACCCAGGAAGGAGAAAGAAGTGCTTATAACATTATGAACTGACACGGGGGCTTCAAAGAGTTAACAACCGCTGTGTGATAGAACTTAAAGATGAGTATATCTTAATTGTAGAAACGGAGGTTTTAAGGTGCTCAAGCAAGCAAATATTGCCAGCCCTGTCTGACCAAAAAAAAAAAAAAAGGCTTGTTTGTAGCTGTGGAATCTCACTACAAACATTCCAGGTCCAGAATGATAAAATGAGTTGGGTGATATGTAATTGATGAAGTTATCTCATACGGGTTCTGGGGATTGTTGGTTGATATTTTGATTACATTTTGGTCTGTATAAGGATATATGTGGCAAACAATAGCCAAAGAATGGGTAGGGTGTTAAAAATGGCACATATGTGAAAATGCTTGTTCAGAAATTTATGATTGTTATGTGAGTGGCTGCTAAAATGTGTTTAAGTATCGTTTGGATATTTAAAAAAAAAACAAACCTCACTGTAAATCTGACTCAACCATATAGTTTGTTACCTCAGTCTACCAATTTGTACTATGAACTGAAATTTGTAATGGTTGAGCTCTATGCTAAAGACTGTTCAATGATGTAATCTTTTTAAACCAGAATTCTTTGGGGTTACTGATTAGCAATTGAAGTGATACCAGGGGGCTGGCTGTTTGACTTATGATAGTAAAAGCATGTTAGAGAAAGTGGGGAGGTATGTTGGGTTTGAATTCGGAAGAAGAGGACTTTGATTTAAGTCCATAAAGCTATAGTATGTGGGTTTGTAAAGGAAGAATGGAAGGTGTGTTCTGCTTTTAAGCAGAGGGTTTTGGAGGAACAGAAAGGGAGAGAGAAGGTGAAAGGGAACAGATGAATGTTCTGCTCTCATAACTGGCTCTTTAACTTAGGGATAATATATAAAGTAATGTATATGGGAAAATCACACATGATTCTTTGGACAGTTACCCTGAAGTGATTCCTGCATGACCTTGTCTTAGTCTTTCAGATGGCCTAGGTCCAGGAGATGATACAGCCCTGATTTATGGGGAACTACTTAATTCAGCACTCATGTGACTACACCTGATGTGTAAATACATGAAAATAATTGCATGATCAGCCTTATAGGGATATTAAAGGCTTGTTTGGGGGTGTGGAGATTTGTTTCTGGATTGCTGATAAGCAAATTTCTCTGAGCTGTTAATGGGTGAGACTTATCCTTTAAGGAAAAGAAGGCTTCTGGGACCCAGTGGCAAGGGCTCTAAGGAGAGAAAGTCCTAGGATGGCTATAGAGAAGGCAGCCCAAGGCTCACTTTGGACTGAATTTTCCTGACCATCCTCGAGTGGAACAGCAGTGGCAAGTGACAGTCTTGCTTGGGGTGTCTTTTGTGACTTGGAGATATTTCCCTTTCAGGGCCTTCTTCCTTTGTGACAATTCCCATGATCAGCACATAATGCAAATTGTGATATTAAAGTTTCCATTTCCTCAAACAACCCTAATAATTGGGAATTCTCAAATTGTTAGGAACATGCTTTGAGAAATAGGTGGAGTTTATTCCTAGATGGCATGTATTTGTAGCCTTAATTTACCACAGTTGAGGTTTGGTTCTTGAGCTTGGAAAGATAGCTCACTGCCTTCTTGGTTTCCCCAGCCTCTGGGGTAAGGAAATACATCTGTAAGATATTGTTACTCCAGTGTTTTTAGATGTTATAGTTAATGTGTATTTTGCAATAGGATATACTTTAACAGAAACATCACATACCAGCTCTGCAAACAACTCAGGAAGGGATCTGTTCCTGTCAGAAGATGATTCTGAAGATGAAGTCTGTTGGTTAAGATACCCAAATGCAAATGTGTGATGTTCATTGCTATTGTATTAATGTCCTGTTCCTATCTGCTATTTGCCCCAGTATACTTCTATCTTCGGGGCTGACTTCCCCTTGTGACTGGTGTGCCAATCAAGGGAAGGAGTGACAGGACACCCTTCAGATCTCCAGGCAGTTCTCCACCTGGGACCCTGGAATCCACTGAGGATGCGCCCCTAAAGACACTGTCTGCAGCCTTCCCTCTCCCTCATATTCCCCTCCCTCTCTCCTACACATAGGTAGGGACAGCTCTACATCCATGCTCAGCGCTGAAGAAACTACAGAAGATCTGGACCTCCTCCCTTTTTCCCTTAGAGATTTGGAGAGGGGAGGGGATGGGATGGCAGGGGGCACTGAACCAGGTGGGGCCTGAGATTCTGGCCCTCTGGGAGGCTGTGTGGTTTCCCTATGGATGGATGGGCTGGCCAGATGGCAGGACTCACTAGAAGCAGTGGGGAGACAGATAGCAAAAGGAATATATGACCCACTCACTTCCATTACTTCACTTTCTCCCCCGCCTCTTGGTTTCCCCCTCCCTTGTCACAGAGTATCCCTCAATCGGGAGATACCTTATCCCACCCGCAGGAGCGCACTGGCCGTGCCCCCCTCTGGCCTACAGCTCTGTGTCTCCCCTAGCTCCCTCACTGCCCACTGCACCCCCTCTCAATAGTACCCCGAGTGACCTACTATGTCAAGCAGGACCTCATCTTCCTTAAGGAGGGGGGCCTCTGCACAGCCTTGGGTGAGGAGTGCTGTTTCTATGTTAACCACTCAGGGATTATTAGGGACTCCCTGAGCAAGCTACAAGAAGGTCTAGAAGCTCTGATGGAAGGAGAGGGAAACTGCCAGCCCCTGGTACGCCCACCTTTTCAATTCTTCTCCCTAGTCATGTTCCTCATAGGACCCCTCATAATCTTAACCCTACTCTTGACATTTGGCCCCTGCGTTTTTAACCACCTTGTTCGGTTCATGAAAGGCCGGCTGGGTGCCACCCAGGTGTTGGCCCTCCGACAACAGTACTGACCCCTAGCGAGCCCTGGGCTGAAAGCCACAAGCTGCCTCAGTGGACAGGCCTTCCCTCTGCCCCCTAAGAGAAAAAGAAGTTGGGAATGAAGGAGCCCCAAGCAGGGAGCTGCTTGGTCAGTACAGCACATATCACTATAGAACATCTGACCAACAGACCCCTGTCAGGGAACCTAAATGTGCCAACGCCCAAAACGTAGAGTCCAGGAGAAACTTGTGGGCCACGTATGGTGGCTAGTGATATGCTGTCAGGCATTGGGTATAAAAGACTCTGCACTCACAACTGCAGGTGGAACTCTTGTGCTGAGCTTCCCCTGGTGTATACCAGAATAAAGGACCCTCCTGCTTGATTGCATTGTCTGTGGGTCTTCCATAGTGGTGGGTGACGAACTGGACCTTAACATCCCATACTGCTTCCCTTCCAGTCTTCATGCAACGTTAATTCAAAGTTCAGAGTCTGGCTCTGTTCATGATTGGTGTAAACTTGGAGGAAAATAACATCTCTGGGGCTCAGTTTCTTCATTTGAAAAATGAGATGATAGAACTAGACAGTCTACAAGGTCTTTCTTAATCCTGAATATTTGATCCTGTGGCTCTTGACTATCCCTTGAGCACCCCAAGCTGCAGTAAAAACTTAATCACTGTTATCCTCCATGGATGTTGATACTTAAAATTCTCTATTAGTGTTCTCATCAACTCCCAGGGGTTTAATTGTCATTTCTATGCCAATGACTTCCAAGATCTCTAAGTCCAGCCTTTCTCTCTCTGAGCTTCAATTCCATATCACCAATTACTTAGTGCCAAATTGCATGTGCCAAGGCTTTAACAGACATCTAGGTCAAAACAGAATTCATTCTCTTTCCTTGCAAATCTCTTTCAGACTTCCCCTTTTCTGCTGAAGGCATGAGAGAGAGACAGAAAGAGAGACAAGTCACTTATGTCTACTAAATAGATTACTCCTGCTAGCTTTGTGCTCAGTCCTCTCTCATTTGGCCTTCCCAAACCCAACATCATGGGGTGGAGGAACCAAGGGATCCCTCACAGTCTGCTTTGCCATCCCAAAGCAACAAACTCTTCTGAAGTCATCACCTATTTCCCCCAAGAAATGGTCTGGGCGTAGGCTTAGCAGCCCATGCTGTATGGTTTAGCTAGAGTAGACCTGAGGTCTGCTGTTGGCTTTCCTCTCCCTTCCCTCGTCATCAGCTCAAACCCCCCCTCTTTTAGGAAACCTTCATAAACTGCCCAGACTCACACTGATCTGATACAATTCAGTTGGACACATTAAGTGCTTACTATGTACAACGTAGGGTATTAGGCTTTATGGATACCAAGACAATAACTCTTTCTGAAATCCAGGTGGTCTGGATTGCTTATGGATGATATCAAGGAGATAACAATTGTTTAAGTGATATTGGAGAAATATTCATTGGAACCAGGTGTTAATATTGGAAGGAAAACATACTGGGATGGGGGCTTGAGGCATAATAGTATCATGATATCATGAACCATGAGGTAAAAATGTATTCAACCATGATCTGGGGACTCAACATGCTAGTGTCCATGTAGGTTGAGAGATCAAGCCCAGAGTCTGTAATTGCTATCCATATGGTGTTTCATTTGGAACAAACATTGGATATTTTCCATTTGGGGGGACCCATTCAGAGTCTCTCTCTTAGATTCAGTCATTGTCCAGATCCACTAGAAAAAAAAATTGAGAGGGAGAAGATGGGTGGTTCAGTGGATTGAGAGCCAGGCCTAGCCATGAGAAGTCCTGGATTCAAATCTAGTCTCAGACTCTTCCTAGCTATGTTACCTTGGGCAAGTCTACCCTATTTCCTTAGCCTTACCTCTTTTCAGTTTTGGAACAAGTTCACAGTATCAATTCTAAATGGAAGGTAAAGGTGTGGTTTTTTTTGTTTTGTTTTGTTTTTAGGAATAAAAATGGAGAAACATACTTTCAAAAGTAATCAGAAATCCATATTCACTCCTTCCCACCCAATGTAAAAAAAGAAGAGAGAAAAGAATTCCTTATTTTAAAAAGTGTTGCTTTTCAGTCATTTCTCATGTTCAGCTCTTCATGATAACTTCTTAAGGGTTTTTCTTGGTAGAGATCCTGGCATGGTTTGCCATTTCTTTCTCTGCTCATTTCATAGATGAGGAAACTGACGCAAACAGGGTTAAGTGATTTGCCCAGGGTCACACAGCTAGTAGGTGTCTGAGGCCATATTTGAACTAAGGAAGATGAGTCTTCATTCTGTGGTTATTCACCACAGAACTTCCTGACTGAGAACTAATTAGCCTTGCCTGGGTAAGCCATCCCAGAGCAAATATTTAGAGTGAGAGGATAGATATTTTCTTTAATCTCTTTCACATTGTCTACTTTATTGTTTCCCCTCTATTTTGGTAAATAAACTTCTGACTTGAGAATATAATTTTGGCAATCACGTTATTTCATATAATTTTAGTACAACCATTAAATTTAACCCTTACAACACTGAATTACCTTAATGGAGTCACAGATAAGGATCTCTAGAAGGAACTGGAGATTTTTAGCCTAGAGAAAAAATTCAGGGGAGAGGGGAAAACCTGCTATCTATTTTCAAGTATTTGAGGAGCTCACCCATGGCAGAGGAATTGACCTTGTTCTGCCTGGCTCCAGAGGATGAACCTTAGAATGGTGGATGGAAGTTACAATGGCTTGCCTTGAGATTGGTAAGAATCAATCAATCAACTAAGGAGGGAGGTCTCTGACTTTCCTGTCCTCAGGCCCACCAGAGAGCTTAAACACTCCTGAGTGAATAATGAAGAATCAAAGTGACAAGAGGACCAGCAGCGTCACCTGTCTGCTGAACCCAGGAGTTTACATCCTGGTGGAAGATACCAGTGAGGTAGGGAACTTGACAGGTGGAGGGCCCTGGGAACAGCTGTGCTGACTGCAGCCTCAGCTCCTGAGATCCCCACTTGCCCACAGCTGGGGGTTGGCAGAGAGATCACTGTGGAGGTAACAGGTAATGGACCCTGAAGCCAGAACCTGAGGGCTTACATTCCAGTGATGCATACAGGTAGAATCCATAGGCAGTAAACTCGGGGAGTGGCTGACTGGGTTGTAGGCTAGGCCACTGATTGGGAAAGGACTTCAAGGACCCAAGAATGTGGACCAGACACCTGCTCTGTCCTGGGCTATAACATCTGGAGAGAAGGAGTGGGGAAGGATTGTATACTTTGGACCCCATTGTTTATAGTCACTCCCAGGAGAGTGGAGTCCCTGGCTATTACCACAGGGAAGAAGTGCCTGCAGTGGCATAAGTGCCAGAGGGCTCTGGTTGGAGCACCTGAGATCAACCACAGATTGGGGTTTGAGTGGGGGACTGAGGATTACATCTGATCCTGAATTATTGAAATTGAAAGAACTAAATAGGGCCCAGGAAATAATGAATACCCCAAATCCTGAAACCTGAGGCACCATGCCCCAACACCCTAGTAATTCTGAGACTCTGGGACAAAGCTAATAATAAAACCAATTGGCCTGGCCACAAAAATATAAAATAAATGAGCAAGCAAAGGAGAAAGAGCTGCATTACTGATAGCTATTATGGACAGAGAAGACCTGGGTTCAAAATTAGAGGACAATGAAGTAAAAATACCTACTTCCTTTATTCATTCATTTATTCATTCATTCATTCATTCATTCATTCATTTGTTTGTTTGTTTGTTTATTTATTTATTTAAAACCCTTACCTTCCGTCTTGGAGTCAATACTGCATATTGGCTCCAAGGCAGAAGAGTGGTAAGGGCTAGGCAATGGGGGTCAAGTGACTTGCCCAGGGTCACACAGCTAGGAAGTGGCTGAGGCCAGATTTGAACAAAAATACCTACTTCTAAAACAGCAAGGAAAACAGTAAGTGGCCTCAAAAAGAGCTCTTGGAAAAACTTTTTTAAAAGTTATTTTTATTTTTCCAGGGTTAAATGATTCATATTCTTTCTCTTCACCTTATCCCCATTCCTGTAGCCAATAAGCAATTCAACTAAGTTTTACACATATCAATAATCATTACCTGTTTCCATATTCATATTTTCAATGTAGTGATCATTTAGAGTCTATCTCCAATCATATCCTGATTGAACTTTGTGATCAGGGAAATTTTTTTCTTCTGTGTTTCTACTCCATCAGTTCTTTCTCTGGATATGAATAGCATTTTTTTTTTCTCATAAGCCTCTCAGAATTGTCCTGGATTATTGCATTGTTGCTAGTAGAGAAATCCGTTATGTTCAATTGTGGCACAGTGTATCAGTCCCTGTGTACAATGTTCTC
The DNA here is from genome assembly GCF_027887165.1 of Monodelphis domestica. NCBI lineage: Eukaryota > Metazoa > Chordata > Mammalia > Didelphimorphia > Didelphidae > Monodelphis > Monodelphis domestica. Next base: position 42,882,752 of record NC_077229.1, read on the forward strand.
CTGGTTCTGCTCTTTTCCCTTTGCATCACTTCCTGGAGGTTGTGACAGTTCACATTGTGAAGAGTGAATCAAACTTTCTTTGTCTATCAATCAGCAACTTTTAACTAAATCATCAAAAACTTAAGCACCCCTACTTAACACTAAGCAAGAGAATTCACCAATCATTTACTAGAGTAAACTCACACCTCAAAAGACTATTGCCATCCCACTAGGGCAGTGCTAGGCAAGTTGAAAGACTGCCATTGGTTCCCATAAAGTGGGGGAATGACAGGATGTGACATGAAAAAAGGACTATAAAAAGTCCTGAACTTCCTGTCCAAGGGATTTCACCCTTTGAACTTCACCTTTTGTCCCTCAACTTGGTTCATGGGTGAAGCTCTCTCAGAGGGGAGAGAAGCTTTAAGGTAGGAAGATAGAGATAGGATAGAAATTTTAGATACCACGAGGGGGATGATGGAGTCAAATTAGAGATATGAGGTGGCCAGAATGAGTCTTTATTAATTATCAATGAGCCACAGCTAAGCTCTGATCAAAGGACCCTTCCGAAGGCTTTTACCAGTCCAGAGATCCACATTTAATACCACACAGGTCAGAGAGATGAAAGAGAAAGATTAAAGATGGAGCTTGGCGTCTGGCCAAGCTCCTGCAAGCTCCTGCAAGGACAGCCATCAGCTAGCCTAAAAGAGAGAGAGAGAGAGAGGCGGAGCTTGCTGGGCTACAAATACCCTTTGCTACGCAGTACATAGGGATGACCCTCATTGGTTAATGACAAGGCATAGGTGTGGTTTCTCTTAACCAGGCGAGAACAAAGAAACTTGTTTTCCCGCCTAACCTGGGGGAAGCTGGGGTCAAGGGTCAGAGGCCTTCCCAGCCATGAGCAATACTGAGCATGCTCAAGACTGAGCAAACTTTCTTTTAAGGCAATCTGCACATACCAACTGTTCCCCTTGCCCATAGCTAGGGGTGGACTGCTACAATGGGCTTGGATCTTCTCCTTTGGACTGCTCCTGAGACTTTGCCTTGGGACTTTTTCTGTTTGAACTTCTCCCTGGATCCTGTGTTGGTGAGCTAAGTGAGTAGTGAGTCTTCCTTCCTGGCTTCCGGGGAGATTGGATCCAAAGAGGCCTTCCTTTTCTTGGAGGAGATTGCATTGGTGGAACCCTTGCTGAAGATACCACCTGGTCTTCTGGCTGAAGATTATCGAGCCCTGACAGAGCAGCACTTAGGGTAATAGGTTAGATAATTCTCTACCTTCTTCTTACATTTTCCCACTTTCACTCTTTCCACCTCATTGTAAATAAAGCTACTAAAAGTCATTTTGACTTGAGTTATAATACCTTTAAATTGGTAACCACAATATTATTATACAATTCTCATATTTAGCACAAAGCCTAAATTTTGAATTCTTATAACATGGAATTCATCCAGTTCATTATTTCTTTCAGCACAATAATATTTCATCACCAAGAGATACAACAATTTGTTCAATCATTCTCCAATAGAAGAGCACCCCCCTCATTCTCCAATTTTTGGCTACCACAAAGTGCAGTTGTAAATATTTTTGTACATCTACTTTTCCTTATTATCTCTTTGGGGTACAAATCCAGCAGTAGCATGGCTAGATCAAAGGGCAGGAAGTAATTTAAAGCCCTTTGGGAATAATTTATTGGAAGAAATTAAAAAAAAGATCTGAAAAACTAAATGAGAGAGGTTTAGGAAACATTGGATAAAAATAAGAGGAATGCAAAAAAAAAATAAAGAAAATTATGGAAGGCCACCTACCCAAATTGGAAACGTAATCCGAAAACTCACAGAAGAAAATAATTCATTAAAAACTAGGACTGGTCAGGAGGAGCTCATAAAGACTTCCTAAGATGATAAGAAATTATGAAGTGTAATAAAAAGAATGAAATAATAGAATAGAATATCAAACATCTGATTACAAAGTGAACTCCCTGGAAAAGAGATTAAGGAGAGACTGTATATATATATATATATATAAATGGAGATTTTGAATCTTAGACTTCAATCCCCAGAAGTCCTTGGTATTTCCCAGAATTCCTTATAATCTCTCCTGAGTCTCCACATTGGCAAGATCACATTATTGGTATTTAACTGTCAGTAATGCCTCCCACGCTCTCTTTCTTTGCAATGATGCATCAAGTATAGTGGTAAGCTAAGTGTGGGGATTTTAAACGGGCTAATCAGCCATGTGCACATGGTTTTTATTTTGTATCCTCTTTATTCCTTGATTTCTAATGATCCTTAATAAACCTCATAAAATATAATCTTTTTATTATTAGAGATATAATGGAATTTTTACATATATGATCTAACAAACTCCCAGAAAGTTTTGATTAGAAAAAAGAGTTGAGATATCTTACTCCAAGAAATCCACAAAAACTGCCCCAAAATTCTAGAAGCAGAGGGTAAAATAGAAATTGAAAGTATTCACTGAAAATCAGTACAAAGAGATCCCAAGATGAAAATGCACAGGAATATCACTCTATTTCATAGTTACTAGGATAAGGTGAAAATAATATAAGTAACAAGAAAAAGATTACATTTAGATACTGTGCAGCTACAGTCAGACTAACTCTAGACTTACATGCTTCAGCATTAAAAGAAAGAATAACATGGGACACAATGTTTCAAAAAACAAAGAAACGATTTACAACCAAGAATTACACACCCAGCAAAGCTGAGCACAATTAATAGGAGGAAAATAAATATTTAATGACCTCAAGGAGTTTCAATTCTTCTTGGGGGAAAACCCCCATACTCAGTAGAAAACTTGATCTATAAAAAACACAAGAAGGTTGTAGCAGTCCATACCTATCTATGGACAAGGGAAACAGTTAGAATGTAAAGATTGTCTTAGAAGAGAGTATGCTCAGTCTTGAGAATGGCTAGTAAAGCCTGTTGACCCTTAATCCCAGCTTCCCCCAGGTTAGGTGTGAAATCAGGTTTCTTTGCGCTCACCTCACTGAGACAAACCACACCTATACCTTGTCTTTAACCAAAGATAATCATCCATATGTATTGTGCACATTTGCATCTCAATGGTAATAAATAGGAGCTCCACAGAAGGCCAGCCTTCCTTGCCAATCACCTCTCACCTATGTCTGTCTTTCCTGGAGCTTGGCCTCTTCCTCCCTCTCTATCTCTCTCTCTTCCTGAAAGACCTTTCCTCCTCAATCTCTTATCCTCAAGTGGTTTGTGCTTAGAGTACCAGCTCTAAGGAACCGATGATTTCTTTCTTGATCTCCTCTCCTCAAGCCGGACTGATCCGTACCTGCAGCCCAGGCTGCAAGGGATCGGGGCTTTTCCTCTCAGCTAATCTCTATACCCCTATATCCACATATTGTTTATTTAGGACTACTTAGTGGTATCATGTCCTCTGATAACTAAGTAGTTGGGGCTTTCTGTGGAGCTCCATTGTTAAATATTATGTGTGTGTCTGCCTGTTTATTGTCCATCTCCTCGACTGTAGTCCTTCCCCAAGGTTTCTATCTTTCCTTTTGTGGGAAGGCTGTGGGCCGGCCTTCCTACTTTAAAGGTAAACAAGAAAGACAAATCATAAATGACCCCAAAGGTCAAATTGTTCAATTCTAATATGGGAAAATGTCATCTATAGTCCTGAAGAATGACATCCTTACCTGAGAAGTCTGAAAGAGTATATATATATACATATAGACACACACACACACAAATATTTGTATATATATATATATATATATATATATATAAGATTTGAAGTTAAGTTGAATATAATGGAATGATCTGAAATAATAATAAAATAGAGCAGAAACAGGTAAAATGAAATAATTATCTCATATAAAATGAGTGGAAATCCTATCATGGAGAAGAAGAGGATAGGTTGGGGAGGACAAGTAGTCATATATCCCTACTTTCATCAGATCTGGGTTAAAGAGATAACATATATAATTAGAAGGATCAAAGTCTTGCTAAGGCACATAGAAACAGGAAGGAAAGGGTATAGGATAAGGGAGACAAAAAGATTCCCCTTAAGGGACTAAGAGAGGGAAGGATAAAAATAAGAGAAAGGAGGGTAAGGGGATAAGAAATATGAGGGGGATATAAAAGGGAGTAGATATGAAAAAAGAGTTGGGTAAGGTGAAAGAATAAGGGAGGCACTCTTAGGTCAAGGTAAGGGAGGAACTTTTAGAATCCAATTCATATCAGTAAATAGAAGGTCAGTGTTGGTAGGATAAGGAAGGGACTTTTTAAAAGGTGGAGAGAATAATAACTAAAAGCTAAGGAAGGGACAAGGAAGTGACCTTTGGAAAGGTAGACCAATTTAGAATAAGAGGGCAAAGGAAGCGAATAAGGGAAAGCTTCTAAGAAGGGATGCAAATTGGAAAGGTCATAGAAGAAATTGGATATCTGAGGAGAGATATAGGAAAAATAGAGGAAGAAAAGGAAAAAAAGGTGAAAAACAAAATGGCAGAAACCCCCCACTGATAATTGTGATTTTGAATGTGAATGGGATAAATTCACCCATAAAATAAAATAGCAAAATGCTTCAAAAACCAAAATCTGACAATATCTTTTTTATAAGAAACACATTTAAAAAATGAGAGATGCACATAGAGTAAAAATAAAGGGCCAAAGCAGTGCCTCAGCTGGTATAGAGAAAGTAGAAGTAGCAATTATAATCACTGACAGATTTAAAGCAAAAATAGTTTAAACCAATTTGGGTAAAAGCTCAAATTAAAAGAGATGAACAGGACAACTATATTATGTTAAAAGGTACCATAGCTAGTGAAGCATTATCAGTATTAAATCTATATGCAACAAATGTTATAGAATCTAGATATTTAAAGGAAAAACTAAATGAGTTATAGATGGAACAAGATAGTGTAATAGATAATATTGAGGGAGTATATTTGATAGGTAAATGATGGCTAATAAATCAGGCATTTATCTTGTTTCTTTTGTCTACCATCCTCCCTATATACCTCCCTTCCTCCATTTTCCTCCCTCTTCTTCAGCCTCCCTTCCTCCCCTCTTCTTCCCTTCAACTTCCCCTTTCCCTGTTCTTCGTCTGATTTCTAAATCAGTCAGGGTGAGTTAATGATGTTTCAAATGAAAATACTTTCTATCTTCTTTTGTCTTAAGTAAGGGTTTATTTGGGGAAAACAGGAAACTTGGAGGAGGGAGGTAAGAGGGTTGGGGGTTTCCATAATTCTATAATTAGCCTTAGGTTGGAGGATATTGAGAGAAGTGGTTGATAGGTCTGGTATTTCAGTCACTATCACCAACAGAGCAAGTCAGAGAGTTATGTCGACTATTGTCCTTCTTCTGCCTTCAAAGTCACCAGGCCACCTCCAGCTTGATTATCCCAAATCCCAGAGATAAACCCGGCTTCTTCCTTGCCTGATTCAAAGGCAATCAGGAAAACAGTCAAAACCCTGATTCAAAGGCATCCACCATCAGCCAAACCCCTGAATTCAGTCACCGTTGGTTTGGCTCCAAACTGCCTTTCCTGGTAACATTCCAAATCAAAATCTTCATTTGATTGACAGATTACCACTCAGCCATTGCTTCTGTCCTTTTGCATGCCTTATAACTTCTCTCTTTTCCACAATAGCAAAGCAATAATAATAGGGTCCTTTAATTTTCCCCTCTCATGTTATGGAATTTTCAGTTTAGGAAAGCAGGAAACCACAATTGTCACTCCAGAGTAAGGAAGGAAAGATATTTATTACATGTGGATACAGATGGGATCTTTCCTCATGTCTGGACTCCGAGTTTTGGGGCTCTGGCCTTTTTATACACAATTGATTAGGGAGAGTGTCCATAGATTACATAATATATACACAATGGTTTCTCCATGGGTTGTAAACACAAATATAACCGGCAAGTAAGTGCATCAGAACATAGGCCAGGATAGGCATTAAGGGCTCAGGCAGACTTGTATAGGCCTTAGTATGGTACAAACAGTACAAGTCCAGAACATCAATCCATCATGGATTTCTCAGGTCACAGCATGGGAAGTAACAGTGCCCTATGAAGCAGAAGTATTTGCTTTGTTCAAGACTTCCAACAGGCATAAGGGAAGGAGGGGCTATTGGTCACCCTATCTGTAGCAAGTTTCTAGGTCTGTCACCCTTGCAAAAAGAAAGTCCCTAAAGGGGGAGACCTGAAGATTTTCCACTACATCAGAACTATATGAATCTAACCAAAAGTAAATAAGAAAGAATTCAAGGGGATGAATAAAATCTTAGATAAGTTAAATATAATAGATATCTGGAGAGAACTGAATGTGAACAGAAAGGAATAGACTACCTTCTCAGAGGTGTATAGCACCTTTACAAAAATTACAAATTTACAAAAATTAGGGCATGAAAATATTATTGTTAAATGTAGAAAAACAGAACTATTAAATGCATCCTTTTCAGACCATAATGAAATACTATATATATATATATATATATATATATATATATATATATGTGTGTGTGTGTGTGTGTGTGTGTGTGTGTGTGTGTGTATAATAAAAAACCATGGAAACAGAAACCAAAAAATTAATTGCAGTCTAAATAACTTAATCTTCATAGAATGAGTTGGTTAAAGAATGATTCATATAAACATATAAAAATATAAATTATTTAAATATATATATATAAATATATATTATATATATAATAATCATATAAAAAATAAATTATTTCATTAGTGAGAATGATAATGAGACAATAAACCAAAACCTAAGGATACAGTGTAAGTACTAAGTAGAGGAAAACCTGGGGTCAGGTGTGTGGCTCAGTGGATTGAGAGTCAGCCATAGAGATAGGAGGTCCTAGGTTCAAATCTGGCATCATACACTCCCTAGCTATATGACCCTGGGCAAGTCACTTAACTACCATTGCCTAGCCCTTAACTCTCTTCTACATTGGAATCAATATGCAGTTTTGATTCTAAGATGGAAGGTAAGGGTTAAAAAAAAAAAGAAAACCTATGTCTCTGAATTCTTACATTAATAAAACAGAGGAAAAAAGATCAATGAACTGGGAATTTAAATTTTAAAAAATAGAAGAAGAACAAATGAAAAATCCTCAACAAAATAACAAATTAAAAATTAAAGGTGAGATCGAATGTAAGAAAACCATTGAATCAATAAATAAATCTAAGAGTATGTTTGATGAAAAAAATAAACAATATAGACAAACCATTGGTTAATATTTTTAAAAAGGGGAGAAAATCAAATCACTAGTATTAAAGATGAATAAGGTGTACATACCACCAATGAAGGTGAAATTAAAGCAATTATTAAGAGTTATTTTGCTCAATTATATGCAAACAAATTTAACAATGAAAGAGAAATGAATACTTACCAAAAAAAAAAAAAAACCAAGCAGTTTACACTATCAGAAAAGAAAATAGTATATCTAAACAAACCTTTTAGATAAAGAAACTAAACAGGCCATGAATGAAATTCCTAAGAAAAAGGCTCCAGGAATAGATGGATTTAAAAGTGAATCCTACCAAATATTTAAAGATCAATTAATTCCAATATTAAATAAATTATTTTAAATAATTGATAAAGAAGGAATTTTAACAAACACCTTTAAGAAAACAAAACAAATATTTTGCTGATACCTAAAGTAGAAGGATTAAAAGCAGAGAAAGCCGATTATAAATCAATGTTATTAATGAATATGAACACAAAAATCCTCTATAAAATACAGCTGGGAAACTACAATATAAAATTATACATTGTGACCAAACAGGATTCATACCAGGAATGCAGGGATAGTTTAATATAAAGAAAATTATCAACATAATGAATTATATTAATAACAAAAGTAATAAAAACATATAATTATATCAATAGATACAGAAAGTCTTTGACAAAATACAATATTCATTGCTATTAAAAACATTGGAAAGCACAGGTATCAATGGATTTTCTCTTAAAATGATACAAAGTATCTACCTAAAACCATTACCAAGTATTATTTATTAATGAGGATAAGCTAGGAGACTTCTCTGTAAGAGCAGGAGTGAAATAAGGATGCCTATTATCTCTAACTACTGACATGGGCACTGTACCCCAGAAACCCAGGTGAACTATTGTCAAGGGAACTCCCTTGTTTTTTTCTGACTCTGAGACTAAAAACACCCAATGACCCCACCTAGGGTCCTGAGATGACTACCTTCCTTTGATCGTCCTCTAGATGGACAGAAAGATGCCCCTTCAGACCACACCTCGATCCTATCAGACATCCGTTTGTCCCCTAAAACTAAGGAATCTTTATGTCCCCAGGCAGACCCCAGTATGATCACCCCACCTCATGCCTGAGTGACTAACTGTTGTGAAGAATGTATAAAATCCCCAGAACTGATGTCATCTGGGGGAACAGCCTTTCCTTTCATGCTGTCCTCCCAGGGAACTGCGCCCCATCTTGCTGTTCTACCTTGCTATCCTCCTGGCCACTCTCAACATTACTTTCTAAATTAATAAATCTCTTTTGTTTTTAAGCTAAATTTTGGAGTCATTGCATGCTTGCAAAAGGCATCCTTCCCGAACCCAAAAGGGTATCCTTCCACGCCCATAACAACTACCTCTTTGCAGATGACATGATAGTATATGTGGAAAATCCTAATTCAACTAAAAAGTTAGTTGAAATGATCAATAATTTAACAAAGTAGCGGAATATAAATTAAAACTACATAAATCATAAGTATTTTTATATGCCACTAACAGAGGCTTGCAAGAAGACAAAGAAAGTGATATTCCATTTAAAACAACAAATAAATATATAGTAAAATATCTGGGAGTATGTCTGCCAAAACAAACCAAACATAAACATAATTACAAAACATTTTCTATACAAATAAAATCAGATCTAAATAATTGGAGAAATAATTATTGGTGGGTAATTACTATTAAATTATTATTGAATTTAGCATTATTATTAACATTAACAACATTATTAAAATGATCATGATACCTACTCTACTTATTCAATGTAATCCCAATAAAGTAACAAAAAATGTTTTATTGAGCTGGAAAAAATGATAATAAAATTCATTCAGAAGGGCAAAATATCAAGATTATCAAAAGAATGAAAAAGGTGTAAAGGAAGGAGGTCTAGGAGTACCAGATTTAAAATTATATTATAAAGCAGCAATTATCAAAGCTATCTGGTACTGGCTAAGAAACAGAAAAGTTGAGAGAGCAGTGAAACAGGACAGACATATCAAAAATGGTAGCAAAGGATTATAGTAACCTTGTGCTTAACAAAAGCATTATGCCTCAAGGGAAGTTAATTCCCTCCCCCTTCTGGTTGCTGACCTGGATGATCCACATTCCCTAAATGCCAGAGTTTGCATCTGTTATGGCTGTAAACATCAACAAAAGAGAGGATGAAGGTCCTTTTTGGGGCTTTTGGACAAACTTTGGGAGGAAGCAGGCAGGTAAGGAGGGAGAGGAAGAAGTTAATGGGGAGTAGGCAGCATGTGTTCAGATAACTTAGAGTAAGGATGAGAATTTAAACTATGATTGTCTACCCTTTCTAATAAACTTTATAAAAAATTAATAATTGGGTAGACATATTAATTTTCACTTGTAACATTTGGCAACCAAGGTTGGTTTTTTATAACTTTTACTTTTCTTCTGAGATTTAAAAGTGTTTAGGATAGATTAAAGGGTTTTTTAATTTGTTCGCCTGCCTTCATATGGGAAATGCACCTTGGCAGCAACATAGAAACGGCTGTTTCCCTTTTAACACTAGCTGCCCTGGATTGGATCTGATTGGTTGATGGGTGAGACCTTCCTTCCCATGTGGGTTCCCCACCCCCATATTCCTTCACCTTAGCCCAGGATGGGTCGGTAGAATAAGGGGCCCAAGCGGCTGCTGTTTTTTCCCTGGATTGTTAAGGACTCTCCCTCCCACCTGATTTCCCATCCCACCCCCATTTTAGAGGAGGATGGGGTGGTAGAAGATGGGGAGGAAGGCTTTTGTACAGATGGGATCCAGCATGCCCCCAGATAGTCTGACTTTCCCTGGGCCCTTGAAAATGCAGACTCCTGCTTCTTCCCAGCCCCTCTACTCTCCCTAGGGTGTGATACAGGGCAGGATGCTGACATAGGCTCCTGGCTGCCTGCTGCTTGCTGCCTTTGCATTCAGCACAACTCAGTGAAAGGAGACACCCCTTAGACTAATCATAGGGTTACTCCCAGGTTGGGGGGGGGTTAGAGTTAGGAGCCCCTGAGACCCAGCATCCCCAACTTTGATAACATGTGAATTTTACCTCTGGGGAGGGGAAGGACTAGACCCTTCTTTCTCCCTTCCCCTCCTTGTTCTTTCCTTCTAGGGTTTATCTTATCTCTCACTCCCCATTTTTTAAGATAGGACCTAAACCCTCAAGTGTGTTACACTCTACACACAGTTGCAGCACCACCCTGTGGTGAGAATTAAAACTGAAGTAAATTTAAAAGAAAATACCTCCCCTGCTAAAATAATAACATTCAATTGAATACTTTAAAATATAGGAATAATTAATAGTTAAATATTGATAACATCAAATTTAAATAAAAACCAAATTTCTAAAATTGAACAAAGTCAACATTAAATCAAATTAATTACATGCAATATCAAGGAAGAGTTTTAGAATACAATAGTATTAATAATAATATTAATAACAATAATTGTTAATTTTCCAAATGTATTACTAGCCATGACAAATTAGTATTAATTAATAATAATTATTCATAATTGATATTTGGTTTGTAATTATTTACTATTTTATTATTAATAATAACAACAACAGACAGATATTATTAGTTATTAATAACAATAATTATGACAGATACACATTATTAATAGTTATTTATAATAAATACACATTCATTTTTAGTACTATTGCTATGCATCAATTCTTTTATTCCTCATATTAGCTTTTTTTCCCCCTTCCACACTAACATTCAAGAAATTTGTATATCCATTTTTATGTTTTAGGAACTTTTCATTGTTTAAGCTAATCATTTAGCAATATGCAGGCTAGCTTAAATAAGCAGAGTAAAACAGACAGACCAGACAATATGGGAAATACTGTAACAAATCAAGGAAAATCAGGAAATATCCCTCCAGATTCACCCCTACATAAGGCTTTTGATTCTTGGGGTGATCCTAGTCTACCTAAGGAAAATTGGATAATAAAGAAAGAAGCTAGAAATCTTTGTAAGGCATGGATAGAAAAGTCATTTACCTGGCCAAAGTATGGCTCCATTGGACTTCAAGATCTTAAAAGATTTGAAGTTAGTGATTAAAAACAAAGATTCCAAAGATTATAAGTACTGGCTCTTGTGGGCATATCATGTTGATAAATCAACCACTCCCTCCCGTGAGGACAGCATTCTTTTTTGGAACCAGACCATTCTAGCTTAAGTCCTTTAGTTCCTCCTCCTGAACCCTTGATTAAATCTAGCAAGAAATACACTCTATCATCCCACCTGGCCTGTGAGGAGGTTTCTCATCATACTGACCCAAACCAGGACTTGCACCCTTTAACTCTTCTCCCTGTAAGACCTTGCTCATCCTCTTATTCGTCCCATCCCCTTTCCTCCCAATCTACCTCTCTACCCTCCTTTACCATTCCACTACTCATACTTTCGAGAGTTTCCCTCCTACTTCTTACTACCCAGTACATGCCCATCTCCCCTGTCCCCAGCTGTACCATCCCTACTTACTTTATTCTCTTGGTAATACTTTTCCCTACCTTCCTTCTCTTGACCAATCCCACCCACTATACTATGACTCTTACTCTGAAACTCACACTTCCTACTCCTCATCTCCTCATCCCCATCCCTGTTCTTCTACTCCCTGCCCTCAACTCCACCCCCAAAATTTTGGCCTTGCCTCCCTATCTCCTTTCCAATGTCTCCCATTACATTCACCTATTCCCCCTTCCTCTACTAGTCTCACTACAACCCACTCCATTAAACTCCAGAAAACAGGCCAAGCAGCAGTTACCACAGATGATTGAAATAAAGGTCTTTTCCCTCTAAGAGATATTCCAAATTATAACATATAGAGATATTTAGTCAACATTAAACATCATATACCTTTCCACAGGACACTGAGAGATTCAAAGAAAAAAAAAAACCTTTATATGAATCTGAACCTGTAATGATAAATAAGTTTGAAAGCATTTTTCTTACATATAATCCCCCATGATTTGATGTGGAAGATTTGCCCCAGGCCTATTAACAGAAAGAAAAAGGAATAAGAGTCTTTCTCTCGTTAATCATTGTTAATCAGGCCCAGCGAGAGGGACCAACTCATTGACCAACTGAAGTTCCCAAATGGGACCCAAATTCAGAGCAAGATTACTTACAGCTATTCCAGGCTAAAAATGCATTGCTAAAAGCTATGAGAGCTTGTTCTGATAGGCCTGATATGTGGACTAAATTTGAAAATCTTAATCAAGAAGACAATGAAAACCCCGCCCAGTTTATCGATAGGTTTATTGAGCTGGGAAGAAGGTATATAGAATTGGATCTTAAAAGGGGAAGGGATTTTAGACAAATCAGAATACAATTTGTAAAGAACAGTTGTAAGGTCGTTAAGAATTATTTTATGACTAGCTATCCAAACTAGCTTACTATGGACCTTAAAGACTTGAAAACAGTGGTGGTTTATACTTTTGAGGGACATAAGGAGAACACTGATTTAGTGGAATCATTAAGGAAAGAAATAAAGGACTTAACTGCTAAACAGGGAGAGAAAGATGAAGAGAACGCTACACTAGTGGAGTCATTAAGAAAGGAGATAAAAGAATTAACTGAAACAGTTGGAAAGGCAAAACAAGGTGAGATCATAGCTCCCTTACAAGAATCCATACAACAACTACTAGCGTGTTATTTTTGTGGAAAAGTGGTCCATGTAATTATGAATTGTAAGAAGAGGAATTAGGAAACTAGGAATAGACATTTCAGGGATAATGATAAGAATAGGAGGAATAGTTATTCAGATGAGGCAAATCAAAACTCACATGCAAACATCTGTACTGTTTGGGAACACCCCCCTCAGTTTGGGGGATCCCAGAGGTGTGGACAAAGGAATTTAGATGAATGATGATACTTGGGAGGGAAGGAATCTCCAAGAGTCTGGAGGTGAATTTTAAGCCTTTTCAGACCCCATTGCCTTATTGATGTTAAGTGTTTCAGTTTGTTCCCCTCCCCAAAATAAAGAAATCTCTGTAACTCAATTCTAAATACAAGATGTCTGTAATTTACTGTTAACCATTTCATAAGTTACAAAATTGAAAAATTCTGTTACATTGTCTTTATTTGTACCTCCCCTATGATTGTACTGAAGAACATATTGTAAAGAAGCCCAATAAACAGTCTTTTGTTCCTTTTTTGCCTTTGCTAATTGTCACACACAGATGATGAATGGACTCCATCAAACTAGTTTCAACCTGTATACATGTTTTGGAAAATTTAATTATCTATTGATTTAAATTGAATTTCATGGGTCCTCAGACATGATTTTCAGATATCTGGGAGCATCCCTACCTCTGACTGATCACTTGCCTGCCTCTGAGTTGTTTGTAAGAAGGGTTAAGGGCCTATTTGTATTTGAAGTAATGTGAAATGGCATTGTTGTATTTTCCCATCTCTGCATTTATTGAACATGTAATGGATGAGACATCTGTATTGATTTTTACTTTTTAGTCCTCAGCTCCAAATTAATATGGTTGGGACATATTGGAGACAGTTCTGTTGCACTGTTACAGTGTGAATTTCAAAACTACTCCACCCTATTCAGACCATTCTTTAGAAGATAGGATTTAGCTATTTCCTGATCAATAACAATAGAGATACTTGGAATAACAGAATCAGGTGTTGGAAACTACATTCTCCACCTTAGTGTAACAAGATTAGGAAGGGCTGCAGCAAACTCGAGATTTAATTATTTGAGAATATGGCCTTCAACAGATATGTGAAAAAAAGGACAGACCCCTGGGAGGTCCTAGGTCAAGCTAGAGCCACCATTGGCACATGTGAGACTCAGGAAGTGAGGTAGAGAACAGCCTCTGGAATTCTCGGGACTTCCTATGAGGAGGGCTAGAGTGCAGTTCGAGGCTGGTGCTTGAGGTTGGAGGAGCCCCACAGACTGCTTTCCTTCAGATTGGTCACGTGAGTGATAAGGGCTGATCTCTTCCCCTGCCTTGGCTATCCAAGGCCTTAACACCTGCTTTGGCTCAGCCTGAGCCAGAGTGGTTCTGAATTAAACTTCTTTCCTTCTCTCCCTTTTTCCTTCTCTCTCTCTCTCTCTCTCTCTCTCTCTCTCTCTCTCTCTCTCTCTCTCTCTGTCTCTCTCTCTCTCTCTCTCTGTCTCTGTCTCTCTGTCTCTCTGTCTCTCTGTCTCTCTGTCTGTCTGTCTGTCTGTCTGTCTCTCTCTCTCTCTCTCTTTCTCTCTCTCTCTCTCTCATACTTTCTTCCTCCTGTTGTAATTAAAACACCACAAAAATTTGGCAGCTGACTTGAGTGTTTCATTTAGGAATTACATAAGTGAATTCCTTGGCAACCTTAAATTAATACATGCCAGTCTTTTAAAGTGATTTCAATATCACAACAGTCATACCAAGAGGGAGAGAGGTGTCAAAGTGGCTTAGTTACCCTGTGATGTGTAATAATCTCACCTGGGAGATGGGAATGATTTTTCCTATAAATCCTGAGTAGCTTTGAAATGGGTTCATTATAATGTGTGATTCTTCATCAAGAGTGCAGAGGTTTTTCTGGATTCTCCCACCAAATTTTGAAAGGATGGAAATAATAGACTTTGTTAAAATTATCTCATCCAAGGTTGAAAGATTGACTAAATCTGTAGAATTTGTGACAAATGTTCATGATTTCAAAGATTTTTAAAAGTCTCACAGCAAGTCATGTGAATCTCAATGATAGTGGTTTGTTTGCTATTGTTATTAAACGGGCTCTTGTAATTGTGGGGATTTTGGTTCTTCTTAAAATCTGTATTAGTTGTACTACTGTTTTAAAAACGCTTTTACCTGATGAAAAAATTATGTACACTCATACTGTGGATCCTGGCCAGGTTAAGAGGGATATAAATCTCATTTTTGAGTGAGCACCTTTTCTGTTTTGCCTCTGTGTGGCTCACACATTGTCACATGGAATATGAAGTATGAAATTATTATATTTAAAATTATTTTTTTCTTCTTATGCTTATAATAGGATATTTGATTTTTTCTTTTTTCCTATTCTTGGTAATACTTGAAGTACATGAAATCAATATTAATGTTTGTTTGTTTGTTTTTTTGCCTTGAAGGATAAAGTTTACAGTATAATGTATCTATTAGCCCTCATATCTAGGCATACCTGGAAGCATTGGACTATGGAAACCTGCCATTTATTCATAAAAGTGATGGAACTTCACTTAATGATTGTGTCTGATTCAAAGAGAAGAGAACAAAGGAGGCACTATACAGTGCCAAGAAGTACAAAGTGAAAACAGACCAAATGCAATCCAAGGAGGATTGTTGAACTTCTATGCCAATGCAAAAGGACTTGAAACTAGTGGGAGAATTGAGGTTGTGGCACTTGACATATATTAAGATGCAGGACTACTTGTACCACACTCCTGGTGCAATATTCTGTCAAGTACCTCAGGTTGGCTATCATCCTGGCTCCCTCTATCTCTGACAATGAAGATACAATCAGACCAGGGAATGATTTTTCTCATTTGCTGCTGAGACTTAGTCCTTTCTCTTTTATAGTTTGGGCATTTTCTGTAGTCTTGGAGGACAATGGGTAAAGTGCTACATCACAGCAATTGTTCTACAGACTTGTGGAAAATGAATCACTTTAATTGGGCGTTGTCTATGATTCAAGGACCTGTTATGGGTTTATTTTTTTACTCAGAATTTTATACATGTAAGATTATTATGTTTTATTATTTTTGTACTTATTATTTTTATACAGAATTTAATTTTTGCTCTTTTCATTTGGGATTTGGGGGGGATTATTTCTTTTCCATTTGACAATTATTTCATATACCTCATAACTTAGCTATGTATTCTGGGGTGATTGCCAGTGTTGGCCAACACCTTCCTCAGGGGGATTGTGTAATTATCCTAAAATCCAAGATTTTAAAAGTTTTGGGGAAATTTCAGGAAAAAAAACTTGCCAACATCCTGAATCAAAAAAGTGGATCCTTTTGGAGAAGGTGCTATAAAGATGCCTACAGAAGCCACACAATGCATCAAAAGATCCAGAATGAACTTTGTGATATAATGAACTTAACTGAAGAGGGTTGAACATACTTATTCTGAATGTAAACTCTTATGCCAAAGGGGACTGCCCCCAAATTGGCATTTTGTCAATGCATCTATCAATCAGATTTTGTATTTTTCATCTCATATTTCCTTCTCACCTCTAACTATTGTAACTTTCTCTTAGAAAATGCAATATTGTATGTACTTTTAGCTAGAAGATATTTAGAGGTATAAAATAGTTGTATTTAAATGATCCATTGGGGAGACTGGTTTCCCAAAGGATCACAGGGGATGTTGTGTCAAGGGAAGTTCATTCCCTCCCCCTCCTGGTTGCTGACCTGGATGATCCACATTCCCTAAATGCCAGAGTTTGCATCTGTTATGGCTGTAAACATCAACAAAAGAGAGGATGAAGGTCCTTTTTGGGGCTTTTTGACAAACTCTGGGAGGGAGCAGGCAGGTAAGGAGGGAGAAGAAGAAGTTAATGGAGAAATAAGGCCTCATGTGGTCAGGTAACTTAGGGTAAGGATGAGACTTTAAACTATGATTGTCTACCATTTCTAATAAACTTTATAAAAATTAATAACTGGGTAGATATATTAATTTTCACTTATAACATATAGATACAAGTTTGGGGGATAAGAAATCACTATTTGGTAAAAATTGTTGGGACAACTGGAAAGAAGTTTTACAGAAACTAGGTATAGACCAATATCTTAAACCATTCCCTAAGGTAAGATCCTTATGAAGTCATGATCTAGATATAAAAGGAGTTATTAGAAGTAAATTAGGAGAAAATATCAGATTTCTGTAAAGAGAGAAATTTGCAAGTCAACAAGAGATGGAGAACATTGTGAAATGTAAAATGACTAAATGAGTACATGAAATGGAAAAGTTTTATACGAATAAAACTAATATTCCCCATATTATAAGGAATGACAATAGTCAAGCTGGTGGTTTAGGAGCAGTAAAAGCTGAAACCTCTCTGCCTATACTTCCATACCAATTTTTAGAAAGTGCTTCAAAAAGACAGGAATTCAAACCCCAAAATATAGAGTCACCAGGCTCTCCTGCTGAGAATAACTTGAATGATAGGCAGAGAAAGTCAATTTCCATCATATAAGAGAGAGAGAGATAGAGAGAGAGAGAGAGAGAGAGAGAGAGAGAGAGAGAGAGAGAGAGAGAGAGAGAGAGAGGAAACAAGACTGACCTGACTGAACCTCTCACCCCCTACCACTGCTGCCCAGATCTACAGTGCTGAGACCAGCTATTAGAGCTGGGCTAACTTTTGGATCCCAGGACAGGGGCTAAAACCACAAAGGAGAGCCTCAAACACACCACTTATGGTCCTGGGCTCTGACAACAGCTGGCAGGGGGGGGGGGGGTACAGGGGTGGGTATGGGGTAGCATATATCTGGGCACCTGGGTCTCCTCAGCTGGTTATGGTGAAGATTTGACCCCAGGGCAGGTTAGTTCAACCTGAATAATCCTATACTAGCAGAGGAGAGAGAAGATTGAAGATTCTGCAGAACAACTCCAGCAAACCAGCAGAGGGACTAGCTTATAGCCCACAGGGTGTAGGGAAAAAGAGAGAAAATGAGTAAACAATAGAAAAAAGATAATGATCAAAAGCTTCTATAGGGATAAAGAATAGAACCAATGGAAGATGATCAGATCCAAGAAATTTCCAGCAAAACCTCAAAAAAATAAAAAACACAACCTGGGTATTAGATTCAAGTCCTGAAAGAGCTCAAAAATGAATTTAAAAATCAAGTAAATCAGGTTGAAAAAAATGATAAAAAGAACACAACAACTCAAAAAGCAAAATAGATCATCTGGAAACAGAAGCACATGTATCAAAAGAAGAAAACAAGTAGCCAGGCTTGACTTGTTGGATATAAAGAGGTGAAAAAGTCAATGAAAAAAAGTATGACTTGAAAAGAAGAATGAATAAAATGAAAAAGGAGCATCAAAAGGTCATGGAAGAAATTCAGTCTTCAAAAATTTGAATTCTTCAAAGAGAAGCAAATGCCTTCATGAAACATCATGAAACAATGAAGCAAATTTTTAAAAGAATGAAAAAATAGAAGAAAATATGAAATATCTTATTGAAAAAACAACTACCTGGAAATATGTCTGGGAAAGACAATTTAAGAATTATTTGGACAAAAAGAAAATCATGACCAAAATAAAAGGCTAGACATTATACTACAGGAAATTATTTAAGAAATCTGTCCTGATATTCTTGAACAAGAGGCTAAAATAGAGATTGAATAAATCCACAGATAACTAGCTTCATTAAATACCCAAATGAAAATTCCCAGGAATGATATAGCCAAGTTCAAGAGCTCTGTGAATCTTAAAAATTCTCAGACACTACTTCATAATGTTAGGATTGTAAAACTTAAAAAATTTCTTAGATCCTACTTCATAAGGTTGGTTTAAGACCATTCCCCACTTTAAACAATGAAGTGACTTAGATCAGGAATGTGAGAACTCTACTTCACCATACTTAAGCATGCCTTAGGGGAAGACAAAGTTGTAAACTCTTTGCTGAACGATGAAAAGTACTTAAACCCATACTTATAGTAAGACAAAAAGTTCTTAAACTATGCCTATTTTTGTATATAATACAAAGGGGTGCTAAGTACCTATAAAGGTCAGGCAACTTGTGAACTTACAAGGAGCAAAGAAGTGAAAACTTACTCAGAGATTCTAGTCTACTCAGGTGTGAATTACTCAAAAGATTAGTTTACTCAGGTGTGAACTAAGAATGGTCTGTCCTTTGAAAAACATCTACTGTGATTGGTAGATGGGAGAACTTAGGGGAGGAGACATAGGAGAAAATTCCCTTTAAATAGGAGCTCAGATTCATTCAGAGACATTCAGATTCAGGATTGAGCTGGTGGAGTCAGCTGAGATGAAGCTGGCCTGGTGTCACTAGAATCCTTGCTTGAACAGATCTTTTGGTGAGTGATTAAGGACTGACTGATCTTATATTTCATAATTGGAAATATTTCCCTGGCGACCACCTTATATAGTTTATTTTAAAACAAGACACTGTCTTGAAAACATATTTTCTGTGGTCACAATTTACTCATCCACTCTTATATCTACTACAATTTAAGTTTTCCACTACAACTCCCAGGATAAAGATAAAACAGTGTAAGCAGCTAAAAAGAGATGATTCAGATATCATCAAGCCCTATTCAAGATTATACAGCATCTGGCAGCCTCCACATTGAAGGACCAGAAGATTTAGAATATGATATTACAGAAAGCAAGGGAACTGGGTTTACAATCAAGAATCAACTACCTGAGAAAACGGACTTAATTCTCTCAGGGGAAAGTATGGTCATTTAATAAAATGAAAGATTTCCAAGCATTCCTGAAGAAAAAAACTAGACTTAAACAGAAAATTTGATGCCCAAATACAACATTCAAGAGAAGCATAAAAAGATAAATAAGAAAGAGAACAAAAAAGGGCTTCAATGAGGTCAAACGGTTTCTGTTCCTAAATGGAAAGATGATGTCTGTGACTTTTGAAATTGTTATTACTATCATAGTAGTTAGAAGAAATATACATAGAGGGTGTGGTAATAAGCTGTTTAGGATGATATGTCAAAAAATAATAAAATAAAGGATGAAAAAGGATCCTACTAAGGGAAATAGGAAAAGAGAATTAAAATAGGGTAAATTATATCACATCAAGGAGCATGGCAGGGGCTTAGAGGTGGGAGTTGGGAAAGGAAGAAGACTAATACAATGGAAGGAAGGAAGGAAGAGGTTGGTGACAGGTAACACATAGACCTAACTAAATTGGCTCAGAGAGGGAAGAACAGCCAGACTAATTTGTGTCAAGAATTGTATTTTACCCTGTAGAGAAGTAGAAGGTGAATAAGAAACAAGGTGATAGGGAGTAATATAATTAATAATAGCGAGACGGAAGTTGGGGGGGTGATCAAAAAATTCTATAGTAAGAGGGGAATAATAAGGCAGGTGATGAGAAGGGCACAATAGAAGTGTGAAAAAGTAATACATATCCCTTTGTTTTAATTTAAATCAATCAAGGACCTAGAATCCCCCCCTTTTAATTTAATCATTCAGGGACCCGGAGATCCTTTGAGATGTGCAAGGAGAGACACACCTTCAGAGAAAGGAAGTAGAAACCAACTTGAGACAAGATATTGATCCCAAAAGCACCGTCCCCCCTGGGAAGTTCCAGGTAGTGCCAGGCAGTGCCAGGCAGTGCCAAATTAAGGAACTAAGATTGGTTCCTGAGATATGATGTGGAAGAACTAGTGGGTGGAGAAAAGTGCTTATAAGTGGATATCCAGTGGAAAGTAAGACATTGGGATTCCCATTCAGATTCTAGTGGACACTCAGATTTGGATTCTGACTCTTGCCCTGGTGACTCTTGCTGAGGAGACTCTGGTTCAAAAGGTGACTGACTTGAAACAGATTCTGATGTTGGTGACTTGAGCTGAAGAGACTCTTGCTTGACACGCTCTTGCTGAAGGGAGACTCTGAACCTCTGGTGACTCTTATTGAAAAGACTCTGGCAGGCATCTGTCTAGAGAATTGGAATCTGAAGGCTCAAACTCTCTGGCTCTTCTGGCTGGATATTGGACCTGAAGAAGGCTTTGTTGGAGTTGAACTTCATACTAGCATAATGCAATTAGGAAATTTAGCTAAATTGCTCCCTACTCCTTTCCTACATTTCCCTTTCTTTACTATCTCTACTTTGCTATAACAAAGCTACTCTAGCTACTAACAGCCTCATAATTATATTTTTAATTATTACAATTTGATGACCATTTAAACTATTACATAAGGGATGGAGAGGGGCAGACTGCCTAAAAACAAAACACTGGAGGGAAGGAAAGGAAAGGAGAAAGGTCAGGACTAAAGGAACAAGTCAAAATGGAGGGACAATCACAGATGGTAATCATTACTGTGAATTTCAATATGATGAAGTCACCCATAAACAGAATGGATTAAGAACTTGAATCTTATCATATGTTCTTTACAAGAATCACACTTGAGGCAAGTAGACACACACAGGGTAAAGATAAGAGGTTGGAGAAGAATCTATTTGGCTTTAACTAAGACAAAGTAAGCAGGAGTAGCAATCATGATCTCAGAAAAAGCTAAACAAAAAAGAAATTAGATTTAAAAAAATAAAGAAGGTAATTGATAAAAGGCAATATAGATAACGAAGAAATATCAGTATTCAACATATATGCACCAAATGGTATAGCAACCAGGTTTTAAAAGAAGAAACTAATGAGCTTAAAAGGAAATAGATAGCAAAACTATATTAGTGAAGGACCTCAACCTTCCCCTATGAGAACTAGATAAGCCAAACCAAATTTAATATATTAAAAAAGAAGTGAATGAAATGTTAGAAAAATTAGAGTTTATAGAATTGTGGAGGAAATTGAATAGGGATGAAAAGAAATATACCTTCTTTTCAGCAGCATATTGGACATATACAAGGAATGATCATGTACCAGGGCATAAAAACATTACAAACAAATGCAGAAAAACAGAAATCATAAATGCAAAATTTTCAGATCATAATGTGATAAATATTATAATTAGTAACATTTCATGAAGAGTCAGATTTTAAATTAATTGGAAATTAATCATCTAACTCTTCAAAACTGGTGGATTGGGGGCAGCTGGGTGGCTGAGTGGATTGAAAGTCAGGCCTAGATATGAGAAGTCCTAGGTTCAAATATGGCCTCAGATACTTCCCAGCTG
Source organism: Monodelphis domestica (assembly GCF_027887165.1). Taxonomy (NCBI): domain Eukaryota; kingdom Metazoa; phylum Chordata; class Mammalia; order Didelphimorphia; family Didelphidae; genus Monodelphis; species Monodelphis domestica. The sequence continues at coordinate 42,904,790 of NC_077229.1, forward strand.
TGTGACCCTGGGCAAGTCACTTAAACCCCATTGCCTATCTCTTACCACTCTTCTGCCTTAGAACCAATACACAGTACTGATTCTAAGACAGAAGGTAAGGGTTTTAAAAAACTGATGGATCAAAGAATAAATCATAGAAACAATTATTGATTTCATTGAAGAGAATGACACTGAGGAGACAACATATCTAAATCTATGGGATACAGCCAAAGCAGTAGTAAGGGGAAATGTATATCCCTAAGTGTTTATATCAACAAAATAGATCAAAACATCAATCAATTGGGCATGCAACTTAAAATAAACTAGAAAAAGTCCACATTTAAAAATGCCACATGGGCTTCCAGTCAAGATGGCGGCTTAGAGGCAGCAAAAATTTAGACCTCCATAAACCCTTCCTCATCGATCAAAAATACAGAGTTTCCAGGGGAATGAAAACCAAATCTAACAACAGGATAGAGCCAGGGAACTCTCCTCTTGAACCCAAGGTATGCCTCCCAAAAATCCTGAACTCTAGAACACAAGGGTTTAATGGGAAGGAAAAAGGAAGGTGCCAGGACCACTCTCCCACCTATAGCTCTGAGCCCCCAGTGGTGGCTGGAATTTCTGGGTGGGCAAGGGCACTAGTCTGGAGGGAGAACCTTACTGGCAAAGCTGTGTCAGGCTCAGAGTTTAGAACACAGGTGGCATAGAAGAAACTGGAGGAGATGCACAGAGCAAGCATCCCAGTCTCAGGCAAAACACTCCATCCCCCCCCCCCCCATTCTGAAGGTTTTGGCCTCAGTGCACAGTCAGCTTTGCAGACCAACTCCTCTGCCCTGGCTGAATCTCATCAATAAGGGCAGCTAAGAAGCCTTCAAAGGGAAGAGAAGCTCAAGCTCCAACACCTCTCCCCCACAGACAGATCTGAGAGCCTTGCTGACTGAGCTCCAAGGGGGAAAGGCAGCAATAAACTACAGGCAACAACCTTGACCACAGGGAAGAAAGTCCAGCTCCTTATCAGCTTCTGCTGTCAGCTGGGGAAGATCAGACTACCTGACCAAACAGCAGAACAGAGAAGAAGCCCATTCAGGACAGAACAGCCCAAACTCACAGATCTAACACAAAATGAGGGAAGCAAGACTACAGACAACTACAGGGAGAAAATATGAGTAAACAATAGAAAAAGAAAAAAAGAAATTGCAATTGACAGCTCCTATCCAGGCAATGAACAAAGAGCAAATTAAACAGAGGAGTATCAAGAAACACCAAACAAAAACTCAGAAACTCCAGTGAATTGGACACAGGCTTTGGAAGAACTCAAAATACAATTAAAAAAACAATTAAGAGAGGCTAAAGACAACTGGGAAAACAACTTAAAAAGCAAAACAAAAAATCATGTCTTGAAAGCCAAAATTAATCAGCTTGAAAATGAGGCAAAGGAGATGAAAGACGAGGCAAAGAAAATGAAAGATGACCTCCAAAGAAAATTAGACCAGAAGGAGAAGGATGACCAAAAAACCAAGGATTAAATTCAGTCTTTAAAAACTAGAATACAACAACTAGAAACAAGTGACTTCACAAGGCAACAGGAATCTATAAAACAAAATCAAAAGAATGAAAAAATTAAGGAAAATATGAAACATCTCATCATCCACAAAACTGAAGATTTAGAAAACAGATCTAGGAGAGACAACTTAAGAATAATTGGTCTACTGGAAGATCATGACAAAAAAAAAAAGCCTAGACATCATTCTACAGGAAATCATCCAAGTAAACTGCCCCAACATTCTAGAGCAAGAGGTGTGGGGGCCAACAGACCCCCACTGACTTACATGGTCACAGTGGGAAGCTGGAAGCTGCAAAGTAGTCCCTTAGAATAAAAAGTCCCCCCACCAACCCCTTTCTGTGACTTCTCTCCCCAACTTCCTCTACTAATGGACTTGTTATGATTATTAATCTCTCCCCAATACAGGAGAAATAATATGAGAGCAAATACTTATAGGATCAATATATATACCCCACTTTAATCCCCCTAGATTATTACCCACAAAAGATTGCAATTACAGAATTAAAACTCAAAGATTATTGCCCATAACCCCTCCTTTCTCAAGCACAAGATATGCCTCAAGTCCCTACAATAAACACTGGCCAAATGCTTGAGCACCATAATAAATCTTTCCTTACAGTTATCACACTCCACTGAATTTGTTGATGAACAGAAACCAGGAAGCATTGCTAGGCACTTCAAAGTAACACAAGAAAAACAGAACTTGTAAACTGAGGAAAACCCCAAACCTGGTCGGCTTTAAGTCACCTTTTAAAATCACACCTAGATACAAAGATGTTTTGTTATTCATCTCCCAAGCAATTGTGATTAATAGTGAAAGTTGATCAAAAGCACAACGATCCTCTCAGCAGGTCAAGGGGTACTAACCTACAAATGACTTTATTCACATTATTCATATCCATCACAGAGTTTGTAGAAACATAGTAAATAATCATAGAATTCTTTGTTGTAGTAACATCACAAGAGTGTTGTTTAGGTGATTTGATAATATCCAATCAGAATGTAAAATGTTACATATGTATATATGTCACGTATATATAAATATTTGCTCTCATGTTATTTCTCCTGTATTGGGGAGACATTAATAATCATAACAAGTCCATTAGTGTGGGAAATTAGGGAGAGAAGTCACAGAAAGGGAGTTAGGGGAGGCTTTTTATTCTCAGGGGCTGCTTTGCAGCTTCTGGCTTCCCACCATGATCCTGTCAGCTGGTGGGGGTATTTTGACCCCTTGCAAAGAGGGAAAAGTGGAGGTTGAAAGAATACCCAGATCACCTCCTGTACTTATTCCCCAACTGATAACACCCAGGAATGTTATAACCAAATTCAAGAACTACCAGACAAAGGAATAAATACTATAAGCTCCTAAGAAGAAGTAATTCAGATACCATGGAACCACAGTTAGGATAACACAGGATCTGGCTGCATCTACACTGAAGGACTGAAAGGCATGGAATATAATATTCCGGAAAGCAAGGGAAGTAGGTCTACAACCAAGAATCAACTACCCAGAAAAACGGACTATATTCTTGCAGGGGAAAGTATGGTCATTTAATAAAATAGAAGACTTCCAAGCATTAGTAAAGAAAAGACTAGACCTAAACAGAAAATTTGATGCCCAAACACAGAACTCAAGAGAATCACCAAAAGGTAATTAAGAAAGGGAAAAAAACCACAACAACAAAAACAAAAACAAAAAAATTTCATATCCAAAAAAGAAATTGAACAAGCCAGCAAAGAACTCCCTAAGAAAAAATCCCAAGGACCAGATGGATTCACAAATGAATTTTATCAAACATTCAAAGAACAGCTAATCCCAATACTATACAAACTATTTGACATAATAAGCAAAGAAGGAGTTCTACCAAATTCCTTTTATGACACAAATATGGTACTGATTCCAAAGCCAGACAGGTCAAAAACAAAGAAAACTACAGACCAATCTCCTTAATGAAAATAGATGCAAAAATCTTAAATAGAATACTAGCAAAAAGACTCCAGCAAGAGATCATGAGGGTTATCCATTATGATCAGGTGGGATTTATACCAGAAATGCAAGGATGGTTCAATATTAGGAAACCATTTGCATACTTGATCATATTAACATGCAAACCAACAAAAATCACATGATTATCTCAATAGATGCCAAAAAAGTCTTTGACAAAATACAACACCCATTCCTATTGAAAACACTAGAAAGCATAGGAATAGAAGGGCCTTTCCTAAAAAAGAATAAACAGTATACATCTAAAACCATCAGCAAATATCATCTGCAATGGGAATAAACTAGAAACTGTCCCAATTATATCAGGAGTGAAACAAGGATACCCATTATCACCTGTATTATTTAACATTGTACTAGAAACACTAGCAATAGCAATTAGAGAAAAAAGAAATTGAAGTTATTAAAATAGGCAATGAGGAGACCAAGTTATCACTCTTTGCAGATGATATTATGGTCTACTCAAACAATCCTAGAGAATCAACTAAAAATCTAGTAGAAATAATCAAAAACTTTAGCAAAGTTGCAGGATACAAAATAAACTCGCATAAGTCATCAGCATTTCTATATATTTCCAACACATCTCAGCAGCAAGAATTAGAAAGAGAAATTCCATTTAAAATCACCCTAGACAATATAAAATACTTAGGAATCTATCTGCCAAGAAAAACACAGGAACTATATGAACACAACTATAACACACTCTCCACATAGTTAAATCTAAACAATTGGAAAAACATTGATTGCTCATGGGTATGACAAGCTAACATAATAAAAATGACAATCCTACCCAAACTTATTTACTTATTTAGTGCCATTCCCATAAAACTACCAAAAATTTTTTTACTGAATTAGAAAAAACCGTAACAAAGTTCATTTGGAAGAAAAAAGATCAAGGATATCAAGGGAAATAATGAAAAAAATGCGAAGGAAGGTGGCCTTGCAGTCCCAGATCTCAAACTATATTATAAAGCAATGGTCATCAAAACAATATGGTACTGCCTAAGAGACAAAAAGGAGGATAAGTAGAATAGACTTAGGGTAAGTGACTTCAGCGAGACAGCCTATGATAAGCCCAAAGATCCCAGCTTTTGGGACCAAAAGCCACTATTTAATAAAAAACTGCTGGGAAAATTGGAAGACAGTATGGGAGAGCTTTGGTTTGGATCAACATCTTACAACATACACCAAGATACACTCAGAATGGGTGAATAACTTAAATATAAAGAAGGAAACCATAAGTAAATTAGGTGAACACAGACTAGTATGCATATCAGATCTTTGGGAAAGGAAAGATTTTAAGACTAAGCAAGAGTTAGAAAAAAAATCACAATATATAAAATATATAATTTTGAATACATTAAATTAAAAAGGGTTTATACAAACAAAACCAATGCAACCAAAATTAGAAGAGAAGCAACAAATTGGGGGAAAATCTTCATAACAAAAATCTCTGTTAAAGGTCTAATTACTCAAATTTATAAAGAGCTAAATCAATTGTACTAAAAATCAAACCATTTCTCCAATTGATAAATGGGAAAGGGACATGAATAGGCAATTTTCAGATAAAGAAATCAAAACTATTAATAAGCACATGAAAAAGTGTTCTAAATCTCCTATTATCAGAGAGATGCAAATCAAAACAACTCTGGGGTATCACCTCACACCTAGCAGATTGGCTAACATGACAGCAAAGGAGAGTAATGAATGCTGTAGGGGGTGTGACAAAGTTGGGGCATTAATGCATTGCTAGTGGATTTGTGAACTGATCCAACCATTTTGGAGGGCAATTTGGAACTATGCCCAAAAGGTGCTAAAAGACTGTCTGCCCTTTGATCCAGCCATAGCACTGCTGGGTTTGTACCCCAAAGAGATAATAAGGAAAAAGACTTGTACAAGAATATTCATAGCTGCTCTCTTTGTGGTGCCAAAGAATTGGAAAATGAGGGGATGCCCTTCAATTGGGGAATGGTTGAACAAATTATGGTATATGTTGGTGATGAAATACTATTGTGCTCAAAGGAATAATAATGTGGAGGAATTCCACATGAACTGGAATGACCTCTAGGAATTGATGCAGAGTGAGAGGATGTGGGGTTTTCCTTTAATGGACTTCCCTGACCAGCAGGGTCCCACAAGGGAAGGGGCTCACCTTTGTGATGGGACCCGAGGAGAGGTAGGAACCGAGAACTAGGGTGGAAATGAAAGACATGGACAAGTCAGTGTTTGAATAGGGCAGGCAATCCCTATGATACTCCCTTTGATAGGAAAGTATGAGTACAAAGGAACACGAGGTGGAGGAGGAGATCAAGATAGGAAATGCAGGCCCAGATGGTTACAGCCTCCGGGAAGGAGAAGGTTAAGAGGAGAGAGAGACATAGTCATTGAGGAGCCCAGTGGAGCTCCATGAAAGGGAAGAGAAAGCCAAGAGGAAGTTCATGGGTTTTCCTCTGAATTTATTCCTGTCCTGTTTGGGTGGTACTCCCAAGCACGTAGTAACCACATCACGAAGTATAGACAATTAAGATTGGGTGGCAAGGTAGAGGGAACACCTTTGGGCGTGTAGATTACAAACCTTGGGGGAATTGAGTCCGAGCATGTTAATGAGTTTGTCTTAGCCAAGGGCCGCATGGCCAGTTCAAGGTTACATTCACAAGCCTCATTGGTATAACCTTATGCTTGGAGACACAGTAATCATACAGTCATTTATATTTCATAGATGTGAATATGCTTGGGATGCTACAGAGGAGCAGAACCAGGAGAACATTGTACACAGAGACTGATACACGGCGGTACTATCGAATGTAATGGACTTCTCCATTAGTGGCAATGCAGTGATCCTGAACAATTCAGAGATATTTATGAGAAAGAACACTATCCACATTCAGAGGAAAAACTGTGGGAGCAGAAACACAGAAGAAAAACAACTGCTTGATTACATGGGTTGAGGGGGATATGATTGGACATTTAGACTCCAAATGATCTTCCTAGTGCAAATATCAACAACATGAAAATAGATTTTGACCAAGGACATATGTAAAACCCAGTGGAACTGCACTTCGGTTATGGAAGGAGTGGGGGAGGGGACAGAAAGAATATGATTCTTGTACCCAAGGAATAATGTTCTAAATTGACTAAATACAATTTTCCAAAAAAAATCCAAATAAAAACTAAATTGGAAATCCTAAAAATCAAAGGAGAAGGGGAAGCTGGGTAGCTGAATCTACCCACTATGAGTGGCATGAAGAGGATACCTTTGGTGAAGCAGGGACTCTGGAATTGCACCAATGATACACTAGAGTAGACGCTCTAGCCCAGAATAACCGGGGTGTGCTTTTGTTTAGGATGGGACTGACAAACCTTAATCTGTCAATCTAAGCACACTCAGGGCAAATCTCTGGTGGTCCTGTGGGGAACCTACACTGAGGAAGGTCTTGTTTAACTGGACAGGCACTAATGCCTTGGTAAAGCTGGCAATTCCCTTCATGAAAGTGTCCCTGACCTATTCTACCCACACAAGTCAATAAAGGAAAAAGCGAGACACTTTGGTCTTTCCTCAAGGCTCCTTTGATCCCTCAGTTCATTTAGATATAATTGGGGTCCCAAGATGTGTCCTTGATGAGTTCCGAGTTAGCTGTGGATTTTCAATCCCTCTTCTGGTGGGTGACAATCAATAAAAATGTAGATATGTAATTAATGGCATCTACTATAACCAACAGAGATTTCTACATTACACTTGGGATGCAGTAAGGGCATTATCCCAACAACTGGATGCAAGCCGTCCAATGAATTGGGGAAACAGATTGGCCCTGGACATGGTATTAGCCAAAGAGGGCAGAGTCTGTGTTATGTTCAGATGAAGATATTATACTTATATTCCTAATAATATTGTGCAGGATGGATCAGTGACTAAAGCTCTCCAAGGATTCAATTTCCCTTCATAAGAACTGAAAAGAAATTCAGGAGCAGATAAGAACTCTTGGGTAAATTGGTGTGACTAAATGTTCTCAGGTCACTGGGCAAAGATTATGCCCATAGTACTTGCAGTTGCATGTTTTGTTCTGATAATTCCCTGTATAGTCCTGTGTTTCACAGCTCTCATTTTTTTAAATTTTAAATTAATTTAGAATATTTTTCCATGGTTACAAGATTCATGATCTTTCCCTCCCCTTCTCCCACTACCCTCCTGTAGCCAACAACCAATTCCTCTGGGTTTTATATATGTCATTGATCAAGACCCACTTCCATATCATTGATATTTTCACTAAGGAGATCATTTAGAGTCTATATCCCCAATCATATCCCCATCAATCCTTGTGATTGAGCAGTTGTTTTTCTTCTGTGTTTCTACTCCCACAGTTCTTCCTGTGAATATAGTTAGCATTCTTTCTCATAAGTCCCTCTGGATTGTCCTTGATCATTACATTGCTGCTAATAGAGAAGTCCATTGCATTTGATTGTTCCACAGTGTATCAGTCTCTGTGTACAATGTTCTCCTCCTTCTGCTCCTTTCACTCTGCATCAATTCCTGGAGGTCATTCCAGTTCACATAGAATTCCTCCAGTTCATTATTCCTCTGAGCACAATAGTATTCCATCACCAACAGATACCATAATTTGTTCAGCCATTCCCCAATTGGAGGATATCCCCTCATTTTCCAATTTTTTGCCAGCACAAAACGCAGCTATGAATACTTTTGAATGTCTTTTTCCTTATGATTTCTTTAGGGTACATAGTGCTATGGCTGGATCAAAGGATAGGCAGTCTTTTAGTGCCCCATAGCCCTAATTTAAAGGACCATGAAGAGCATGGACGTTAATGCCTTCTACGTGGTCCTTGTCCCATCAGGTACTCCCAAAAATGATTTTAAGAAAACCAGAAAGTCTTAGATTTCAATGAGACAGATAAGAATAAATTGGTTTTGGAAACTGAATTCAGGCTCCAATTATAGGATGAGAAAGCACACAATAAATGAAAAATTAAAAGGGAGGACTGAATGAGATAAAAATAATCTGTGTCTAAAAAAACATTTTCATATCTCATCTAATATATAATGAGGACAATCTATATTAAATAAAATAACTGCTAAATAAAGGAAAATGTAAATGTAATTATGCTTGGGAGAAGAGGACTTTGCAGAAGACAGTTTCAAATACCCCCATTTTATATTTAAAATTAACATATCTACCAAGTATTATTTTTCATGAAGATTATTAATAGAAAAGGTAGATAAGCATGGAGTTAAATCTCTTTTCCTTACTTTAAGTTCAGACCATGTGTTCTAATCTAGAGGCATCTTTCCCTCTCTCCCTCACCTCTCCTCCAGCTCCACACGTCCCTGCAAAGCAACCCAGGAGAGCTCGGTCCCCTTTTTTTTTTATTGATGTTCAGGTCCCCTTTCTTTTATTGATGTTCAGGACGGAACTGTGGTATGTGTGGAATGTTGACCAACCAGATCAGCAACCAGGAGGGGGAGGGAATGAACTTCCCTTGACACAACATCCCCTGTGATCCTTTGGGAGACCAGTCTCTCCAATGGATCATTTAAACATAATTATTTTATACCTCTAAATATCTCCTAGCTAAAAGTACATACAATATTGCATTTTCTAAGAGAAAATTACAATAGTTAGAGATGAGAGGGAAATATGAGACGAAAAATACAAAATCTGATTGATAGATGCTTTGACAAAATGCCAATTTGAGGCATAAGAGTTTACATTCAGAATAAGTATGTTCAACCCTCTTCAGTTAAGTTCATTATATCACAAAGTTCATTCTGGATCTGTTGATGCATTGTGTGGCTTCTGTAGGCATCTTTATAGCACCTTCTCCAAAAGGATCCACTTTCTTGATTCAGGATGTTGGCAAGTTTCTTTTCCTGAAATTTCTCCAAAACTTTTAAAATCTTGGATTTTAGGATAATTACACAATCCCCCTGAGGAGGGTGTTTACCAACACTGGAATAACCCCAGAAATACATAGCTAAGTTATGAGGTATATGAAATAATTGTCAAATGGAAAAAAAACAATCCCCCCAAATCCCAAATGAAAAGAGCAAAAATTAAATTCTGTATAAAAAATAATAAGAAGTACAAAAATGATAAAACACAATAATCTTACATGTATAAAATTCTGAGTAAAAAAAAATAACAACCTCATATCAGGTCCTTGAATCACAGGCAAGGCCCAATTAAAGTGATTCATTTCCCACAAGCCTGTAGGACAATTGCTGCTATATAGGACTTTACCCACTGGCCGCCACGACTACAGAAAATGCCCAAACTATAAAAGAGAAAGGACTAAGTCTCAGCAGCAAATGAGAAAAATCATTCCCTGGTCTGATTGTACCTTCACTGTCAGAGATAGAGGGAGCCAAACTGGATGATAGCCAAACTGAGGTACTTGACTGAGATTATTGCACCAGGAGTGTGGTACAAGGAGTCCTGCATCTTAACATATGTCATGTCCTGCAACCTTGAGTCTCACACTAAGTTCAAATTCTTTCACATTGGCATAGAAGTTCAACAATCCTCCCTGGATTGGTTTTGGTCTCTTTTGACCTCACATTACTTAGCAGTGTATAGTGGCTCTTTTATTCCCTTCTCCTGGAATCAGACACAATCATTAAACAAAGTCCCATAATATTTATCAATAAATGGCAGGTTTTCATAGTCTAAAGCTTTTGGGTATGCATAGTCATTAGGGCTAATTCATACTGTCAACTTGTACTGTAAACTTTATCCTTCAAGTAAAAAAAATTAATACTGATTTCATATACTTCAAGTACTACCAAGGAGAGGAAAAAAGAGAAAAAATAAAAAATAAAATATCCCTATTGCAATATAAAGAGAAAAAATAATTTAAAAAATCATAATTTCACAGTTCACATTCAATGACAATGTGTTAGTCAAGCAGAGGCACAACACAAAGGTTTCTCACTCAAAAATGAGATTTATTTCCCTCTGAACTTGGCCAGGATCCACAGTGAGAATGCAGATTCTAAGAATTACCAAAATCCCCAAAATTATAAGAGCCCATTTTAGGACAATTGCAAACAAACCCACTATCAATAGGATTCATATGAATTTTTATATAGCCATTTGCTGTATGATACTTAAAATACCTTTGAGGGGGCAGCAGGGTACCTCAGGGATTGAGAGCCAGGCCTAGAGATGGGAGGTCCTAGGTTCAAATCTGGCCTTAGACACTTCCCAGCTGTGTGACCCTGGGCAAGTCACTTAACCCTCATTGCCTAGCCCTTACCATTCTTCTGCCCTGGAGCCAATACGATGACTCCAAGATGTAAGATAAGGGTTAAAAAATAATAATAAAATAAATGAAAAATTTTAAAAATACCCTTGAAATCATGAACACTTGTCACAAGTTCTACAGATTTAGCCAATCTTTCAACTGTGGATGAAATATTTTTAGAAAAGTCTATTATTACCATCATTCAAAAATTTGGTGGAAGAAACCAGAAAACCCTCCGTACTATTGATGAAAACCTTTTGAGTCCAAAAATGTCACCAAGAATCTAGATTATTCTGGTGGAAGGGTAGAATAAGCTGAAGAGTTACCCATATAATAAACCCATTTCAAAGCTACTAGGCTTCACAAGAAAAAGCATCCCCATCTCCCAGGTGAGATTATGATCCGTTGCAGAGTAACTAATCCACTTGGGCACCTCCCTCCCTCTTGGTAAGAGAATGTAACAATGTAACAGAACTATCTCCAATATGTCCCAACCATTTTCATGTGGAAGTGAGGATTAAAGAACAAAAATCACTTCAGATGACTCATCCATTACATGTTCAATAAATGTAGAGATAGGAAAAATACAACAATGCCATTGTACTCGACTTCAACTACAAATGGACCCTTACCTCTTGTTACAAACAACTCAGAGGTAGACAAATGATCAGTCAGAGGTAGGTATGCTCCCAAATATCTGAAAATCATGTCTAAGGACCCATGAAAATAAATTTAAATCAGTAGATAATTAATTTCTCCAAAACTTGTATATAGATTGAAACTAGTTTGATGGAGTCCATTCATTATCTATGTGTGACAATTAGCAAAGGCAAATAAGGAACAAAAGACTGTTTATGGGTTTTTTACAATGATATGTTCTTCAGTACATACACTATATATACAGTATTGGGGAGGTACAAATAAAGACAATGTAACAATATTTCAATTTTGATATGTTATGAAGTGGTTAACAGCAAATTACAGACATCTTGTATTTAGAATTGAGTTACAGAGATTTCTTTATTATGGGGAGGGGAACAAATTGAAACACTTAACATCAATAAGGCAATGGGGTCTGAAAAGGCTTAAAATTCATCACCAGACTCTTTGAGGTTCCTTTCCTCCCAAGTACCATCATTCATCTAAATTCCTTTGTCCACACCTCTGGGATCCCCCATACTGAGGGGGGGGGTGTTCTCAAACTGAGTACAGATGTTTGCATGTGAGTTTTGATTTGCCTCATATGAATAACTATTCCTCCTATTCTTATCATTATCCCTGAAACTTCTATTCCCAGTTTCCTGATTCCTCTTCTTACAATTCATAATTACATGGACCACTTTTCTACAAAAATAACACGTTAGTAGTTGTTGTATGGATTCTTGTAAGGGAGCTATGATTTCACCTTGTTTTGCCTTTCCAACTGTTTTAGTTAATTCTTTTATTTCCTTTCTTAATGACTCCACTAATGTAGTGTTCTCTTTATCCTTCTCTCCCTGTTTAGCAGTTAAGTCCTTTATTTCTTTCCTTAATGATTCCACTAAATCAGTGTTCTCCTTATGTCCCTCAAAAGCATAAACCACCACTGTTTTCAATTCTTCAAGGTCTATAGTAGTCTAGTTTGGATAGCTAGTCATAAAATAATTCTTAACGACCTTACAACTGTTCTTTACAAATTGTATTCTGATTTGTCTAACGTCCCTTTCCCTATCAAGATCCAGGTCTATGTACCTTCCTCCCAGCTGATTCAGCCTATCCATCAACTGAGAGGGGTTTTCACTGTCTTCCTGCTTAAGATTTTCAAATTTAGTTCACTTACCAGGTCTATCATAACAAGTTCTCATACCTTTTAGCAATGCATTTCTAGCCTGGAAGAGTTGTAAATAATCTTGCTCTGAATTTGGGCCCCATTTGGGATCTTCAGTTGGCCAATGAGTTCTTACCTCTCCTTGGGCCTGATTAACTGGAGAAAGAATCTTATTCCTTTCCCTTTCTGTTAGCAAGGCCTGGAGCAAATTTTGCACATCAATCCACATAGGATTATATGTGCAGAAAATGCTTTCAACCTTATTAATGCGCAATATGGGCTCAGTTTCAAGGGAAGGAACTTTTTCTTTTAATCTATCAATGTCCTGTGGAGTGAAATGTGTATGGTGTTTAATGTTTACTATGTCTCCATGTCTGTTATAAGTAGGATCATCTCTTTAGAAGGAAAAGGCCTTTATTTGAATCATCTATGGTAACTGCTGCTTGGCCTGTTTTCTGGATTTCAATGGTGTGGGTTGTAGTGAGGATAGTAGGGGAAGAGGGGAGTGGATGAATTGAGAGCAGGGGCTGGTCAGGGGGTTAGGAGGCAGGGTGAAAGGATTAGTGGTGGGGTTGGGAGTGGGGAGGAGAGGAATGGAGGTGGGGCTGAGGCGGGGTGGAGAGGGAGGGTAGGACCAGGGTCAGGGTGGAGAGGAATAGGATGGGTGAGGTCTAGAGGAGGATTCATAGTAAGCTGGGTGGAATTGGTCAGGGGAAGGAGGGTAGGGAAAAGGAAAAGGCAGGCAGGGATGGTACAGTTGGAGATAGGGGAGATGGGCGGCACTGGGTAGTGAGAAGGAGGAAACTCAAGGGAATGAGTAGTGCGATGGTAAGGGAGGGTAGAGAGATAGATTAGGAAGAAAGGGATGGGAGGAGTGGGGCAAGGTTTGACAGGGAGAGGAGCTGAAGGGTGCAAGTTTTGGTTTGTATCAGTATGAGGAGAGACTTTCTCACAACCCAGGTGGGTTGATAGGGTGTATTTTGTGTTAGATCTAATCAAAGATCCAGGAGGAGGAATTGAAGGAGTTAAGCCAGAATGATCTGGTTCCAAAGAAAGAATGATTCCACCTCTTGAGGTGATGGTTAATTTATCAACATGATGTGCCCACATGTATTTATAATCTTTGGAATCTTTGTTTTTAATGGCTAACTTCAAATCTTTTAAGATCTTGAAGTTAAAGGATTCATAATTTGGCCATGTAAAAGATTTTTCCATCTAGGCTTTACAAAGTTTTTTAGCTTCCCTTTTTGTCATCCAAAGTTCCTTAGGAAGATTAGGATCACCCCAAGAATGAAAAAATTTATGCAGTGGTGAATCTGGAGGAATATTTCCTGATTTACCTTGATTGTTGCAGTATTTCCGCTAGTGTCTAATCTGTCTGTCTTTTTCTACCTATTTAAACTAGGCTGAGAATTGCTAAGTAGTCAGTTTATACAGTGAAAAATTCCTGAAGCATAAAAAATGGAGACACAAATTTCTTCTATGTTATTGTGAAAGGCAACAAGAGTGGGGTTAAATAAGAAGCTAATAGAAGGAACTAAGTAATTTTTGCACAGCAATAGTACCAATAATTAATATGTATTTATTATAATTACTGTTGTTATTAATAATTAATAATAATAAACAATAATAAACAAGTATCAATTATCAATAACAATTCTTAATAATTAACAATAGTTTGGTGACTAATAATAGGTGTTGAAAATTAATAATTATTGTTATTGTTAGTAGTATTAATCTATTGTGTTATAAACTCAAGGCGTGTCCGGCATATTAAAGTAGACAAGCAGACTAAAATTGCTTCTCTTAAAAAAGAACCTATGCTATACTCAAAACTCAAAACTGTCTCAGAAGGAAATTAAGGATACTTTTTAAACTGAAGTGATTTGCCAACTGTTATAATTGAAATGAATATATCTACTAGTTATTATTTTTCATAAAGTTTATGAATAGGAAAGGTAGATAAGCATGGAGTTAAAAACCTTTTTCTTACTTTAAGTTCAGACCATGTGTTCTAGTCTATAGGCATCTTTCTCTCTTTCCCTCACTTCTCTCCTCCAGCCCCAGGACCAGGCAAAAGCAACCCAGGTGAGTTCTGTCCCCTTTCTTTTATTGATGTTCAAGATGGAACTGTGGTATGAGTAGAATGTTGATCAACCAGTCAGCCCTCCAGGAGGGGGAGGGGATGAACTACCCTTGGAACACCCATACAATTAAAGAGATAGACATGTGAATGGCTCTTAAGGATGGATTCTGGGTTGAGATTCTTGTTCTTTCAAATTTAATGTGGTATTAAAATGAAAAAAGCAACAACACATTTTCTCAAGCTCAGAGACCACAAGAAATTCATGGTTCTGAAGTTTTGAATAAAATCTGAAAAAAATAATGCCTTTCTCTTAAAAAGTATTTTAGGATATGTCTTTTAAGTTTTTCCTTTTAAACTGTAACTTAGTGATATTAGGAACTCAGAAATCAGAGGTTCTAATAAGTTCTTAAGCTAACATCTCTCCCATTTTTCTCCCTCTCCCTCTCAACAAACTCCTTTTACAAGCCCCCTTTCCTGGGTTAATTGACATTTAAAAGGGGGTTGGAATATCAAAAGACCTTTGCCAAAGATGTCAGGTGTCAGATGATCACCCCACCTCACCAAATGCCTGAGTGACTAACACTTTCTGTTGTAAAAAGTATAAAATCCCCAGAACTGATATCATCCGGGGGGACAGCTTTTCCATTCATGCTGTCCTCCCAAGGAACTGCTTCCCATCTTGCAGTTCCACCTTGCTATCCTCCTGGCAATTCTCAACATTACTTTCTAAATTAATAAATTTCTCTTTTTGTTTTTAAGCTAAGTTTTGGCATCTTGCATTCTTGCAAAAGGTATCCTTCCTGAACCCCAGGGGTACACCTCTTCACCCCCCATAACAGTCGCCTGATTTAAAATACTATAGCTCAAGTCAAAATGACTTTCAATAGTTTTTATTTACAAAATAGGTGGAGAGTGAAAGTTGAGAAATACAAAAAGAGGGTAGATTAGATATTTAACTTATCACATTAAATATTGCTCCAGTGCTAGACTCAGCACAGCATGACTTGTTAACCCTCTACCAAAATTAAACTCTCTTCAGAAGTCAGGAAAGGAAAGCCAGCTATTCACTCACCCAAGTTCCCTCCAAGAGGCAATTCAACCAGAAGAAAAGGAGCTGTTAAGGATGACTCCTGAAGCTGACCTCTATTCCCAGAAATTCAGGGCTTTTATAAGTGATTTATTGTCCATTCCCCTCTTCACAGGGACCAATCACATCTTTCAAATTGTCTACCACTGCCCATGGGGGCAGTGTCTTGTGGGATCCACTTCTCATCCTCTGGTGGTATAAACTATTCTAAATGATTCACAATTTCCTACTGATTGAATTATTATCCACTTTAGCAAATGTCTTGCAAACACTCTTACTGTCTGATGAGGTACTAAGTAGGGGTACTAAAAGAAAGTCTGATTCACACTTCATAGTCAGGTGAGCTACAAAGTAGGGGTACTTAAGTTAATGTTAATCCAAGTGTTAACTCAAAATAGACAAAGAGAACAAAGAATTCCCTTTCACAGCATGTGATACTTGGCAAGTGAAGGGGCAGAGGGTAAATAGGGACAGGCTCAAATTCTTAGAGAGTGGAAGGGTAAATCTAAAATGGGCTCCTCAAACACGGGGAACTAGCTACCTATCAAAGATTGGGCCCAAATCTCCTTAGCATGGAGTAAACCCTGAGTCACAGAGAGTTGACCATGTGAAAGAGAAGAAAGAATAATGTTGACTTTGGAGAAAGGAAAAGTAGGCAAAGTCCTAAGCCCCACCCATGTGGACCTTTGGCCCCAGCTCTGGAACTCTGGGGTTTAAAAAAATGGGAAGGGCAATAGTGGGTGGGGTGTGGGAGGGTTTCCATGGTGATGGGACATAATGGAGAGAGCTTTTTTTTTCACCAACTCCTGACCAGGGATAAGGTAGTGGAAGGACCTATGTGGTCAGTACATCTACTGTGAGAACAGAAGAAATTAATCTAGGGAGGCCACAGGGATTTAAAGAGCATTGGGGCTGCTACTGCCATAAGAAGACACAGACTTGAAACCTAAGGGCCAAAGAGGACAGGGATTCAGAGGACCATTTGAGATCCTAAGAACTCTGTGGAATGAGAATGAACAGTTTACAGAGCTTCCAGATCATGTCCTTGAAAAGACCAGGGTCTGAGGGGAGGAGTTAAGTTAAAGCAAACGCCTGGTATTATCAGTTGCTTCCCTTTGGTCATGTCTAGGGATGTAGCCAGAGAAATGCCTCTAGACTCCCCTCCTAAGGAGCCAAGTTGGATGCACACATGGATGAAGATGAAAGAAGGTTTCCTTTCAAAGTGCCCTTGGATATGGGAATGGGGTCATGGGCTGGTCTTCTCTCATTTCAGCCTAGGATTTTTCCTTCTGTTGACAGTGATTCTTCCAAGCATTCACTGTGTCTTGGGATCAATGTATTCTTCTTCTCATGAAATAGTCATCCCCAAGAGATTAATGACTTGGGAAGGAGAAGAAAGAGTTGAAAGACTCTCCTATTCAATATTTATGAAAGGCAAGAAGGTGGTGATACACCTGAAACAAAAGAAAGGACTACTTGTTAACAACTTCCCTGTTTATACCTATTCCAATGGGAAGCTCAACCTTGATATGCCTTTTCTCCAAAATGATTGTTACTATGATGGGTACGTGGAAAGCTATCTGAAGTCCCTGGTGTCTATCAGCACCTGCTCAGGCCTCAAAGGTTTAATCAACATAGAGGGAAAAGTCTATAGAATTGAGCCCATTGATGCCTCGAGTAACTTTGAACACATCCT
The DNA here is from genome assembly GCF_027887165.1 of Monodelphis domestica. Classification (NCBI taxonomy): domain Eukaryota; kingdom Metazoa; phylum Chordata; class Mammalia; order Didelphimorphia; family Didelphidae; genus Monodelphis; species Monodelphis domestica. The sequence goes on from NC_077229.1 coordinate 42,922,268, forward strand.
GTACCAAACAAAAAGTGATGAACAAGATTTCTGTTCGGGGCCTGTGAGAGAACAGCCTGAATTTGAGAGCAATCTGGAACCAGAAGGAATGATGATCATGACTGGGGTAAGATTTACCCAAATTGTACATTATGAATGGCCATACAACAAGATAGTGAAAATATTTATTGTGGTTGACAACAGGAGGTTCCGAAATTGGGATAGCAATGTGACCAAGACCGCCCATATGGTGATGGAAGTGCTCTCCATCGTGGATACCTACGTCAATCCAATCAGAGTCAAAATCTTCTGGGTTGGTTTAGAGATCTGGACACAGAAAGATATGAGCAAAATTTCACAGAGTATTGAAGACACTCTTAAGGTTTTCAATGAATGGAGGATCACAGATCTCTTACCAAGGGTTTTTCATAATGTTGCCCATCTGATTGTAGGGCATGAACCTGGAAGCAAAGCAGGACACTCCTACCTCGGTGGTATCTGTTCATCTTCCCAAGCTGCGGCAGCTCTAGCCTTCCCTCATGAAGATGTGGCCCGCTTTGCCTCTCTCATGACCCATGAGTTGGGCCATAGTATGGGCATGGAACATGATTCCCAATACTGCATGTGTGGTGATGAATATTACTGCATAATGCATGAGCTTGTCTCTCAAAAACAGCTTTTTAGCAACTGCAGCTTAGAGTACTTCTATAAATTCCTGTATGGTGCACATTCGGGATGCCTCTATGGAGAGCCAGAACCCACAAGTATATTCAGGGTGTCAGTCTGTGGGAACGGAATATTAGACAGAGAGGAAGAGTGTGACTGTGGAAATGAAGAGACCTGTGCAAATGACCCTTGCTGCCTTCCCACCTGCAGGCTGACTGAGGGCTCCACTTGTGCTTTTGGGCCCTGCTGCAAAAATTGTAATATTCAGAGGGCAAGTGAGGTGTGTCGTCCCAGCAAGAATGAATGTGACCTCCCTGAATATTGCAATGGCACCTCCATTTGGTGTCAGCCAAATGTCTACAAACAAGATGGCACCAAGTGCAAGGATGGCTATTGCTATGAGGGGTTTTGTCACAGCCTGGATAAACAGTGTGTTGAGATCTTTGGTGAAGGCTCCAGGAAAGCCCCAGATAGTTGCTATGAGAGTATAAACAGTAAGGGGGACCGGATCGGGAACTGTGGCCCTTCACTTAATGGGATGCGCAGGCGCTTTAGAAGATGCAACTCCAGAGATAGCAAGTGCGGAAGGCTTCTATGTCAGAACATTAAGAATCTGCCCCAAGGCAAGAACCACCATACCTATTTCCAACTGCCCTGTGAGGGTTCATGGTGCTGGGGAGCGGACCTCTTAGAGGAGTTAGGGGCCACTGACCGAGGAGGAGTGTACACTGGTACAATGTGTGACCGGGGGAGGATATGCCTTTATGGTGCTTGTTCTAGTATATATGCACTGTTATTCAGGCAGAGGTGCAACGAAGATACCAATTGTAATGCTAGAGGGACATGTAACAGCTTGAGTCATTGCCACTGTAATTCAGGTTATGCCCCACCGAATTGTATAAATAGAGGTAATGGGGGCAGTATAGACAGCGGGCCCCTTCCTGCCTATTTTCCAACAATCTATACTACCCGCACTACTACCACTACTACTACCACTACTCCAACCACTACCACTCCCCGCACTACTCCCCGCACTACTATTCGTACTACTCCCCGCACTACTCCCCGCACTACTCCCCGCACTACTCCCCGCACTACTATTCGCACTACTCCCCGCACTACTCCCCGCACTACTATTCGCACTACTCCCCGCACTACTATTCGCACTACTCCCCGCACTACTCCCCGCACTACTCCCCGCACTACTCCCCGCACTACTCCCCGCACTACTATTCGCACTACTCCCCGCACTACTATTCGCACTACTCCCCGCACTACTCCCCGCACTACTCCCCGCACTACTACTCGCACTACTCGAACCACTACCACTACCCCCACTACTATCCGCACTACTACCCGCACTACTCGAACCACTACCACTACCCCCACTACTACCCGCACTACTACCCGCACTACTCGAACCACTACCACTACCCCCACTACTACCCGCACTACTATCCGCACTACTCGAACCACTACCACTACCCCCACTACTACCCGCACTACTATCCGCACTACTCGAACCACTACCACTACCCCCACTACTACCCGCACTACTACCCGCACTACTCGAACCACTACCACTACCCCCACTACTACCACTACTACTACCACCACTCCAACTACTACCACTACTACTACCACTCCAACCACTACTACTACCCCCACTACTACCACTACTACTACCACCACTCCAACTACTACCACTACTACTACCACTCCAACCACTACCACTACCCCCACTACTACCACTACTACTACCACCCCTCCAACCACTACCACTACCCCAACTCCTACCACTATTACCACCACCCACACCACTATTATCACCACCACCACCACCTCCCAATCAAGTCACCAGAAGACTCTGAACACTCCTACTGGCAGACTTCGAAGAAAAGGACATAAGGAAATAATATTGGCAGTCTTCTTGTTCTTGGTTACCATCCTCCTCCTTGTGAATAGTGTAATTTGGTGCCTCATCATTCTGGTGTATGTCCGGAATGGAAGAAAACTGCAAAAAGGAATGGGCACTCAAAGTGTGGACCAGAAAAGCACACAGGGCTCTTTCCAATCAATGAGACCCTGAGAGAGAAAGATTGGGGCTGGGATCCCCAGCAAGGAAGTGATGACTTCTCGGATCTATGGAATGATACCAAATCATGCTTTGGAAGCACAAGTGTTATTTAAAGCAGGAAATATCTGAATAAAAAGATACATGAAAATGGAACTGCCCCCAGGTGAGATATTGATTTGAGCTCAGAGTTAGATAGGACTGGGTTCTGCCTAGTTGTGGGATCACTAGGGTCCCCAGTGAGGATACCTAGTACTGGGAGGTGAACCTCTTTGAGGGGGTTAGAATCATTAACCGAAAGAAAATTCAGCCTTAAGGTTGGATTTTGACACAGAGAGGATAGGATGACTTTAGGGACAGATCAAGGCATCCTTGGGACACCTAGGGACCACAGAGGATAGCACCAAGTCTGGAGTCCAGAGGACCGGGTTCAAAGCTGGACTCAGACATTTCTTGGCTATGTCACCTCAGGCAAGTCATGTAACCCCCATTGCCTAGACTGCCTTGCCCCTGTCACTTTTCTGACCTAGAGCTGACGCTAGGACAGAAAATAAGAGTAAAAGAAAACAAATAAAAAGCAAACATAAAAAAAGGAAGCAGGAAGGAGATCCTCGTAAACTTTCTTTTCTTTTCTAACTGGACCCTTTTCAGTTTCATTAAATCCTCTGGATCAGTCACCAGAGATGCTCCCACTCTGCAGACCTAAGGGCTAAATGATCTTCCTTCCCAATATCTCCCTGGTTCCTTGGCATCCTTGGTCCCCTGGTCTTCCTTTCTATCCCTGTCTGAGCTTGATGGATTTTGGCCTGTGGCTTCAGGCATTCCTGTCTCATCAGCCATACTTAAGAAATATCCTATGAAATTCAATAAGTTTTTAATTAACTTTTGTTTGAAGACCACCAATATCCTGGAGGTCATTGTTACCCAAAGTAGCCTATGCCATTCCAAGACAGCTCTTATTGTTAGGAATAAATTTCCCCTGCCATCAGAGTTAAAAAATGCATCTTGGTAGCTTTCTACCCACTGTTCTGGTTCTGCCCCCAGGACCCAATCTTCCACAGGACAACCCCATGTATGTTCAAAAGAAATCGGGTCTCATCTACACCTCCTGAAAGTTGTTTCTTCCCAAGGCTAAGCATCCATAGTTCTCTCACTCATTGGATCCTAGGTACAAAAAGGTCTGTAAAAATATAGTAGGTCCAGAAGGTCCCTAGAAAGGGACCTCAAAGGTGATCTAGTGCAACTCCTTCACTTTACAGATGAAGAAACAGAGACCTAAGGGGAGATTTAAATTACTTGCCCAAGGTCACACATAAGAATAAAAGACAGGATTTGAACCCAGGGACTCTGACTGCAGGGCTTCCATTTTTTTCCCAACTGTCAAACACTGCTTCCCTTCTAGTCTTCATACAACATGAATTCAAAGTTTTTCACCATCCTAGCTGCTTCCTTCAGGATATTCCCTTCCTCTCAGAATTTCCTGAGAAAAGACTTACCGAATGGTAGGGAGTTTGACACATAAACAGATAATTCTGTGATATATGCTCCAAAGAGAAGCTGTGAAATCCTTGAAGACTGATTTGAAGCCCAACTTTAAGGTGCCTCACTTCTTGTCCAGATTAATGCCAGGATTCCCTGGCCAGTTCTTTGCCTGTTTCTCCTCTGCCAACTAGCCTATCTATGAGTCTCCACTGCTAGATTATTTTTTTGCTCATCTGTTTCAGGCATTCATGCCTTCCTCAGTGGGGATACGTCTCCCAACAAGGCAGACTCTAGGCCCTCAGTGATTTTATAAGTGAGTTGCCATGGCCAAAATAACTCATCACTCAGTGAACTATCTGGTCAAGGGATTGCTAGGGAAATCTTTCTAAACAGCAAGATCACCATGCTTATCACCATTCACTGGTTCATCATTCAGGGCTAATGGGGGAAGGGAACAAGCATTCCTTAAGCACCTACTACGTGCCAGGCACTGTGCTAAGCTCTTGACAAAGATCCCATTTTGATCCTTACAACCACCTTGCACACTTCCTCAAAACAACTCTGAGAGGTAGGGGCTATTATAACTATTTTACAGTTGAAGAGAGAAACAGACAGAAGTCTAACTTTGAGACCAACTATTCCCCCCCAGTAACTTTTAATCAAGACAATGAAAACATCTTGCTTTGGAAAGACCACTGAATTTGGAGCTGGATGGCCTAGGTTCAGAGTTTGGCTCTGCTCATGATTGGTGTAACCTTAGGGGAAAATAAAATCTCTGGGGATCAGTTTCTTCATTTGAAAAATGAGATGATTGAATTAGACAGTCTACAAGGTCTTTCTTGATCCTGAATATTTGATCCTGTGGCCCTTGACTATCCCTTGAGCAACCCAAGCTGCAGTAAAAACTTAATCATTGTTATACTCCATGTATGTTGATACTTAAAGTTGTCTATTGGTGATCTCCTCAACTCCCCAGATCTCTGAGTCCAGCCTTTTTCTCTCTCTGAACTTCAATTCCGTATCTCCAATTACTTAGTGCCAAATTGCATGTGCCAAGGCTTTAACAGACATCTAAGTCAAAACAGAATTCATTCTCTTTCCTTGCAAATCTCTTTCAGACTTCCCCTTTTCTGCTGAAGGCATGAGAGAGAGACAGAAAGAGAGACAAGTCACTTATGTCTACTAAATAGATTACTCCTCCTGGCTTTGTGCTCAGTCTTCTCTCATTTGGCCTTCCCAAACCCAACATCATGGGGTGGAGGAACCAAGGGATCCCTCACAGTCTGCTTTGCCATCCCAATGCAACAAACTCTTCTGAAGTCATCACCTATTTCCCCCAAGAAATGGTCTGGGCGTAGGCTTAGCAGCCCGTGGTGTATGGTTTAGCTAGAGTAGACCTGAGGTCTGCTGTTGGCTTTCCTCTCCCTTCCCTCGTCATCAGCTCAAACCCCCCCTCTTTTAGGAAACCTTCATAAACTGCCCAGACTCACACTGATCTGATACAATTCAGTTGGACACATTAAGTGCTTACTATGTACAACGTAGGGTATTAGGCTTTGTGGATACCAAGACAATAACTCTTTCTGAAATCCAGGTGGTCTGGATTGCTTATGGATGATATCAAGGAGATAACAATTGTTTAAGTGATATTGGAGAAATATTCATTGGAACCAGGTGTTAATATTGGAAGGAAAACATACTGGGATGGGGGCTTGAGGCATAATAGTATCATGATATCATGAACCATGAGGTAAAAATGTACTCAACCATGATCTGGGGACTCAACATGCTAGTGTCCATGTAGGTTGAGAGATCAAGCCCAGAGTCTGTAATTGCTATCCATATGGTGTTTCATTTGGAACAAACATTGGATATTTTCCATTTGGGGGGACCCATTCAGAGTCTCTCTCTTAGATTCAGTCATTGTCCAGATCCACTAGAAAAAAAAAATTGAGAGGGAGAAGATAGGTGGTTCAGTGGATTGAGAGCCAGGCCTAGCCATGAGAAGTCCTGGATTCAAATCTGGTCTCAAACTCTTCCTAGCTATATGACCCTGGGCAAGTCTACCCTATTTCCTAGCCTTACCTCTTTTCAGTTTTGGAACAAGTTCACAGTATCGATTCTAAATGGAAGGTAAAGGTGTGTTGTTTTTTTTAAAGAATAAAAATGGAGAGACATACTTTCAAAAATAATCAGAAATCCATATTCACTCCTTCCCACCCAATTAAAAAAAGGAGAGAGAAAAGAATTCCTATTTTTAAAATGTGCTACTGTTCAGTCATTCTCTTGCTGTTAACTTTTGGCAGAGATCTTGGAGTGGGTTGCCATTTCTTTCTCTGCTCATTTCATAGATGAGGAAACTGAGGCAAAAAGGGTTAAGTGATTTGCCCAGGGTCACACAGTTAGTAGGTATCTGAGGCCAGCTTTGAACTCAGGAAGATGTCTTCATTCTATGTACTGTGCCACCAACTTCCCAGCTAATATGTAAGTCAAGCAAAATAAATTCCTTCATTGTTGACATACAAGAATGCATATGTCTCATTGCATGCCCTAAACATATTACTTTCCTGTCATGGATACCATGTTTCATCATTGCTCTTTTTCCTTATTTGAATCTCAGGACAACTCTATGAGGCAGGTATTCTTATTATCCTCATTTTAGAGATGAGAATTCTGGGTCTCCCAGAAATTATATGACTTCCCTAGATCACAAAGATGGTGAGTGTCTAAAACTAGCTCTGCTCCTCTATCCCCCTCCCCAACCCATACACTTAATTACTTTAATGGAATCACAGATAAGGATCTCTAGAAGGAACTGGAGATTTTTAGCCTAGATAGGAGAAAATTGGGGGGAGGGGAAAACCTGCTATTTATTTTCAAGTCTCTCCAAGCCATGGCGCAGCGTGAGATCAGGAAGATGCAAGACCGATGGTGGGGAAAAAAGGCAGAAGAAATCCAGCGGTTTGCTGATATGAAAAACTACAAACAATTTTTCAGTGCCCTCAAGACTGTCTATGGGCCATTAAAACCCACCACCACTCCCTTGCTATCCTCTGACGGTGACACTCTCATAAAAAATAAAAAAGACATCAGCAACAGGTGGAAAGAACACTTCAGTCAGCTTCTCAACCGACCCTCTTCAGTCAACCAAAGTGCCCTTGACCAAATCCCCCAAAACCACACCATTGAACAACTTGACGACCCTCCTTCAATAGAGGAAGTCCAAAAAGCCATTAAACAAATGAGTGCAGGCAAGGCACCCGGTAAAGACGGGATCCCAACCAAGGTATACAAGGCCTTAAATGGAAAGGCGCTCCTGGCATTCCACATAGTGCTGACCAGCATATGGGAAGAGGAAGACATGCCCCCAGAACTCAGAGATGCCTCCATCATAGCCCTATACAAGAACAAAGGCTCACGAGCAGCCTGTGACAACTACAGAGGCATCTCACTACTCTCCACTGCCGGAAAGATCCTCGCCCGTGTTATACTCTACAGACTCCTGTCATCTGTTTCAGAGTAGAAACTGCCTGAATCACAATGTGGCTTCTGACTAGATCGTAGCACCATTGACATGGTCTTCACAGTGAGGCAAATGCAGGAAAAATGCCTTGAGCAGAACCTGAGTCTCTACATTGTCTTCAAAGACCTGACAAAGGCATTCGACACAGTGAACAGGGACGCATTGTGGGTGATCCTCAACAAACTCGGTTGCCCAGCAAAATTCGTCAAACTGATCCAGCTCTTTCATGTCAACCATGACAGGGGAAGTCCTATCTGGTGGAGAGACTTCCGATCGCTTCAACATCTCCACTGGTGTGAAACAAGGCTGTGTCCTCGCTCCAGTACTATTCAACCTATACTTCACCCAAGTATTATGACATGCTGTGATGGATCTAGACCTGGGCGTCTACATCAAATACCGACTGGATGGTTCACTGTTCAACCTTCGCCGCCTGACTGCAAAAACAAAGACAACAGAGAGACTCATCCTGGAAGCTCTCTTCGCAGATGACTGTGCTCTCATGGCCCACCAAGAAAATCATCTCCAAACCATTGTGGACAGGTTCTCTACCACAACAAACCTGTTTGGCCTGACTATCAGCCTCAGCAAAACAGAGGTGCTGTTCCAACCCGCACCAGGGAGGCCAATGAACCAGCCATGCATTACAATCGATGGCACGCAGCTTTCTAACATCAACACTTTCAAATACCTGGGCAGCACCATCGCCAATGACGGGTCCCTAGACCACGAGATTAATGCCAGGATCCAAAAGGCCAGCCAGGCACTCGGGCGGCTGCGCTCCAAAGTCCTCCAACACAGAGGTGTAAGCACTGCGACGAAGCTCAAAATGTACAACGCAGTGGTCCTCAGCTCGCTCCTGTACAGTTACGAGACATGGACACTGTACTGGAAGCACATGAAACAGCTGGAGCAATTCCACCAACGCTCCCTCCGGTCAATCATGAGGATCCAATGGCAGGACCGAATCACCACCCAGGAAGTCCTCGACAGAGCCAACTCCACCAGCATCGAAGTCATGGTCCTCAAAGACCAGCTACGATGGTCTGGACACGCCATCCGCATGGACCCACAGTGAATACCAAGACAGGTATTCTATGGGGAACTGTCAGCTGGACTCAGGAAACAAGGTCGACCAAAGAAAATATTCAAGGATCAGCTAAAGTCCAACTTGAAGTGGGCTGGCATCACACCAAAGCAACTAGAACTCGCTGCCTCTGACAGAAGCAGCTGGGAACCCACATTAACCATGCCGCCACCACCTTTGAAGATGAGCGACGTCGACGTCTTGCCGCTGCGCATGAAAGCCGACACCAGGCCACAACCGCACCTCCCGTAACAACTGGCGTCCCAGGCCCCATGTGCCACAAACTTTGTGCCTCAGCCTTTGGACTCCAAAGCCACATGAGGGTACATCAATAGATTATAATGCACAAAGACAATAGTCATTCTCGGTCAACGAGAGACTACCACTATTTGTGGAGCTTACACTTGTTCTGCCTGGCTCCAGAGGATGAACCTTAGAATGGTGGATGGAAGTTACAATGACTTGCCTTGAGATTGGTAAGAATCAATCAATCAACTAAGGAGGGAGGTCTCTGACTTTTCTGTCCTCAGGCCCATCAGAGAGCTTAAACATTCCTGAATGAATAATGAAGAATCAAAGTGGCAAGAGGACCAGCAGCACCTTGTCTGCTGAACTCAGGAGCTTACATCCTGGTGGAGGATACCAATGAGGTAGGGAAGTTGGCAGGTGGAGGGCCCTGGGAATAGCTGTGCTGACTGCAGCCTCAGCTCCTGAGATCCCCACTTGCCCACAGCTGGGGGTTGGCAGAGAGATCACTGTGGAGGTAACAGGTAATGGACCCTGAAGCCAGAACCTGAGGGCTTACATTCCAGTGATGCATATAGGTAGAATCCATAGGCAGTAAACTCGGGGAGTGGCTGAGTGGGTTGTAGGCTAGGCAACTGATTGGGAAAGGACCTCAAGGACCCAGGAATGAGGGTCAGATGTCTGCTCTGCCCTGGGATATAGCATCTGGAGAGGAGTGGGAAATAATTGTATACATTGGGACCCATTGTTTATAGTCACTCTCAGGGGAGTGGAGTCCCTGGCTATTACCACAGGGAAGAACTGCCTGCAGTGGCATAATTGCCAGAGGGCTCTGGTTGGAGCACCTGAGATCAACCACAGATTGGGGTTTGAGTGGGGGACTGAGGATTACACCTGATTCTGGATTATTGAAATTAAAAAAACTAAATAGGGCCCAGGAAATAATGAATACCAAAAATACTGAAACCTGAGGTACCATGCCCCAACACCCTAGGAATTCTGAGGTTCTAGCACAAAACCAATTGGGGTGGCCACTAGAATTTTAAAATATGAAGTAAATGAGCAAGTAAAGGAGAAAGAGCTTGATTATTGGTAGCTGTTGTGGACAGAGAAGGCTTGGGTTCAAAATCAGAGGACAATGAAGTAAAAATACCTATTTCTAAAACAGAAAGGAAAACATTAAGTGGCCCCAAAAGAACTTTTGGAAGAGCTTTTTAAAAAGTTCTGAAAAACCAAATGAGAGAGGTTGCAGAAACATTAGAGAAAAATAAGAGGAATACAAGAAAATCAAGAAAATTATGGAAGAAAGGGCACCCACTGAAATGGAAAAAGTAATCCAAAAATTCACAAAAGAAAATAATTCATTAAAAACTAGAATTAGACAGGGGGAAACTCATGAAGACTTCCTAAGACAGTAAGAAATTATAATGTGTAATCAAAAGAATGAAACAATAGAAGAGAATGTGAAACATTTTATTACAAAATGAACTCACCTGGAAAACAAATTAAGGAAAGACAATATATGATCTAATAGACTCCCAGAAAGTTATGATTAGAAAAAGCGTTGAGCAATCTTACTCCAAGAAATCAACAAAAACTGCCAAAAAATTGTAGAACCAGAGGGTAAAATAGAAATTGAAAGTATTCACTGAAAACCACCACAAAGAGACCCCAAAATTAAAATGCACAGGAACATCACTGCTCTATTTCATAGCTTTCAGGTGAAGTTGAAAGTAATGAAAGTAGCAAGAAAAAGATTACATTTAGATACTGTGCAACTACAGTCAGACTAACACTAGACTTACATGCTTCAGCATTAAAAGAATGAAGAGCATGGGACACAATGTTTCAAAAAACAAAGAAACTGGATTTACAACCAAGAAATACATACCCAGCAAAGCTGAGAACAATAATAGAAGGAGGAAAATGAATATTTAATGACCTAAAGGAGTTTCAACTCTTCTTGGGGGAAAACCCCTATACTCAGTAGAAAACTTGGTCTATTAAAAAACACAAGAAGGTAAACAAGAAAGATAAATCATAAATGACCCCAAAGGTCAAATTCTTCAATTCTAATATGGGAAAATGTCATCTATAACCCTGAAGAATGACATCATTACCTGAGAAGTCTGAAAGAGCATATATAGATAGAAGATTTGAGGTTGTTGCACATAATGGAATAATCTAAAATAATAATAAAATAGAGCAGAAACAGGTAAAATGAAATAATTGTCTCATATAATCCTGTCCTGGAGAAGAAGAGGATAGGTTGGGGAGGACAAGTAGTCATATATCCCTACTTTCATCAGATCTGGGTTAAAGAGATAACATATATAATTAGAAGGATCAAAGTCTTGCTAAGGCACATAGAAACAGGAAGGAAAGGGTACAGGATAAGGGAGAGACAGAGTCCCCTTAAGAGACTAAGAGAGGGAAGGATAGATTAAGAGAAAGGATGTTAAGGGAATAAGAAATGGGAGAGGTATATAACAAGGAGCATATATGAAAAAAAGGATGGGGAAAGATGAGAAGATCAGGGAGGCACTCTTAGGACAAGATAAGGGAGGAATTTTTAGAATCCAATTCATATCAATCAATAGAAGGGCAGAGTTGGGAGGATGATAAAGAAGAGACTTTTCGAAAGGTAGAGAGAATAAGAACTGAAAGCTAAGGAAGAGACAAGGAAGTGACCTTTGGAAAGGTAGACCAATTTAGAATAAGAGGGCAAAGGAAGAGAATAAGGGAAGGCTTGTAAGAAGGTATGCAAATTGGAGAAGTCCTAGAAGAAATTGTATATCTGAGGAGAGATACAGCAAAAAGAGGGAAAGAAAAGGAAAAAATGTGAAAAACAAAATGGCAGAAAAACCCCACTGATAATTGTGATTTTGAATGTGAATGGGATAAATTCACCCATAAAACAAAACAGCAGAATGCTTCAAAAATCAAAACCTGACAATATCTTGTTTACAAGAAACACACTTAAAAAAGAGAGACACACACATAGAGTAAATATAAAGGACTAGAAAATAATATTCTATGCCCCAGCAGGTACAGAGAAAGTAGAGATAGCAATTATAATTGCTGACAGATTTAAAGCCAGAATGGTTTAAACTAATTCAGGTAAAAGCTAAAATTAAAAGAGATAAACAGGAAAACTATATTATGTTAAAAGGTACCATTGATAATGAAGCATCATCATTATTAAATCTATATGTAGCAAATGTTATAGAATCTAGATATTTAAAGGAAAAACCAAATGAGTTATAGATGTAACAAGATAGCAAAGCAATAATAATGGGGTTCTTTCATTTTCCCCTCTCGGTGTTATGGAATTTTCAATTAAGAAAAGCAGGAAACCACAATTATCACTCCAGAGTAAGGGAGGAAAGAGATTTATTACATATGTGGACCCAGATGGGACCTTTTCTCAGGTCTGGGCCTCAAGTATTTGGGCTCTGGCCTTTTTATACACAATCGATTGGGAAGCATTTCCATAGGTTACATAATTTATACAAAATGGTTTCTATATGGGTTATAAACATAAACATAGGGAAATAAGTGCACCAGAACATAGGCCAGGACATTAAGGGGTCAGGCAGACTTCTATAAGCCTTAGTATGGTACAGATAATACAAGTCCAGAACATCAATCCATCATGGATTTGTCAGGTCACAGTATGGGAAGTAACAGTGCCCTATGAAGCAGAAATATTTGCTTTGTTCTATAGTTCCAGCAGGTAGAAGGGAAGGAGGGGTTATTGGTCACCCTTTCTGTAGCAAGTTTCTGGATCTGCCAGTCTTGCAAAGCCAGTCCTTAAAGCATAAACATGTCCCTAAAGGGGTAGATCTGAAGATTTTCCACTACATCAGACCTACATGAATCTAACCAAAAAGTAAATAAGAAAGAAATCAAGTAATTTCCATGCAAACATCAAACTCATAAATACTATTAGTTAACATAGAACATTCTACTACTATTATAATACATTAATATCAAACTTAGAGAAATTTTTTTTAAATTACACTAAACTAAACATTGCATAAGTTTTACACAGAAGATTAAATCAAAACATTAAAAACACTTATGCAAACTACATGTAACAATAGATATAAGTAAGCTCTGTACATAATTTACATGCATGCATATGCATATATACATGTATACTATACATACTGTAATAGATGATCTTTGAGGGTATATTTGAAGGATACTAGATAACTAATGGATCAGGTAGTTATCTTCTTTTGCCTACCCTCCTCCCTCTATACCTCCCTTCCTCCCTCTTCCAATCTCCCTTCTTCCCTTCTTCTTCCCTTCAGTTTCCCCTTCCCCCTTTTTCTTCAGCCTCCCTCTAAGTCACTCAGGGTGAACTATGATGTTTCAGAGGAAATACTCCTTTCTCTTCTTTATCTCAAGTAAGGGTTTATTGGGGAAAATAGGAAAGATAGAGGATGGAGATAAGAGGGTTGGAGGTTTCCCTATTATCTACAGTGAGTCTTAGGTTGGAGGATATTTAGATAGTGAATTCAGTCACTATCATGAAACAGAGCAAGTCAGAGAGAGAGAGATATGGACTATTGTTCTTCTTCTTCTGCCTTCAATTCAGCCAGGCCACCTCCAACTTGATTATCCCAAGTCTCAGAGATAAACCCAGCTTCTTCCTTCAAAGTCACCACCATCAGCCCCAAAGCCCAGAAAATACAGTCACCGTTGGCTTGGCTCCAAACTGCTTTTCCGGGTAATATTCCAAATGGAATTTTCCTTTGATTGACAGCTGATGAATCTCCAGCTTCTTGTCTTGCTTCTTGTCCTTTTGCATGTCTTATAATTTCTCTCCTCCACAAATTGTATATTTGGATCAGTTTACTCTTTTTGATCTAACTAATTTCCTATGAAGTCTTCATATGAGGCTGATTGTACCATATCCTCTACTACATTGGAATTATAGCTATTGCTTATCTCACATAAGTGTATACGCCAAACTCCCCTCTGCCACTTAGAATGTTAGCTTCAAGTCTGCCATTTGAATCCTTGGTTGTTCTTTCAGTTACTAAGCTTCCCATTCATTCCTCTTTTCAAATTCAACTGTCATGTCACCTCCATTACTTTGAATAGGATTATCATTTTCAAATGTAATGTCAGCTTTATTTTCAGTAAATTTTGTATTATCTGAATCAGTCCTTGCTGGATGCAAAGTTTCAGCTTCAGGATTCAAAGTAGATGTTTCTTCTAAGGGATTTGGGGCCATATAGCTATTTGAAGAATTAACTGAGTTTGGTGGGATGCCATGCAATTCTGTGAATGACTTCAAAGTATTTACTTTAGTAACAGTAACCTGTAGGGAATTGAAATTTTGTTTCTCTGTATCTCTCACTAACTCCTGCTTGAGTTTTTGTGACTTTCTCTGTCTTTTTCTTTTACACAATTCAATCCCCGTGCCCACTCTGCACTGAAAAAAGTTCTCCAAGAATGTTTTGACTTGATTTGCACTTTTCTCTTGTGTGGTTACTATACAGCCTTTCTCTAAGTCTCTTATCTCTGTTGCTATTTGAGATATGATTTCTTTAACTTTTGCATCTAGCTGTTTTACTTGTCTCTGCCTGTCTCTTGCTTTATTGGATTTGCTATCAGTCACAGATTCACTTTCTTGTATTGAATTTTCACTATTTCTTATCTTTTTTCTCCTAAGTTTAACACGAGTCTCTTTGACACCATTTCTTCTATCTCTGTGTACCAAACTACATACATTGTAGTCCCGGCTTCATAATTCTCTCCTAACCATGTCAGAATATTTAGGTTTGGCTCCTGATTTAATAGCCTTTTGCATTTCCTGTAAATCAGTTGCTTGTTATGTGGATTTTAGCTTACTATGAGAACAGCAAGTGGAATTTTGCTTTCTGTATCTAGCTTGGGTGGCTTTGTTGTTATTTACTTCATATTTCTTTTTCAGAAAACAGTCTTTAATCAGGTGTCCTTTCTTATGCAGAAAAAGCATTGTTTAGTTTCTCTCTGCACTGTTTTTGGATTGTAAGTAGGTTTTGTGCAAGTTCTAACAGTGTTCAGCTTCTTGATTTCCTCTATCTCCTTGTCTCTTAAATTTTTCTGTTACTTCAATTTTTCCTTTAAACCTTGCATTTGTTTATGCTGTTCTGAATTACTTTAATGAAGGTAAGTTGAGGTTTCATGTAATTCAATCAGACTTACAGTATCATACTTTGGGAAGTAATGTTTAAAAAAATTCTTTAAGTGAAGTGTGCATCTCTTCAAAAACTGTCTTCTCACGTGACTGGTAGATTCCTCACTATTTGTCTCTAAACCCATAATTGATTGAGCCATTTCAGAGAGATGATCTATAAATGAAACCGGATGTTCTCCTTTATTTTGCATGTGTTTGTCAAACCTTGCCCATGCATTAAGCTTTGAACAACAGAGCTTGGAGCAAGTCTTCCCTACATTTCTTTAAGTAGGTCATGCTTGTGGGATTTGCAAAATCAAGGTCTTCCCTTTTCTCCTCTGTAAGCCAACTAGTCAGATTGTTTTCTGACCTGGTCTTTTCAATTAATTGGCAATGCTCATGGAGGATAAACAATTCAGACAGGAGAAATTCTACATCTTGGAAATATGGATCAAAGATCCTGAAAGCATGTTTGAGTTCTTTCTGCATCTTAAAGGGTTGATCAATAAATTTGGGGACCCATTTCTTCAGTGAATCAAGCTCCTGGGTTGCAAACTGTCTATGCACTTTTGAATGTAACACACCAGCTGTACTTGATAATTTAGTGACATCCTTTAGTGGAAAAAAAATTTTCAGGTTCACTATCAGACTTAGTGTCCTTGTCACTGTCATTTCCCTGTGCATTAACCTTTATTTTCTTTGCCTTTCTGACTTTCTGTTTGGGTGGACTATCTGTCTGACCATTGTCCTTGTCCTTAACCTGGTCTAGCCCTTGAGCCTTGATAAATTCCTCAAACATGTTCTTAAATAACATTTTCCATGTTAGTATCCACCACCATTATCTATGCTGCCTTTTTGGGGATTACAAATCTTATACATGTTCTTCAAATAAGTCAGTGTCTGAATGGCAGCCATGGAGAAGATATAAACTTGAGTCATAATGTGCCAAAGGTCAGTTTCTTTTTGGAATAGCCATTGTAGTATGAGCATCATGGTGTTACCCAGGTATTCCACTGAATCAACAATCATGGTGGTCATTTTACTATATGGGATGTTATAAATCCAATAAGCCATAATGGCAGCCAACATAACTACCCCACAGAGTACTTGTTTGAACATCTTGCTGTTTGTTTTCAGGATTATAAGTTCAATCAGCCCAAGGTGCCAAATTGTAATAGATGATCTTTGAGGGTATATTTGATGGATACTAAATAACTAATGGATCGGGGAGTTATCTTCTTTTGCCTACCCTCCTCCCTCTATGCCTCCCTTCCTCCCTCTTCCAATCTCCCTTGTTTCCTTCAGTTTCCCCTTCCCCCTTCTTCTTCAGCCTCTCTCTGAGTCACTCAGGGTGAACTATGATGTTTCAGAGGAAATACTCTTTTCTCTTCTTTATCTCAAGTAAGGGTTTATTGGGGAAAACAGGACAAAATAGAGGATGGAGATAAGAGGGTTGGAGGCTTCCCTATTATCTACAGTGAGTCTTAGGTTGGAGGATATTGAGAGAAATGGCAATTCAATCACTAGCATGAAACAGAGCAAGTCAGAGAGAGATATATGGACTATTGTCCTTCTTCTTCTGCCTTCAATTCAGCCAGGCCACCTCCAACTTGATTATCCCAAGTCCCAGAGATAAACTCAACTTCTTCCTTCAAGGTCACCACCATCAGCCCCAAAGTCCAGAAAATCCAGTCACCGTTGGCTTGGCTCCAAACTGCTTTTCCGGGTAATATTCCACATGGAATTTTCCTTTGATTGACAGCTGACCCATCTCCAGCTTCTGTCCTTTGCATGCATGCCTCTTCCACAATACACACATATATACATACTTCGTATTTATACATATATAACATATATGTTACATATATACATATACTTACACTAGAATACAATCGATTCACAATCCTATTATACACACTATTTACATATATTTACATGTTTGACATGTAATGTCATATGTGATGTCATATGCTCTTATGTAATGTGTGATATTATGTATGTTGTAATGCAAATTAGTATCTAATCTTATCTACTTAATCCTAATTCCCTATCTTCAAAATTCTTCTAACTAAATTTCTATACTAAAACTAAATATCTAAGTAACTAAGTTTTGTTAGTAACTAATCTATAGCTAATTATAATATTGTTAGTACCCTAACTATACATTGTTTCACTCATTTAAGTAGTGATTCAGTATAGCCTAATCATGTTTATGTTTTGTATTTATATTTTGTTATGTTGTTACTTTTGTTGTGTCATGTTGTTTTGCTAGTGTAATGTCAGTATTACTTAGTGTTATATTACTGTTCTATGCAATATACTTACCATTACTTCAGACTTTCCTTCTCTTCACATCTCATCTTGCTTGAATAATTCTTCTTCTGTAATTTCATGGTATTAAATATATTTATGTTCCTTTGTGCGGATGTTATGTTATTATGTTTTATAATACATTACCCCACAATTTTAATCAGTCAGTCCATTAATCCTTGATCCTCTTCATTGCAAATTTTCAAAGTCATTAAATTTATGTTTTGTCTTTTAACAATGTCCATTAATTCCTGAATACTTCCCTTCATCTGCAATGTCCTATTCTATCCTCTTCTACAGGAATGGTCCTCTCCTTACTGATCTTTTTGACTGCAGATTCAATTTGTCTGATGATTCTAACTTTCTACGATCTCTCCTTAATTTTCTTCTTCAATGATTTGTACATTTTCATTATTTATATGTGAACAATGATACCATGAATCTCTACCCAAAACTTTTACCAAAGATGGAGAAACTAACACAATAGTATAAGGACCTATCCAACTCTCTTGCTGTACTGATGTCTTAGCAAAATTTTTAACATAGACCACATCTCCTGGTTTGAAATCATGGAGAGAATAATCCAATGGACCAGATTGAATTAATACTCCCACATCATGTAATTCTTTGAGTCTTTGTTATAAAGCATTCAAATATGAAGCAAGTTGACAATCTCCACCCAAGAGACATATATAGATTGTCTTAAAAGTTTTTGCCTGTAATGGAGCATATCCAAAGTGCATTTAATAAGATGATATATGTAAATCTGCTCTAGGTCTTGTACCTAGGTAAAACAACATTATGGGAAGAATCTCTGTCCATTTGAGATGAGTTTCAGCACAGATATTCCCCACCATAGTCTTGAGTTCCCTATTTACATGCTCCACCTGACCTGAACTTTGTGATGATAAGGAACATGATATTTTGGTATTATTCCTAGATTCTCATAGTCTCTTTTCAAGATGTCTTGGATGAAATGGGATCCCTTATCAGAGTCTATGGTTAGTGTTAGTGGAGTTAGACTCCAAATCTAGGTATAATTTCCTTAATCAACACTTTTACCACAAAGCTAGCTATATTTGCATTTGATGGAAAAGCATCAGGCCATTTGGTCAATCTGTCAACAATTACCAAGCAAAACTTGTATTTTCCAGCTTTTGACATGCTGATGTAATCAATTTTCAGACTCTCAAATGGATAATATGCTAAAAGTCTACCACCTAAGCCTTTCTGTCTGAATACGTCTTGATTGAATTTTTGGCAAACTGAATAGCATGTACAGATCTTATTTGCTACAGTACTTATTCCAGGTGCTACCCATTGTCTCTTTATGGAGTCAATTACAGGTTGAGTACCAAAATGACCTTTTGTGTGGATGGCTTGACACAAATAGGTATACAGGTCTTTTGGTAACAGTGGTTTTCCAGTATCTGTAACCCATATGCCATGTTCTTTCCTTGCTCCAAACTTCTCCTTCCATTTCTGTATTTCTGAGTCTACTTAAGATTTTTCTAGATTACTAGATTCAATGACAAGTTCATGACATACAATATTGGAGCCTTCCTAGCAGCAAATTTCACAGTGTTATCAACTCTATGATTTCCTTTTGAGACTGAATCTCTGTCATAAGTATGACTTTACAATGGATCACCACTAGCTGCTTAGGTTTCTGGATAGCATCCAACAGCTCAGTTATTGTTTCTGCATGAGCAATTGATTTTCCCGAAACCTCATTGTTTCCAAATCTGTCCTATAGCATGACAAACTGAAAACACATATCAAGAGTCTGTATATATATATTTTTTGCACTTTACCATCAGCCAGAAGACATGCTTGCTTCAAAGTGACTAACTCTGCACATTGAGCACTAAGGTTACTAGGTAATAATCCATACCACAGTGTTTCAAATTTGGTGACCACTGTAGCACCTGTACATCTAATTCCATTACACAAATATGAAGATGAATAAAACCAAGTCTGGATTTTCGATTGGAGTGTCTTCTAAATCCATCCTCAACATAGCCACTAGATCTACTAATTCTACACATTCATGTAATGGTTCAACATTCTTTGGCAAATCAGGAAGAAGTGTAGCTGGATTTAATACACTATACCTCCTCAACTTGATGTTTTCACTACCTAATAGTATAATTTCATACTTAGATATTCATTGGTTGTAATATGCCTGAGTATGAAATTTCCTCATTATTGCTTCTATTTTATGTGAACAACATACAGTCAATGGGCATCCCAAAACTAAATCACATGACTTCTGGACTAACACAGCTGCAGTTGCTAAACTCCTTAGACAAGGAACTGTACCAGCAGTAATTGGACCTAGCTGACAACTATAGTATAAAATTGCATGTTAACTTTGTCCTAAAGTCTGTCAGTACCCCAGAAGCAACTCCTTTGGTCTCATTCACAAACAATTGAAAAGGTTTAGTACAGCCTGAGATTCCAAGGGCTGGTGCAGATAAAAACACTTCCTTAAGCTTACTTAAGGTTTGAAGATGTTCAGGTTTGAGTTTCAGAGGTTCTGTTTCTGTATTCCTGGTTAGATCTCTTAAAGATTTAGTAATTTCACTATACCTAGGTATCCATTGTCTACAGAAACCAGTTGTTCCAAGAACAGATGAGTTGCTTCTTGGTCTTAGGTGCACTCGATTTCTGGATATCAGCTATTCTTTTCTGAATGATACATTTGGAACGCTCTGACAACACAAATCCAAAATATTCAACATGAGGCAATATCCACTGTAGTTTTGCCTTAGAGATTGTATGCCCATATTTGTATAATTCAATCAAAAGAATCTTGCTATCCCTTCAACACACTTTAGCAGATGGTGATGCTAGGAGGATATCATCAACAAAATGTACTATTTTATTCTCCTTGAATATTATTGTTTTAAGGTCTCTGTTCAAAATCTGTGAGAATTGGCTTGGGCTATTGGTGAATCTTTGTGGAAGACAAGTCCAAGTCCACTATAGTTTCTCACAAGTAAAAGCAAAGATCTTTTGAGAATCCTCATGAATTGGTATAGAGAAAAACGCTGAGCATAAATCTACCATGGTGAAATATCTTGCTTGACTTGGGATAGAAGAGATTATAGCAGCTGGGCTTGGTACTATAGGATGTGTCTTTACTGCATGATTGTTTACATCAGTCAGATCTTGGATGAATCTATAGACGATTTTGCCATTTTAATCTAGCTTTGGCTTTTTTATTGGAAGTACAGCTGTATTATACTCCAACAAACACAGTATTATGATCCCTTGTTGAATAAGGGACTCAATGATAGGTCTGATACCTTCTATTGCTTTTTTAGTATTGAGGAACACAAGGAAATGGTCCTTCCTTGGTTCTCACTCTTACTGGAGTAGCTGATTTCAATAGACCTAAATCTGTGGAAGACTTTGACTATAAAACTTCTGGGATTTCCTCAGGAATAGGACAGATGGAATCCAACTCATCCTTTGTACTGACTGAATCCAAGAACAGCAATGGAAAAGCTTTCAGAGATTCTTCTGGAAGTTGTAATGATATATCTCCAGTGTCAGTACATTGAATCGTTGCTCATAATTTACACAGTAAATCCCTACCAAGAAGATTCATGGGTCAGTCTGGCATACACAGAAATGCATGCTCCATAGATAAAGGACCTAAAGTTATCATTTTAGGTTGTAATTTGCTACTCTCTCTGGTTTTCCAGTAGCTCCAATCACTTCCATAGTACCAACAGCTTTACAATCTTTAGGAAGATTTTGCAAAACTGATTTACTGGCTCCAGTATCCACCAAAATATCATATATCTGATCCCCTATAGTTACAGTTACAAGCCCCTATAGGGCTCAGAGCTGTTTAGAAGTTGGAACTTTCAAGAACTGGTGCAAGCACAGTAACATCAGTACAAAACTCAGTCATTTCCTATCCATCCGAGCATATATCTGCTTGAATTACATGACTTTCCTAGGATTTTATATCATCAGATTTCATATTACTCTTATTGGTCCTTATATTCTCCATCTTATAGTATCATTGTTCTCATTTACAATTTCATTATTATTATTCAATTTATATTCTTTAGTAATTTCCATTATTTTACCTTCATTAGAATTTTCTATTAAATTTTTATTAAAATGTTCTTTCTCTGTACAGTTATTTACACTAATTATATTATCTTTCAAATTAATTAATTTGTATCACCATCTACCTTATTTTCATTACACTTAATTTTATTTATCCTCAACTCATTTTCATTTATACCACACTCATTATTTCCTGATTCATTTTCATATGGACTTAAGGTAAACTTTCATAAGCTACAAGCCCCCTTACTCTGGTCACCTTTTACTACCTGGCTGTACTTTGGTCTAGCCCCAGAATTTACCTATGATTGCATTGTTGAGAGATCTAGAGCTTGTTGGCCTTGGCAGTAGGCATTTTGGCATTGCTTGAAACCTCTATTTTGGTAATTAGTGTTATTCCATCTATTATTTTTCCAGTTGTTATTACTCCAGTTATTATTATTGTACTAACTATTGTATCCTCCATTCCTATTCATCTGTCTTCTAAATTGGTTTATGAATCTGCAATCCTTGTACAAATGTCCAATTCTGTCACAAAGAAAACATCTCCTAGGACCTAATCTTCTTTCACTAGACTTATAGTTATTATTATTTCTTCGCTGCACAGATCTCAAGGAAGCTACTGCTTTTACATCCTTAATCTCACTTTACTTTGCCCTTAATTCAGCTTCCTCAATTTTCTTTATAAATCTCTACAATGGAGTCTCTTTCCTCATTTTTCTTTTTAGGGTCATTGGTCAAATATATGGCTTCTCTCCTCAATTCTTACAAATCTAGCTCTTCCCAAGCTTGGTAATTGGATTTAAAGAACTGCCTAACCTTGGGCACAGCATTCTTGACAAAAATATGCTTGATGTGAGCAATGGTGCCTTCATTGAGTGCATCCATTCCCAGGAGAGTTTCAGATGCCTCAGTTATCCTCTCTAAAGAAAATCGCAGTTACTTCTAATACTTTTTTGTTTAATGGTGTCAAACTTGGACCACGCATTAGGCTGTTTTGTATATCACCCCATTACCTCTAATATGGCATCCCTGGCTTCAATAAGCTCTTCATTTACACCATCATCAGCTGTGTCAAGTTTACAATTTTCTGCCCACAATTGCAAAAAGGGTCTGATCTAGTCCTCTATAAACTTATTCCTCTCTCTCTTTGTGAGTACTTCTGTGAATTTTAGATTTACTCCACCCTGCTTAGTCTTTAGAATTTTAGCAACAAGGAATGTATACACCTCGCACTTAAGGATTAAGTGTGGGGGAGGAAGGACTATGACCCACGTGTGCCAGCAAGTGACAAATCAGAAACAACTGACTGACCCCGGGGCTGTCCAAAAGCCAAGTTTAAGTCACCATTGATACATGTGAGATATAGGAAGTGATGCAAAGAACTGCCTTTATATTTTGCATCACTTCCTGTGAAAGGGACTTGGCAGTGGAACTTGACTGTGGAGGAACTTGAGCATGAGACCTTAGACTGTCAAGTAGTGGTGAGTGCAAGGCTTACTCCCCTTTCCTTGGCTGTTTTGGAGGCACCAGCCTCTGAGGAGGCCCCTCATCTTGGAGGATGCCTCGTGACTGGAAGCCATGCTAGATTTAATCCTCTGGCAACCCCCCCTCCTTGGCTGGGGCCTCTGAACTCCTGCCTGGTATTTCTCTCTTTTTCTTCTCTTTTCTTTCTTCCTTAATATCTTCACTCTATTGTAAATAAACCACCATAAAATTCCATTCTGACTTGAGTATTTCATTGGGATTTAGAATTTAAAACCCTGGTGACCAACTAAAATATATATTCAGTCCAACCATAAGTTTTACCCCAAGTCCATAAGGAGGGCAAAATCATTGAAATCTGGTTCACAGAGTTCTATGGCCCATAGCATCTCCTTAATAACCTTGTTAGGTTCATTGCAAAAATTTGGGGTTCTTCTCTTTATTGATTCAAAGTCCTCTGGGGAAAATCTCTTATGGTTCTTACTTTGTGTATTTCATTCTTTGTTACTACTGGTAGATCTCTAAGGGGACATAGATTGACCTTTCTTGTTCTAGTCTGCTTAATGGTTTATTATTGTTGTTGTTATCATTGTTGTTATTATTATTGTCAACATTGTTTCCAAACTGCTAGTTTATATGTAAGTTGTTTATATAATGTTCCATATTGTCAAGTTGGTATCTCATATGGATTACCATGACCTTTAACTCCGAATTCTTAGTGAACAATGTGATTATTACCTTTAGCCATTTCCTAAAAAACAAACAGAGGTTCATGGGACTTATACAGGATAAAGCAACAGATCACACTTAGGGGAACATGAGCAAAAACATTGATCAGCTTGACTTCCATGACCAGTTTCATGTAATCAAACTCCAATATCAGGTGACATATGCTTGGGAACCAACAAATATAACATAAGGGATGTACAACATGTACTCCCAAATGAACAATAGAATTGTGTCTAACATGTCTGAAGTCATGTTTACAACAATAATGTAGATTAATATCAGTATGGGTGGTATTACACTGTCGAAGAAACATACAATATATAAGATGTTACAAATTGCACAAAATTACAAAAAATTTTTTTCAAAATGGCTGCTCCAAGATGGCCACCCAATATGACTGCCAAGAGCACATGGTGATGGCCCTTTAAAGTTTAAATGGCTCCACTAGCCTGCCCAGAGCCTTAGAATTCTGTTCCCAACTCTCCTTGGGCAGAACCACTGCTTTGAGTGAGAATAGAATGTTCCACTCGCACTAACTGATTTTTCTATAAACAGTCTACTTTATACATATAAAACTTAAATTTTTATGATTTCTAAAACCTAGCTGGCTCTGCCAAGCTGTTATGATAGGATTTTAGGAAGGGAAAACACATAAGGATTAACATATAAATAGTTTTTATTTATTTGAGATTGGGGAGATGGGGTTGGGGAAGGAGAGTGAGGGAGCGGGTGATCTTATCTTTAAATAATCCTTAATTTTAACTCCAAAATTAATAATTCTATCTAACTACACTAATATCCTAAAGGCAAATCAAACTGTGAAGCTGGATCTTACAATAGAGTCTCTGGGAGCCAAAACAGGAATCTAAGGTGAAATGTCCACAGATGATAACCCTTCCAAGTTGAAGATAGTTCCTCAATCCCTGACCAGCAGATGATTGAAGAATAAATCCTCACCACAGCCAAAGGATCTTCATATGCTAGTGTCTTGGGAATTGATCCTCTGACAGATTCAGCCATACTTCTCTCTCCTTTCCTCTTCAGCTCCAGAGAGACACTTTCTCTCTCAACTGAATCCCAAAGATCCCAACACTCCCAGGCTAATAAGATTCCAGTCACATGCTCCTGCCAATCATTTTGCAGTCTTTATCTTCACTTGATACACTTGGGAAGGCATGGATTTGGAAGGGGGAAAAGGCAATTGAACAAGAGCAGAAGAAAGGCAAGCTCCTGAAAAAAAAGCAACCACACACACACACACGCACACACACACACACACACACACACACAAAACAGAAAAAACCATAGCAGGTAGGCTACACTTTGTAAGAGTTAAAAATTAAAGGTTGGACTAAATTTATGAAAAATGTAGTCACTGAAATTAATTACTTAAGTCAGAATGACTATTTATGGTAGTTTATTTACAAAAAGGAGAGAGAGTGAAAGTAAAGGAAATGTGAAAGATAATAGAGAAAGATATCTAACCTAACACACTAAATATTTTTCTCTGGCCCCTGGCTGAACCCTGGCAGGGCTAATTAGTCCTCAACTGGAAGGCCTGGTGATGAATAAAGCAAGGGCTCCAGCCATGAAGCCCCTTCCAAGATAGAGCCTCTCCGGAGGGTAGTCCCTCCAGAAAACCAGGAAAGGGAGTCAAACTTTTCACTCACCCACGTGGTGGTGCTAAGGGAACATCCAAGAGCTGCCTCACCAATGTCAGAGTCGCAGGTCCATGAAGCAAATCCTTCACCAGCCACCAACTCGAACTCCAATTGGAACTCCAACTCCAAACTCTGAAGAACTCTTCCTCACAAGAAGTTACAACTGCTTTTTTTTTTTTGACATTTTTATTTAGCCAATTTAGAACATTATTCCTTGGATACAAGAATCATATCCTTTCCCTCGCCTCCCCCACCCCTTGCCTTAGTCGATACACAATTCCACTATGTTTTACATGTGTCATTGATCAGAACCTATTTCCATGTTATTGAAGTTTGCACTAGGATGATCATTTAGAGTCTACATCTCCAATCATATCCCCCTCGACCCATGTGATCAAGCAGTTGTTTTTCTTCCGTGTTTCTACTCCCACAGTTTTCCCTCTGAATGTGGATAGTGTTCTTTCTCATAAATCTCTCTGAGTTGTTCAGGATCACTGCATTACCACTAATGGAGAAGTCTATTACATTCGATTGTACCACAGTGTATCAGTCTCTGTGTACAATGTTCTCCTGGTTCTGCTCCTTTTGCTCTGCATCACTTCCTGGAGGTCGTTCCAGTCTCCATGGAATTCCTCCACTTTATTATTCCTTTTAGCACAATAGTATTCCATCACCAACATATACCACAATTTGTTCAGACATTCCCCAATTGGAGGGCATCCCCTCGTTTTCCAATTTTTGGCCACCACAAAGAGTGCAGCTATGAATATTCTTGTACAAGTCTTTTCTCTTATTGTCTCTTTGGGGTACAAGCCCAGCAGGGCTATGGCTGGATCAAAGGGCAGACAGTCTTTTATCACCCTTTGGGCATAGTTCCAAATTGCCCTCCAGAATGGTTGGATCAATTCACAACCCTACCAGCAATGAAATAATGAATCCCCTCCAGCATTCATTACTTTCCTTTGCTGTCATGTTAACCAATCTGCTAGGTGTGGTGATACTTCAGAGTTGTTTTGATTTATAAGATTATATAGAGATTTAGAACACTTTTTCATGTGCTTATTAATAGTTTTTATTTCTTTATCTGAAAATTGCCTATTACAAAATGGAGATTTTGAACCCTAGACTTCAATCCCCAGAAGTCCTTGGTATTTCCCAGAATTCCCTATATTTTCACCTGAGTCTCCACCTGGGTGAGATCACAATTAGTATTTAACTGGCAGTAACACCTACCTCTACCTCTTCCATTGCAATGATGTAGTAAGTAAGCTAAGGGGGGGGGGGGTCTGAATTGGCTAACCAGCTATGGGCACATGATTTCTTATTTTGTATTATCTTTATTCCTTGATTTTCTAATAATCCTTAATAAACCTCTTAAAATATACTTTTATTACTGGAGACTAATTTAATTTTTACACTATTCATGTCCCTTGCCCATTTATCAATTGGAGAATGGCTTAATTTTTTGTTCAATTTATAAATCAATTGTACAAAAAATTAAGTCATTCTACAACTGCTTTTAAAGACACTTCTTTGCATTACTTCCTGTACCTTCCTTCACTTTACATGGACCAATCATAGTCTTAGAATTTTCTTAGGACTTCCCAGGGGACAGTCAGTCATTTCTGATTCATTTTAGAGCAGGTGGGTTATAGACCTCCCCCCACTCAAGCGTAAAGTGGGGCATATACACGCTTGCAGTGATTAAGTCTAAAAGTGGGCAGCGGAGAGTTTATCCCATTTTCACAACCTGGAGAGTCCCAGCACTGGGCACAGGAGACGTGGGCTGGCACTCCAGCCTCACAACCTAGAGTTCAGCAGCTGGACAAGGCTGGAGCAGAGACCCCTGCTGAACTTGCAGTCCAGGACCACTAGATGTGGAAAGGAGAGTGGCCTTGGTAGTCCTTAGTCCCAAGCAGGGTAGTGGGAGACCAAAGAGAGGGGGAAAGGGGGTGGGAGGCCTTAGCAGGGGCCCCTGCTGTGACCTGGCCACTAGTGAGGCTTTGCTGGCCACCACCACATGATGTTCAGTAGGGAATTGTCCCCAGCTTCAGTTTGTATTAGATTTGTGGCTGAGGACTTTGCTTTAAACAGTTCATTGGAAGTCCCTGGATTCTGTTTCTGTAGGGTTACCCAGATTAATCTATTGCCTACATTAAAGAATTTTATTATAACTACTTTGGTAGTTCAGTGCTTTTTTCAGGATGATGAAGAGAAGGGGAGTGATGGAGGAGGTTTTTGGAGGTGTAATAAACATGGCCACTGACTAGTGTGATCAAGAGAAATGGGCAAAGACAGAAGAATAGAGATAAAATGCAAAAAAGATGAGCCCAGGACGGAATTCTCCATACCCAGTGGGGGAGAGGAGGATTCTATGGAAGGTTCAAGAGGAGAAGCAGTTAGCCAGAACAGTGGTCTGGTCTGGTCACTTCACCACTCGACTGTTCTTCTTTCTGGCCAACCCCTCTGAAGGAGGAAGGCTGAGGAAGTGCTTGGCTTTTACCCTCCTTTACCTGAATTGAAAGTCTTACACAGTGAAGATCCCAGCTGATATACAACTGTTTTCCCCTCGGGGGAAGTCAACCTTATTTTCTTTGAAGAGATTTTGAATTGAAGCCTTCAACTAGAGATAGGGGTTATAGCTGGGGAAATTCCTCTCCTTCTCTCCTTTTATTTCCTTATTCCCTTTTCCCAAAAGAAAATAAATTAGACCTTCAACTATAAGAAACTGTCTTCAAACTTTGTAGTAGGAGGGAGAATTTAAAATATTCAAAGAAGAAGAAGGTTTGCGGAGGGGTGACTCACCATCCATTAGGTCAGACTCCATTAGGGCTGTCCAGAAGAGAGAAACAAGAAGGAAGTTGTGACCTTGAACTCAGACCTTTACCTCAACTGTTTCCTGTGTCATCATCTTACTAGTCTCCGCCTCTCAGTGTATCCCTCTCCACTACACTAGATATTGGGGGATGAGATAAGGGAGAGGAAAATATATAGGTGTCTTTACGTTTGTGAACTTAAGTTATTGTTTATTATTATATATACATATAAACAATATAAAATATTGTTTACTAATGGGGGTATACAATTCCATTAACAAAGAATTGATCATTTGCTTACCTACTTCCATGAAAAGACCCCTGGTGAATCTTGTTTAAGAGAGAGACAGAGAGAGACAGGGAGAGACAGGGAGAAAGAGAGAGAGAGAGAGAGAGAGAGAGAGAGAGAGAGAGAGAGAGAGAGAGAGAGAGAGAGAGAGAGAGAGAGAGAGAGAGAGAGAGAGAGAGAGAAAGAGAAGAGAGAGAGAGAGAAGAGAGAGAGAGAGAGAGAGAGAGAGAGAGAGAGAGAAAGAGAAGAGAGAGAGAGAGAAGAGAGAGAGAGAGAGAGAGAGAGAGAGAGAGAGAGAGAGAGAGAGAGAGAGAGAGAGAGAGAGAGAGAGAAGAGAGATCAGGCCTTGCTAACTAAAAACTACATCCATGATTCCCCAGCTCCAGCTCCTAGCCACAGCTCAAGTAGAGCATTAAAGCTCCATAGAAAAGAAGGAGAGAGAGTTCTCCATTTATGTATATAGCCCATTTTTTGTCACTCTCCTTTGGGAACTCCTGATTGGAAAGGGTAAACCTCAGTCCAGGTCCTAAGTCCTGACTTCTACATATACCCCATCACGAAGGGGCTTCCACCAGCTTCATGCCAGCTTTCCAGGCCACATAGTCATACATGTGTAGCCAGTCAAATGGTGTGGCTGTTAGCAAGAATCAGTTTTCACCCTGAATAAGTGGGTAGAATGCTATACTAAATCCATACATTCAATCCCCCACACACACATTCTTTGGGAGATAACATGTTAGCTTCCCTAATGATTCTTTAGGAGATGAACATGCTAGTTCCCCCAATGAATCATCCCATATATAATATCTATACATTTCAGAATTGTCTCACCAGGGTACAGACGGGCACAAAGATATTGCAACACTTCATGGAGGATCTAACTATTTTGGGAGTTTCTTAACATATTGAAAAATGATTTATAGGCACATTGAGAAGCAGTCATTAAGTGGCATTCACCTTTTCGGTACAAGGGTTGTATGGTACATGGGAAAAACAGAATTGGATGGAGCGTCCGACCCCACACAGTTCAGTTCATTATATCTAAAGGCTTATGCAGAGCTTCATGATGTAGTGTTTGATTTCTGGGGACATAATCTATTTCTGTCATCTTTCTATTCTGTTTGGATTCATGATGGTCCTTACAACATCTCCTTCAGGAGATCTGCTTTCTTGTCCAAGTAACTGGAAATATCTTTCCCTAAAATTGCTTTAAAAAGATTTTAGTCTATGAACTTTTAGGATAACTTCACACTTCTCCCCTCAGGAGGACAAGCTATTGCCCAACATCTAATCCTAACATAGTCTGAGGTTAACACAAAATAATATTTCAACACAATGAATATTCATTTATATACACAATAGACTTGGTAAAATCTATATTGCTAGCCTGCCAGGTTGTGGATCTAAGAAGGCAATAACTTTTCCTTGTTGTAGGTTATGTCCTACTTGACAATGGACCTAGATAATTCCCTTACCCTTAGTCCAGTCATGAGAAAAGGGTACAAAAGATGAAAATGTAACATGGCTTAATACTCACAACAAAATGCTACCTAAAGAGGGTAAAAAATAATTTAACAGTAAATTAGATTTTCCTTTAAACTCCCTAACCACAATAGGATAAGAATAAAAAAGAAAACAAAATCAAACTCCATGAAGTTTACATAATTTGACCTGTAGTTCCTGCATATAAGAAACAACAGAAATGTCCTCTCCCATCCACTAATGATGTATATATAAGGGGGAAAAAACTGGCCTGTATGGAGGGTGTTCAAAAAGAATTTCAAATGGTAAGACATGTAGATCTCTTCTAGATCTGCTATAAAAGTAAAATAAATAAAATAGGGCTAAGGGGAGAACTTCAGGCCACTTTAAGTGATTCTCAGTGCAGAATTTGCCAATCATGTTTTAAAGTTCTTTATGAATATGTTCAACTTGATCTGAGCTCTGGAGATGGTTGGGTGTATTGAATTTGAGTGTGATTTCCAAACAAGAATAAACTCATGATAAAACAATCAGTAAAATGAGTTCCCCTATCTGAATCAATGTGTGCAGGTAGGCAATATTAGGGAACAATCTCCCTCAGTAGCATATTAGCAACAAATGCTGCTGTAGCACAAGCACAAGGAAAGGTTTCCATCCATCTTGTGAGTTGGTCCCCTATAACAAGACAAATTTTATAATGTCCAGCTTTAGGCATACAATTGTGGTGAAAATATATCACACCAATGCAAAAACTCCAAGCTAAATAGGTTTATTGTGAGGAGGCTGACTGCATCATAAAGCTGAACCCTTGGGGCCCAGAACTTTGAGGAATGATGGCTTCTGGGACTGAACATAATAAATCTCCTTCTTTCCTTACTCCAGAAGAATTGAGGTTGCCTCTCTTCTGGCTAAGCAGAAAATTCTATAACATTATAACACTTGTGACCTAAAACTGGCTATTCCTCAAACATATCAATATTGAGGACAGATTCTGACCATCAGGAATCTGATAGGATGAATGGGATGAGAGGAAAGATAAAGGAGAAACAGTATGTAATTATGATCTCTACAAAGCTACCGTTTGCATGTTTTCTCAGTCTCTAAGGCTTATTTTTGGGGGGTGCTCTGAGGAATCCACAATTAGTGACACCCCAATACCACATAATTGGCATATGATATTTGGCAAGTGAAGGGGCAGAGGGTAAATAGGGACAGGCTCAAATTCTTGGAGAGTGGAAGGGGAAAGCCTCAAACACAGGGGAATGTCTACCTATCAAATATTGGGCCCAAATCTCCTTTAGCATGGAAGAATTCCTAAGTCACAGAGAGGACCATGTGAAAGAGAAGAAAGAATAATGTTGACTTTGGAGAAAGGAAAAGTAGGGAAAAGTCCTAAGCCCCACCCATGTGGATCTTTGGCCGCAGCTCTGGAACTCTGGGGTTTAAAGAATGGGAGGGATAATAATGGGTGGGGTATGGGAGGGTTTCCATGGTGATGGGACATAATGGAGGAGAGATGTTTTTTTCACCAAGTCCTGACCAGGCATAAGGTAGTGGAAGGACCTATGTGGTCAGTACATCTACTGAGGGAACAGAAGAAATTAATCTAGGGAGGCCACAGGGATTTAGAGAGCATTGGGGCTGCTGCTGCCATAAGAAGACACAGACTTGAAACCTAAGGGCCAAAGAGGACAGGGATTCAGAGGACCATTTGAGATCCTAGGAATTCTGTGGAATAAGAATGAACAGTTTATAGAGCTTCCAGATCATGTCCTTGAAAAGACCAGGGTCTGAGGGGAGGAGTTAAGTTAAAGCAGAAGCCTGGTATTATCAGTTGCTTCCCTTTGGTCATGTCTAGGGATGTAGCCAGAGAAATGCCTCTAGACTCCCCTCCTAAGGAGCCAAGTTGGTCATGGATGAAGATGAAAGAAGGTTTCCTTTCAAAGTGCCCTTGGATATGGGAATGGGGTCATGGGCTGGGCTTCTCTCATTTCAGCCTAGGATTTTTCCTTCTGTTGACAGTGATTCTTCCAAGCATTCACTGTGTCTTGGGATCAATGTATTCTTCTTCTTATGAAATAGTCATCCCCAAGAGATTAATGACTTGGGAAGGAGAAGAAAGAGTTGAAAGACTCTCCTATTCAATATTTATGAAAGGCAAGAAGGTGGTGATACACCTGAAACAAAAGAAAGGGCTGTTTGTTAACAACTTCCCTGTTTATACCTATTCCAATGGGAAGCTCAACCTTGACATGCCTTTTCTCCTAAATGATTGTTACTATGATGGGTACGTGGAAAGCTATCTGAAGTCCCTGGTGTCTATCAGCACCTGCTCAGGCCTCAAAGGTTTAATCAACATAGAGGGAAAAGTCTATAGAATTGAGCCCATTGATGCCTCGAGTAACTTTGAACACATCCTGTACCAAACAAAAAGTGATGAACAAGATTTCTGTTCGGGGCCTGTGAGAGAACAGCCTGAATTTGAGAGCAATCTGGAAACAAGAGGAATGATGGTCATGAGTGGGGCAAAATTTACCCAATTTGTGCATTATGAATGGCCATACAACAAGATAGTGAAAATATTTACTGTGGTTGACAACAAGAGGTTCCGAAATTGGGATCGCAATGTGACCAAGACCGCCCATATGGTGATGGAAGTGCTCTCCATCGTGGATACCTACGTCAATCCAATCAAAGTCAAAATCTTCTGGGTTGGTTTAGAGATCTGGACAGGGAGGGATGAAATCAAAATTTCACAAAGTTTGATAGAAACTCTTAAGGTTTTCAATGAATGGAGGATCACAGATCTCTTACCAAGGGTTTTTCATAATGTTGCCCATCTGATTGTAGGGCATGAACCTGGAAGCAAAGCAGGACACTCCTACCTCGGTGGTATCTGTTCATCTTCCCAAGCTGCGGCAGCTCTAGCCTTCCCTCATGAAGATGTGGCCCGCTTTGCCTCTCTCATGACCCATGAGTTGGGCCATAGTATGGGCATGGAACATGATTCCCAATACTGCATGTGTGGTGATGAATATTACTGCATAATGCATGAGCTTGTCTCTCAAAAACAGCTTTTTAGCAACTGCAGCTTAGAGTACTTCTATAAATTCCTGTATGGTGCACATTCGGGATGCCTCTATGGAGAGCCAGAACCCACAAGTATATTCAGGGTGTCAGTCTGTGGGAACGGAATATTAGACAGAGAGGAAGAGTGTGACTGTGGAAATGAAGAGACCTGTGCAAATGACCCTTGCTGCCTTCCCACCTGCAGGCTGACTGAGGGCTCCACTTGTGCTTTTGGGCCCTGCTGCAAAAATTGTAATATTCAGAGGGCAAGTGAGGTGTGTCGTCCCAGCAAGAATGAATGTGACCTCCCTGAATATTGCAATGGCACCTCCATTTGGTGTCAGCCAGATGTCTACAAACAAGATGGCACCGAGTGCAAGGATGGCTATTGCTATGAGGGGTTTTGTCACAGCCTGGATAAACAGTGTGTTGAGATCTTTGGTGAAGGCTCCAGGAAAGCCCCAGATAGTTGCTATGAGAGTATAAACAGTAAGGGGGACCGGATCGGGAACTGTGGCCCTTCAATTAATGGTCTACGCAGGCGCTTTCGAAAATGTGAACCCAAAGATAGCAGGTGTGGAAGGCTTCTATGTCAGAACATTCAAAAGTTGCCCTACTCCAAGAACCACCATACCTTTTTCCAACTGCCCTGTGAGGGTTCATGGTGCTGGGGAGCGGACCTCTTAGAGGAGTTAGGGGAAAAAGATCGAGGAGAAGTGTACGCTGGTACAGTGTGTGACGAGGAGAAGATATGCCTTAACAATATATGTTCTGATAGACACATACTCAGGCAAAGGTGCAGCTCAGCTAAAAATTGTATTGGGAGAGGGACATGTAACAACTTGAGTCATTGCCATTGTGATTTTGGTTATGCCCCACCAAATTGTATAACTAATGGTAATGGGGGCAGTATAGACAGCGGGCCCCCTCCTGGCTATTTTCCAACAACCCAAAGGACTGCTCCCTTCAGAACCAGTACCTCTGTCACCACCACTACTACCACCACTCCAACCACTACCACTACTACAACTACCCCCACTACTACCACTACCCCTACTACTACCACTACTACTACTCCCACTTCTACCACTACCCCTACTCCTACCACTACTACTACCCCCACTTCTACCACTATCACCATCACCCACACCACTATCACCACCACCACCCCATCAAATCCCTGGTGGAATATGAACACTCATTTTGGCAGTCCCCTAAGAAATGGAAAAGAGGAAATTATATTGTGCATCATCTTGTTCTTGGTTACTGTCATCTTTCTTGTGAATAGTGTAATTTGGTGCCTCATCTTTCTGGCCTATTCCCAGAGAAGAAGTGCAAAATGGAAAAGTCTCTCAAACTGTGGTCCAGAACAGCACACAGATCTTCCCAACCAAGGCGAACCTGAGAAAGAAAAATTGGGGCTGGGATCCCCAGCAAGGAGTGATGACTTCTAGCATCGCATCTGTGGAATGATACCAAATCATGCTTTGGAAGTACAACTGTTAATTGAAGCAGGAAATATTTGAATAAAAGGATAAGTGAAAATGGAACTTCCCTCAGGTGAGATATTGGTTTGAGCTCAGAGTTACACAGAACTGAGTCCTGCCTAGTTGTGGAAACACTTGGGTCCCTAGTAAAGACACCTAGTACTGGGAGATAGACCTCTTGAGGGGAGAGAGGGTAGGAATCATTAACAGAGAGAAAATGCAACCTTAGGGTTGGATTTTGACACAAAAAGGATAGGATGACTTTAGGGACAAAACAAGGCATCCTTGGGGTACCTAGGGACCACAGAGTATAGAGCACAAGGTCTAGAGTCAAGATGATCTGGGTTCAAATCTGGACCTAGATACTTCTTGGCTATGTGACCATAGGCTGCCTTTCTCTTGCCATTATTCTGACTTAGAATTGATACTAAGACAGATAGTAACTTCTAAAAGAAAAAAATTTTTAACTCTGGCATCCTGGGACAGGAAGCAGGAAGGGGCTCCTCTCAAACTTTCTTTTCTTTTCTAGCTTGGCCTTTTTCACATTCACTAAATTCTCTGGATTAGTTACCAGATGAATCCTCCCACCCTGCAGACCTAAGGGCTAAATGGTCTTCCTTCTCAATATCTCCCTGGTCCCTTGGTTCCCTTGGACTTCCTTTCTATCCTTCTTGAGCTTGAGGGATTTTGGCCTAGAGAACCAGTGTGAGTGTGAAACCCCTACCCTCTTTTATGATTATAATAGCATTAGCCTCTATGATTATTTTAATAACACAATCATTAGTTGAGTTAATAGTCAAATAATAGTTTGTTTTATAAGAATTATAAACATTAGAAAATATAGGTTAGAGTGGTATCAGATCTTGTTTACAGGAATTTTGACCTTAAGCCTATAAACCAAAAGTTTCTACCATGTCCACTACTCCCTGCTGGGTGCAAGCTCTGGATAGTCAGGAAGGAAGAGATCATCTGTCTCGGGTGCAAAAATATCAGTCAACTGCTGACTCCCTAGTATTTCATAATTGTCAACAGAAAAACAATTAGCCCCACCAACCCCTTATTGCAGAAGCCTTTGAAAGGTCAACCATAAAATCTGACCTACCACCAATAGTGATTTAGTGATTATTTTTGTACTTTCCAGCTTATTCAGCATTTGCATCATTGGTTAGGACATGCCTATGTGAAAGATATGTACATCTATTCTATTTTAATTTTTGACTGTATCACTGTTGCTATGTCATAAGATTTCTCTCTATAAAAAAGGCTATTTCTAAGGCTCAGTGTCTCTGGTTTCTGGTCTTGACCAGGGTCTGGCTTTTTTGGGAGTTTGGCCTCCTCTCAATAAACCTATTTAGCTTGGAGTTCTGTATTGGTGTTATAAGTTTTAGCCACACCTGTCTATGGCTTCAGGCATTCCTGACTTAGTAGCTATACTTAAGAAAGAATAATACTCTATGAGACACAATAAGCACTTAATCAGCTTTTGTTTGAAGACCACCAATATCATGGAGGTCATTGCTGCCTGAAGCAGCCCATGCCACCCCAAGACAGCTCTTATTGTTAGGAATATATTTTCCCATGCCATCGGGGTTAAAAATGCCTCTCGGTAGCTTTCTACCCGCTGTTCTGGTTCTGCCCCCAGGGTCCAATCTTCCACAGGACAGACCCATGTATATTCAAAAGAAAACAGGTCTCATCTACACTTCCTGAAAGTTGTTTTTTCCCAAGGCTAAGCATCCATAGTTCTCTCACTCATTGGATCCTAGGTACAAAAGGGTCTCTAAAAAGATCCTAGGTCCAGAAGGTCCCTAGAAAGGGACCTCAAGGGTGATCTAGTGCAACTCCTTCACTTCATAGATGAAGAAACAGAGACCTAAGGGGAGACTTAAATTACTTGCCCAGGGCCACTCAGATAATAAGAATGAAAGGCAGGATTTGAACCCAGGGGCTCTGACTACATGACTTACATTTTTTCCCCACTGTCCCACACTGCTTCCCTTTAGGATGCTCCCTTACACTCAGAGTTGCCTGAGATAAGACTTACAGGCTGGTAGGGAGTTTGACACATAAACGGATAATTCTGTGATATATGCTCCCAAGAGAAGCTGTGAAATCCTTGAAGACTGATTTGAAGCCCAATTTTAAGATGCTTCACTTCTTGTCCACATTAATACCAGGGTTCCCAGGCCAGTTCTCTTCCTATTTCTCCCCTACCAATTAGCCTATGAGTCTCCACTGCTAGATTATTTTTTGTCTTGTCTATGTTTCAGGCATTCATGCCTTCCCCAAGTGGGGATACATCTTCCAACAAGGCAGACTCTAGACCCTCAGTGATTTTTATGGGCACTTTTTAAGAATTGCCATGACCAAAATAACTCATCATCCTGTGAACTATCTGGTCAAGGGATTGCTAGGGAAATCTTTCTAAACAGCAAGATCACCATACTCATCACCATTCACTGGTTCATCATTCAGGGCTAATGGGGGAAGGGAACAAGCATTCCTTAAGCACCTACAATGTGCCAGGCACTGTGCTAAGTTCTTGACAAAGATCTCATTTTGATCCTCACAACCACCTTGGACACTTCACAACAACTCTGAAATGTAGGTGCTATTATAACTATTTTACAGTTCAAGAGATAGAGGCAGACAGAAGTCTAACTTTGACACCAATTATTCCTCCCAGTAACTTTTAATCCAGCCAATGAAAACATCTTACTTTGGAAAGGCCACTGAATTTACAGCTAGATGGTTCAGAGCAGATGGCTCTGCTCATGATTGGTGTAACCTTGGGGGAAAATAACATCTCTGGGGCTCAGTTTCTTCATTTGAAAAATGAAATTATTAAACTAGACAGTCTACAAGGTCTTTCTTTGTCACAGAATCCCAGAAAGGTACGAGGATTGAGGTGAAACACCTGTGCTGGGTCAGGAAGGTTTGAAGAGCTGGTAGCAACAAAAAAGCACTTTTTGAAGGTCACGTCTACTTTTATAGGGGGAAAAAGCAAGCAGCTTTTCACTCATCCAAGCCAAAGCTCCAAAGAGAGAAGATCCAAGAGCAGTCTTACCGGAAGCAGTCCAAGAGCCAGAGTTCCAGATCCAAGTCATAACTCCAAGCTCCAGATTCAGGATCCTCCAACATGAAAATTCGGGATGAATATTCCTCTTGCACAGGAAGTTCATCACCTTTTATAATCCTCTTTTATATCCCTTCCTGTCCCTTCCTCCACTTTACAGGGGCTAATTGCCCAGTGGTTATTCAGTCATTTCTGAGTTATCATCCACTTTAGCAAATGGCTTGAGAATCTCCTCTACTTAGTGTTAAGTAGGGGTGTCTATGCTTTTTGTTTGATTAAATTTAAAAGTAGGCAAGGGGAGAGTCAATCCCATTTTCACACAATGTAACAGAAGATATAGTCAATAGCAAAAACACATGAACTGAAAGTGACATAGTGTAATGGAATAGTTTAGATCAATATGTAAACTTAAAAGCAAATACAGTACATATGACAGGATACAGTCAATCAGTGGTTTTTTTAACATGTGATAAATGAATCCAAAAGTCCTTTTCTCTAATTTTGATAGCTATTGGAGTGGCTAATAGGAAATGACATACACCTTGTATTTAAAATTGTGTTACAGAGACTTCTTCACTATGGGGAGGGGAATAAATGGAAACAGTTAACATCAATAAGGCAATGGGGTCTGAAAAGGCTTAAAATTCACCTTCAGACTCTTTGAGGTTTCTTCCCTTCCTTCCCCTCCCCTCATTCATCTAAATTCCTTTGGCCATACCTCTGAGGTCCCCCACACTGAGAGGGGTTTCCTCATTGAGCACAGTGAGGACAAGCCCCATATTGGATGTTTTGGAGTGGGTTATAATTTGCTCTATTACAATCACTGATCCTCTTAAAGGATCTATTATTGCTATCATTACTTCTCAAGCTTCTATTTCTATTTTCCTTTTTCCTCTTCCTATAATTCATAATTACATGAGCTACCTTTCCACAAAAATAACATGTTAGTGGTTGCTTTGCAGATTCCTTTACAGGATCTATAACCTCTCCCTCTTTTGCAGTTGATTTTTCAGCTTTTTCAGTGAATGCATCCATTCTCTTATTTAATGTTTCCTCTAATCTCTCCACTAAGTCAGTGTTTTATTTATCTTTTTTTCATGCCCATCAACAATATAAGATTTCATTACTTTAATAATGCATTCTGAGTCTGAATTCTGAGAGTTGTAAGTAATCTTCCTCTAAATCTGGGTCCCATTTAATTGGCCAATGAATCTCTCCCTCTCTCTGGGCCTGATTAATAAGAGAAAGGATTTTATTCCTTCCTCTTTCCATTAGCAAGGCATGGAGCAAATCCTCCACATCTAGAAATGTGGGATTATAAGAGTGGTAAATGCTTTCAAACTTATTTATTACTACAGTGGGTTCGTCTTCAAAGGAAGGAGTTTTTTTTAAATCTCTCAATGTCTTGTGGAGAGAAAGGTGCATGATGTCCAATGTTTACTAAGTTCCCTTGTTTATTATAAGTGAGAACACCCCTTAGGGGCAATAAGTCTTTATTTGAATTGCCTTTGATTATTGCTGCTTGGCTTGTGGCTCTGGTTGGGACTGAATGGGTGGGGGAAGGGGGAGGAGTCATAGGGATGGGGGAGAAATGGGTTGAGTAGGGGAGGGAGGGTCTGGGAAAGGAGAGGAAGAGGCAGGA
This sequence comes from Monodelphis domestica, assembly GCF_027887165.1. Classification (NCBI taxonomy): domain Eukaryota; kingdom Metazoa; phylum Chordata; class Mammalia; order Didelphimorphia; family Didelphidae; genus Monodelphis; species Monodelphis domestica. The sequence goes on from NC_077229.1 coordinate 42,961,635, forward strand.
CAGAGAAATTGAGCAGGGGCAGAGGCAGGGAGGAGGAAATTTGGGAGAGTAAGGGTGGGGAGAAAAAGAAGAGAGGTGAGGATTGGGCCAGTAGGGAAATGGGAAAGGGCAGGGGAAGTGGGAGGAGAATTTGAGCAAGGGGAAGGAAAGGGTGGGTTTGGGCAGTGGGCAGGGAAAAGCAGAGCAAGGCAAGAGAGGTGGCCAGGGCAAAAGCAAGGGTGGGCAGGGAAAGAGGAAGGTCGGGCAGTGCAATTGGAAGGGTATAAAGGGTGAGGCAGAGATTGGATAGGCTTAGATGATAACAGGGAATAGAGAAATGGTACCAAAGTTAGACTGGGAAGTGAAAGGGGCATGTAAGGGGAAGTATTGGAAGGAGTCAAGTCCTGGTTTGGGTCAGCATAAAAAACTTTCACAGTCAAGGTGGAAGGATGACAGGGTGTTATTCTTGCTAGATTTAATCAAGGGTTTAGGAAGAGGAATTAAGTCAGAATGATCTAGATCAAAGAATTAATGATCTCCTGACTGAAAGCAATGAGGGACTGGGCTTGGTTGATTTATCAAGATTATATGCTTACAGGAGCCAGTATTTATATTCTTTTGAATCCTTGTTATTAATGGCCAGTTTTAGTTCTTTTAAAGCTTTAAATTCAAAGAAATCATACTTTGGTCAGCTAAAGGACTTATCTATCCAGGCTTTGCAAAGTTTCTTTGCTTTATTCTTTGGCATATCATGTTCATTAGGAAAATTAGGATCATCCCAAGAATTCGATAGTTTATGGGGTTCATCCTGACTTCAGGTGCCCACTTTATTTCTCCCAAACAAATTGAGAATATTCAAAATTTAAGCACTCCTACCACTAAGAAATGGTTGAGCGCAATTTTGGGAGCAGCAGGGGTTTGTAGACAATGGATTCCTTACTATGGGGAAATTACTAAACCCCTTATAGAACTAACAAGGGATTTGGTCCCTGAACCCCTCAAATTAGAACCAGAACACCTGTAAGCTCTATCAGATCTAAAAAAGGCTACCCTGTCTGCCCCCACTCTAGGCATCCCAGATTACAACAAGCCATTTATTTTGTATGTACATGAGCGAAGAGGGGTAGCATCAGGTGTTTTAACTCAGACTTTGGGATATTCTCAGCACCCAATTGCTTATTATTCTGCCCAACTGGACCCAGTAGCATCAGGAGCACCACCATGTCTTAGAGGAGTAGCTGCTACAGCTTTACTAGTGACAAAAACTGTTGATCTAGTATTGGGATACCCATTAAAAATTATGTGCCCAAATGAGGTAGAAGCATTGTTGCTAAGACATAGAACACAGGCATTCTCTGATCAGCAAATTAGAAGGTATGAAATAACTTTGTTAAACAATGTAAACATTACCTTGAAGTGCTGTTCAACTCTTAAACCTGCCACCTTGCTTCCAGATTTATCAACTTCAAGAGAACCATTACATAGTTGTGAAACAATAGTGTCCATGGCAGAAAAGCCTCAAGATGATCTCTTGAACACTCCCTTAAACAACTCAGATCTGGTCTTATTTGCTTATGGTTCTTTTATGAGAGATGGCATACACTACACTGGAGCTGCTGTAGTCACAGAATTTGCCACTGAGTGGTCAGCTTCGCTGCCCTCTAATATTAGTACTCAAGGGGAAGAACGCATAGCTCTGAAACATGCCTGTATAATTGCCAAGGGTAAAAAGGCAACAACTTATACCAACTCTAGATATGCTTTTGGCATTTGTCACTCTGTCAGGGTGCTATGGCTCCAGAAAGGATTTTTAACCTCAGCTGGAAAATCCATAGCTAATGCAGAAATTATTAATGAAGTTCTTTCTGCTCTCAAACTGCCTGAAGCCCTAGCTGTAGTTCATTGCTCTGCCCATACAAGTGGCTCTGACCCTGTCTCTAGGGGAAATGACCGAGCAGATGCCACTGCAAAGCTAGCAGCCTTAGAAGGGCCTGGATTAATTTTAACATTAACAACCACTGATGATTTAAATTTATCACTTTCCTGTAATGAAAAGGAAGTGGAAAAAATGGAAACAAAAATTTAAAGCAAAACAGATTAATGGAGTATGGGTGTCATCTGAAGGGAAACCCCTGCTCCCTAGAATTTTCTATCACCAAATTTGCCAATCTGTTCACAAAAATGGTCACTTTGGTACCCAGGGCATCGTGGACTCTGTTAAGAGAGTATGGATAGCCCCCAGTATAACTACCATAGCCTCTAAAGTGTGTTCAGGCTGCTCTACCTGCCAGGCATATAACCAACACGCTTTTCATGGCAAAGCTTTCGGTGGACATCCTCTGGCTTACATACCTTTTGAGCACCTACAGATTTCATAGCAATGCCAAAGGCTGGACATTATAAATTTGGTATAGTCATAGTAGATCAACTGACCAGATGGCCGGAAGCTTTTTCCTGTGACTCAAGCCACAGCGGCTTTTGTTGCTAAGGTGCTTTTAAAAGAAATTATTCCTCGCTTTGGCCTGCCAGCATGTATTGATTCAGATAGAGGAAGTCATTTTACTGATTCGGTCTTAAACCAAATATATTCTTGTTTGGGGATAACTCCCAACTTCCATGTTCCATATCATCCCCAGAGCTCAGGCCAAGTTGAAAGGATGAATAAAGAACTTAAAACTATGGTTAGCAAATTATGCACTGAGACCCATTTAAAATGGCCTGAAATTCTCCCTCTGGCCCTATTTTATCTTAGAAGCAGGCCTAGAGGATGCTTATGTATCTCACCATTTGAGATGTTTTTTGGACACCCACCTATACAGGATAAGCCTTTCTCCTTGGCATATCCATCACTATTAGGGGGAGATACTACGATTGTTTTCTATATATAGGAATTGCAGCATAAATTGTGTGAACTCCATGAATCTGGAACTGCAGCACAAGCCAGACAACTAGACTTTTCACTTCATGACCTGAACCCAGGAGACAAGTTGTATATTAAGAATTTCCAGTATACTGGAACAACTCAGCCTTCCTGGGAAGGACCATTCCAAATATTGTTAAATACTCCAACATCTATGAAGGTTGGAGAGAAGTACTCTTGCATTCATTGCTCACATGTAAAGAGAGCATCTTCTGTTAAGACTGATTGACTGTATCCTATCACATGCATTGAAGATAATAATCCATTGACAAGCGGATGCTATTTTTGAAAAACACATTGAATTCCTGATTTTTTCTTCACTTTCTCTTATTTTTTAATTATTGCCTTTCTTTTGAATATTTGGTTTTCCCCCCTTTCCTCATTTCTTATACAAAAGGTACATACAATTACAATTTTTTTCTCTCTCTCTGCAGTAATATAAGTTTAAAATATACATACTTGCTATTTTATTAATACATACCCAAACAGCTTTAGACTGTGGGAACCTGCCATTTATATATAATATATATCATATATATTTATATATACATATATAAATATATATATATATATAAATGATATATATATATATAATATAAAATTATATAGGGCTATGATTAATGTTTGTGTCTGATTCCAGGAATTGGGATAAAAATAAGGAGCAGAGACTTAACCTGAATAGTGCCAAAAGAGCACACAGGAAACACTAATGTGGACTCGAGGTTGCGATACTTGACATACATTAAGTCGTAGGACTTCCTTGTATCTACACTCTTTATGAAGTACTCATACAAGTACCAAAATTTGACTATCATACTGGCTCCATATGTCCCTGAGAATGAAAAAAAGTCAGACCAGGGAATGATGCTTCCCAATCAAAATAGAATTCTAGTTCCTTTCCTTCTTATAGTATGGCAACCTCCTGTAGTCTTGGCTGCAAATGGGTAAGTGAAATATTACTGCATTCTGTCCTACATACTTGTGGGTAGAAATTACTTTAAATTGGACTTTTACAAGGGCCCATTATGAAGTTATTCTTGTTTACTCAACATTTTATACATAGATTTTGGTATTTTGATTCTGATTTTGAATTTTTTTCTTCCCTTTCTCCCAAAAGTTTAACTTTCTTCCATATTTTTTCACTTTATATATATATATATATATATATATATATATATACATATATATATATTGTTTTTTGTTTGTTTTGTTTTTATTGTTTTTGAATTCTTTTAATAACTGACTCATACACCCCCATAACTCAACAATACATCCTGAGCTGAACTGGATTTTTTTAAAACCCACTTCAGGGGGGTGATTTTATTTTAATAAAAATTCAAGATTTTGCAAAGATTTTTGGTTGAGAAATATCTTCAAGGAAGAAACTTGCTAACTCCTAAATCCAGAGAATGAACTATTGCAGGAAAATGCCAGAAAACCTACATTACATCAAGATCAAGAATGAACCTTGGGGTGTGGTTGATTGAACTGAAGGTTTATTGAATTTATTTTGAATGTACACTCTTCTGCCAAAGGGGACTGCCCCCTAATTGGCTTTTGTCAATGTGCCCAGCAAAACATTGGTTTTGTTGTCTCTATCTCTCCTATTTTTCCCTTATCTCTAAATATTGTAATTTCATAGCTGGTATGTTTACAAGACCCATTGGAGAGACTAGTCTTCCTTGGGCCTCAGGGGGATGTGAATTTCAAAACTACTCCACCCTATTCAGACCATTCTTTAGAAGATACGATTTAGCTATTTCCTGATCAATAACAATAGAGATACTTGGAATAACAGAATCAGGTCTTGGAAACTACATTCTCCACCCTACTCAGTGTAACAAGATTAGGAAGGGCTGCAGCAAACTCAAGATTTAATTATTTGAGAATATGGCCTTCAACAGACATGTGCAAAAAAAAGGACAGACCTTTGGGCAGTCCTAGGTCAAGCTAGAGCCACCATTGGCACATGTGAGATGCAAGAAGTGAGGTAGAGAACAACCTCTGTAGTTCTCGGGACTTCCTGTGAGGAGGGCTAGAGTGAAGTTCAAGGCTGGTGCTTAAAGTTGGAGGAGCCCCACAGACTGCTTTCCTTCAGATTGGTCATGTGAGTTATAAGGACTGATCCCTTTCCCTGCCTTGGCTATCCAAGGCCTTAATGCCTACTTTGGCTCAGCCTGAGCCAGAGTGGTTCTGAGTTAAACTTCTTTCCTTCTCTCCCCTTTTCTTTACCACCACCCCCCAATACTTTCTTCCTCCTGTTGTAATTAAAACACCATAAAAATTTGGCAGCTGACTTGGGTATTTTATTATTTGGGATTTCCCTTAGCGACCATTTAAATTTACATTTTTCTCAGTCTCAACCATGATATTCACCCTTTACAGCTAGAAGTCTCTAGCTCTCCACAGGGGGAAAGGGTGGGTGGGTGGGTGATTCCAATAACTATACCACAAGGCAGGGAGCCAAGGGGTTGGGGAAATGGCCTGGGTGCTATAGGGCTTCGAAGAGGTCAGTGCAGGGCAGGGATTAGAAGCTCCTGCTGGTATTTTGCCACTTGAGAAGTTCTGTAGGGAGCTGCCCTAACAAAAGTGGGAGAGTCACTTGAGACCCACATGACTGTTGGGATGGCTGCCTCAATGGCACAGTTTGGGGTATCCATAGCAGGAATGCCTAATCTACTTCTTTCTCCAACATCACACCCTTACCTAAGCTAAGGCTGGGATCAAAGCAGAGAGAAAGAGCAGCGAATTCCGGGGCAGTGTGCACAAGGGAAGTGGCAGAAGAGATGGGCAGTGGCAGCAGCTTATCAATAAATGCAGGGTAGCACTTCAGAAAGCAGGGGAGGCAGCAAAAAAACACAAAAGGCAGCTTTGCAAAATTCATCTATTCTCTAGTCTATATTTAAAGGCTTTCTTTAAAAAAATGAGAACTCTTTTACCAACTTTGTAGTTGCCATCTGTTAAAATTAAATTACAAACTCCAGGTTCTTCGTTTCCATAGAATTTATTAATAATCAGTTGTAATAAATAAGCAGAGGTTTAAAACCTATATTCTAACCTAATCCTCTGACCACGTGTTTACTCCACCCTCATGGCTCTCGGTCAGCCTCCCACTTCACCATCCAGGGAACAGAGGAATGTCGGGTGCCCTGCACTCCTTCCTTTATCCTCCCTTCATCCCTGCCAGCATCACCTGTGTGTGGTAAACCTTAAAATTTCCCAGACCCTACTTTATAAGATTGGATTAAGACCATTCCCCATTTGGGCAGTGAACTCTACTTAAAGCAGGAATGTGAGAATTCTACTTTACCTACTTGGGCCTGCCCTAAGGGAAGATAAAGTTGTAAACTCTTTTCTGAACAATGAAAAGTACTTAAACCCATACTTTTCTTAAGCTAAGTACCTATAAAGGTCAAGCAACTTATGAATTTACAAGGAACAAAGAACTGGAAAATTTACTCAGAGCTTTCCTGGTGTGAATTACTCAAAAATCCACACCTTCTTAGGTGTGGACTAAGAATGGGTGGTCCTTTAGAAACATCTACAGTGATTGGTAGATGTAAGGACTTAGGGGAGGTGACAGAGGAAATTTTGCCCTTAAAAATAAGAGCTCAGGGAAGAGCTGGGAAGTCATTCTGAAACATTCAGATTGGAGAGACTCATTCTGAGGAGACTGATTCTGAAACATTCAGATGGAGGAGGGAGCTGGTGAAAGCAGCTGAGATGCTGCTGGCCTGGTGTCATTAGAAATCCTTACTTAGAGAGATCTTATAGTGAGTTATAAAAAACTGACTGATTTTCTCTTTTAAGACTCAGGTCTAGGCCTTATTGGCTTGAGGCCCTTCATACTTATTCCTTTCTTACTCTCTCTCTCTTTCTTTGATTACTCATTGTATTATTAAAATCTCTATAAAACCCAATTGACTTGGGTATTTAAATAATTGGGAATATTTCCCTGGCGACCACCTTATATTTGATTTTAAAACCAAGACACTGTAGTGAAACATATTTTCTGCGGTCAAATTTACTCACCCTCTCGTGTATCTATCACAATTTATATCTTCCACTATTTTAATCACTACAGTTTAAGACCTCAACCATTTTAAATCTCACAGTGTTCACATAATATCCAGTCACATAAGCAGGCATGCAGGAGGCAGGATGTGGGAAGTAAGTCCACAACTCTGGAGTGGGAGGGGATGCTCTTTACACAGGATATAAGCATGTAGACCAGTCACTTCTCATTCTCCATACTTAGCCACCACACCTCAGCTGCCTCCTGACTGCTCCTTTCACTGTTGGTGAGTTGCACCTTGGACCTCCAATCTGGGGAAGGACCCTAGACCAACCATCCTTTAGTCACCTTGTCCCCAAATGAATGCTTCCCTTCCCACATCGCTCACCAGCTTTTCAGTTCTCCTTTCATGTTTTGTCTTCTTCCATTAGGATGTTAGCTCCTTGAGGGTAGTTAACATATTTTTGCTTGTATTTGTATCCCCAATGTAATGCTTGTTGCCTGCCTGACTTTGGAATAAGATAAACCTTCTAAGAGTCATATTCTGGTTATATTTCCTCCTGCCAAATTCCAATAATACCTGAATATGCAAATTATAACCCTTAAAATACTGTATATGGTAGTGATGTGAGTAATAATAGTGATTAGTAGCAGGAGTATTTTGCTCCTTCCCGTAGAGGCAGCTAAATGGATAAAACACTGGAATTTGGGTCAGGAAGATATAGATTCAAATCTAGTTCTACACACTTAGTAGCTTTGGATCCCTGTCCAATTTGCTCATTTATAAAATGGGAATAATAATAGGAGCTATTCCTGGGAGTTTTGTGTAGCTAGGTAGTGCAATAAATAGAATGCTGATCCAGGGAGTCAGGAAGACGCATCTTGCCTAAGTTGAAATCTAGCCTTAGACACTTCCTAGCTGAGTGACCCTGGGCAAATCATTTAACTTTATCTAAGTTTCTTCATTTGTCAAACGAGCTGGAGGAGGAAATGACAAACATTCTAATTTCCTTGCCAAGGAAACCCCAAACTAGGGTCATGAAGAGTCAGATACAATTGAAAAATGCCTGAATAACCACAAATTCTCAAGGTTGTTTTAAGGATAAAGTGAGATGATATTTGTAAAGCTCTATATGAATGCTTGCTATTACATCCACTGTACTTTGAAGCTATGGAAATCATCATTGGCTTCTCTCTTAAGTTTTGTCTCCTCTGAATTTCTGGATTTTGTCATCATAATACACTAGATCTCTTGCTTGTTGGAGTAGGGGTTCTTTTTTAATTTAATTTTTAAAAATAAAATCCTTACCTTCTATCTTAGGATCAAAACTGTGTATTAGTTCCAAGGTCAAAGAAAAGTAAGGACTAGGCAATGGGGGTAAAGTGCCTTGCCCAAGTATCTTGAGGCTAGATTTGAGGCCAGGCCCTCCTATGTCTGGACCTGGCTCTCAGTCCACTGAGCCACCTAGCTACCCCTAGCAGGGGATTTTTTAGGGGTGTGCTTTGGACTGTGTGGCTTCTGGTGTCCCTTCCAATAGTATAAGGTGAAGTTTCTGATTAAACTTCATGTAGAAGATCCCCCAGGCTACCTCTAGCTCAGTCCTCACCCTTGAATTCCAGTCTTAGATTTTCAGCCCCTTCTAGGATAGTATCATCTCGATGTCCCAAACTGAAATCAATATCTTCTTTTCAAATTTCATTCTTCTTCCCTTATTTGTTTCCCTTGAGGGCTTCACCTGCTCCCAGTCATAAAGACTCAAAACTTTGGGGTGATGTTGATTTTTTCATTCTCTGGCATCTCCCATATCCTGAGAGCTGCAAAGTCAATGGATTCTGCATCTCAAATCTGTCCTCTCCTCTTTACTCCCATGGCCACCACCTTATTGAAGACCCTTGTCTCTCTTTGCCTATACCCATGTAAAATATATCTAAAAGGTTTCCCTGCCTCCAGAGTCTCATCTTTTTAACCCGTAGTCCATATGGAGCCCAAATGAGCTTCCTGTGTAACAAATCCAATTATGTCATTGCTGTTCCTATTATTAGAGGCAGTCAGGTGGCACAGTGAATTAGGAGCACTGGATGTGGAGTAAGAAAGACCTAGGTTTAAATCTAACCTCATATATTTCTTAGCTGTGTGACCTTGAGCAAGTAACTTAACCTCTATTGCCTCAGTTTCTCATCTACAAAAATGGGGATCATAACTAAAAAAAAAAAATTCTTACCTTCCATCTTTGAAATAATACTGTGCATTGGTTATAAGACATAAGAGAGGGAAGGGTTACACATTGGGGGTTAAATGACTTGCCCAGGGAAAAGAAACACAAAAGAAAAACAACTGCTTGATCACATGGGTTGATGGGGATATAATTGGGGGTATAGACTCTAAGCGATCACCTTAGTGCAAATATCAATAATATGAAAATAGGTTCCGGGTAATCATGGCTGCAATCTAGACGCCACACACTTCCTCTCCTCGGCACCGAACGAAATAGACTACATCAAAGGAGCATAAAATCACCTTTGGAGGAACAGAAGGACTCCCCAGTACCCCACAGAGGCAAAGGTATGTGGGGCTTGAACATTTCCACACTAAAATAAGAAGGAAAAGCTTGCACAGAAAAGTGAACTGAGCCGCCCTTCCCCCACCCCACCTCCCCCACTAAACCAGAGTGAGCTACCTGAGCGCTCACCGGGACAGCGAGTGAGTGGGGAACGTCTCTGTCTGGGGGGGGGCACTCCAGGGTCCTTGGGATCTGGGGACTGCCAGGAAAAAATGTCTCAGGGCGGTTTCACTGGAGAATCCAGCCACAGAGGAGCTGTACTTGGGGCGGGCTGCGCTGAACATTTCCACGGAGCTGAGCACCAGGGGCGGATCATGCGCTGATTTTCTGGGCGGAGCTGAACACCTGGGCAGTGTGGCTGTGATCAGGGACCCAGTGCTCTAAGAAACCTCGGAGGCTGGGAAGAACGAGTCTGAAGCAACCTAAATTCACAGAAAAACCACCCATATAACCCAGATCCCAGACCAAAAAGGAAAGGGGAATAAAACCACCAAAGGGATGGCTCACATGGCCCAAAATCAAGCCTCCAAGAAGAAAGGAAAAAAAGTGACTATTGAAAACTTTTATGGTGGAAGTACCCAAGGAAAAGAGGAGAATGAGGAGGAAATCCAAAAAAATTCAGAACACGCCTCCCAAAATGGAAACTATCAACAAGCTCTGGAAGATCTCAAACTGGAACTTATCCAAAAGATGGAAACCTGGAAAGAAAAATGGGAGAAAGAGATCAGCTGACTGACAGATAAGAATGCTCAATTGGAAAAAGAACTCGAAGCATCCAATAGAAGGGCAGACAAGGCTGAAAAGCAAAACCAGTCCCTAACGACCAGAATTAAGCACCTCGAAGAAAGCGAGATGATAAAACAGCAAGAATCAATAAAGCAAACCCAAAAAATTAATGAATTAGAAGAAAACATAAAATATCTCACTGAGAAGGTCACAGACCTGGAAAATCTCCGAATTATCAGTCTCCCAGAAAAACCAGAGGTAAACAACAAACTCGATATTATTCTACAGGAGATTATAAAAGAAAATTGCCCTCACGTTCTGGAGCAAGGGGGCAAAATAGAAATAGAAAGGATTCATAGAACACCTTCTATACTAAATCTCCAAAAGACAACCCCTAGGAATGTAATTGCCAAATTCAAGAGCTTCCAAGTAAAGGAGAAAATCCTACAAGAAGCCAAGAAGAAGAGCTTCAGATATAAGGGGGCTCCCATAAGGATCACACACGACTTAGCAGCTAACACACTAAGAGACCGCAAAGCATGGAACATGATATTTAGAAAGGCAAGAGAGCTGGGTCTCCAACCAAGAATCAACTACCCAGCAAAACTGACTATATACTTCCAGGGGAAAGTATGGGCATTCAACAAAATAGAAGATTTCCTAGCATTTGCTAAGAAAAGACCAGAGCTCTGTGGAAAGTTCGATATCCAAGCACAGAAAGCAAGAGAAACATGAAAAGGTAAATATTAAAGAAAGGGAAAAGGAGATAAATCTTATATTTTTCTTTAAGTCAAACTCTCTTCTATAAGGACTACATTTACATCAAATTATATATATTAATATGTGGGGAAAATGTTTTGTGTAACTCTCATAAATTGTATCATCATAAGAGTAGTTAGAAGAAACATGCATAGGGAAAGATTAGGGCATTAAGAAGATTTGGGGAAAGTTGGGGCAAAGAAAGGAAAAGGGAGGGGGGAACCGCGATAATACTAAGATTAACTTCAAGAAATAGGGGGGGAATCAATAGAATAATCTTTCCCATATAAAGATACACATGGGAAGGGGAGGGGAAGAACTCTCATATGAGAAGGAGAGGAAGAGAGCATGAAGTGGAATTACTTAAACCTTACTCTCAGTGAAATCAAATCTGAGAGGGAAGAACATCTAGATCCAGTGGGATCCTGAATTCTATCTTATCCATTAGGGCAAGAAAGAAAGGAAAATCAAGGAGGGGGAGGGGGGAGGGAGTACAAAAAGGGAGGGAAGGAGAGGGTGGAGGGGAAGGGAGCATAAAAAGGGAGGGGCTAGAAAGGGAAGCATCTCAAGGGAGGGGACTAGGGGGACTGACCTAAAGTAAATCACTGGTTCAAAAGGAGAAAGCTAAAGAAGAAAGGTCAGAACTAGGGGAAGATATCAAAATGCCAGCAAATCCACAAATAACAATCATAACTTTGAACGTGAATGGGATGAACTCACCCATAAAACGTAGACAAATAGCAGATTGGATTAGAACCCAAAACCCTACCATATGTTGTCTTCAAGAAACACATATGAGACGGGTTGACACTCACAAGGTTAGAATTAAAGGTTGGAGTAAGACCTTTTGGGCCTCAACTGATAGAAAGAAGGCAGGAGTTGCAATCATGATATCTGACAAAGCCAAAGTATAAATAGACCTGATCAAAAGGGATAGGGAAGGTAAATATATTCTGCTAAAAGGAAGTATAGACAATGAGGAAATATCACTAATCAACATGTATGCACCAAATGGTATAGCATCCAAATTTTTAATAGAGAAACTAGGAGAATTGAAGGAGGAAATAGACAGTAAAACCATATTAGTGGGAGACTTGAACCAACCACTATCAAATTTAGATAAATCAAACCAAAAAATAAACAAGAAAGAGGTAAAAGAGGTGAATGAAATCTTAGAAAAATTAGAGTTAATAGACATATGGAGAAAAATAAATAGGGACAAAAAAGAATACACCTTCTTTTCAGCACCACATGGCACATTCACAAAAATAGATCATACACTAGGTCATAGAAACATGGCACTCAAATGCAGAAAAGCAGAAATATTAACTGCAGCCTTTTCAGATCACAAGGCAATTAAAATGTTGATCAGCAAGGGTACATGGAGACCCAAATCAAAAATTAATTGGAAATTAAATAACATGATACTCCAAAATCGGATAGTTAGAGAAGAAATCATAGAAACAATTAACAATTTCGTTGAAGAAAATGACAACGGCGAAACATCCTTTCAAACCTTATGGGATGCAGCCAAGGCAGTACTTAGAGTAAAATTCATATCCCTGAGTGCATATATTAACAAATTAGGGAGGACAGAGACCAAGGAATTGGAAATGCAAATCAAAAAACTTGAGAATGAACAAATCAAAAACCCCCAGAAGAAAACCATACTAGAGATCCTAAAAATTAAGGGAGAAATTAATAAAATAGAAAGTGACAGAACTATTAAGCTAATAAACAAGACTAGAAGCTGGTACTTTGAAAAAACAGACAAAATAGACAAAGTACTGGTTAATTTAATTAAAAAAAAGGAAAGAAGAAAGGCAAATTAACAGCATCAAGGATGAAAAGGGGGATCTCACCTCCAATGAAGAGGAAATTAAGGCAATCATTAAAAACTACTTTGCCCAACTATATGGCAATAAATATACCAACCTAGGTGATATGGATGAATATTTACAAAAATATAAATTGCCTAGACTAACAGAAGAAGAAATAGTTTTCTTAAATAATCCCATATCAGAAAAAGAAATCCAACAGGCCATCAAAGAACTTCCTAAGAAAAAATCCCCAGGGCCTGATGGATTCACCAGCGAATTCTATCAAACATTCAGAGAACAGTTAATCCCAATACTATACAAACCATTTGACATAATAAGCAAAGAGGGAGTTCTACCAAACTCCTTTTATGACACAAGCATGGTACTGATTCCAAAACCAGGCAGGCCAAAAACAGAGAAAGAAAATTATAGACCAATCTCCCTAATGAATATAGATGCAAAAATCTTAAATAGGATACTAGCAAAAAGACTCCAGCAAGTGATTAGAAGGGTCATCCACCATGATCAAGTAGGATTTATACCAGGGATGCAGGGCTGGTTCAATATTAGGAAAACCATCCACATAACTGACCACATCAACAAGCAAACCAACAAGAACCACATGATTATCTCAATAGATTCAGAAAAAGCCTTTGATAAAATACAACACCCATTCCTACTAAAAACACTAGAAAGCATAGGAATAGAAGGGTCATTCCTAAAAATAATAAACAGTATATATCTAAAACCATCAGCTAATATCATCTGCAATGGGGATAAACTAAATCCATTCCCATTAAGATCAGGAGTGAAACAAGGATGCCCATTATCACCTCTATTATTTGACATTGTATTAGAAACACTAGCAGTAGCAATTAGAGAAGAAAAAGAAATTGAAGGCATCAAAATAGGCAAGGAGGAGACCAAATTATCGCTCTTTGCAGATGACATGATGGTCTACTTAAAGAATCCTAGAGATTCAACCAAAAAGCTAATCGAAATAATCAACAACTTTAGCAAAGTTGCAGGATACAAAACAAACCCACATAAGTCATCAGCATTTCTATATAATTCCAACACAGCTCAGCAGCAAGAACTAGAAAGAGAAATCCCATTCAGAATTACCCTAGACAAAATAAAATACTTAGGAATCTATCTCCCAAGACAAACACAGAATCTATATGAACACAACTACAAAACACTTTCCACACACTAAAACTAGACTTGAACAATTGGAAGAACATTAACTGCTCATGGGTAGGACGAGCCAATATAATAAAAATGACCATCCTACCCAAACTCATCTATCTATTTAATGCCATACCCATGGAACTTCCAAAATTTTTTTTTACTGATTTAGAAAAAACCATAACAAAGTTCATTTGGAAAAACAAAAGATCAAGGATATCCAGGGAAATAATGAAAAAAAATACAAAGGAAGGGGGTCTTGCAGTCCCAGATCTCAGACTATATTACAAAGCAGTGGTCATCAAAACAATTTGGTACTGACTAAGAGACAGAAAGGAGGATCAGTGGAATAGACTGGGGGCAAGCAACCTCAGCAAGACAGTATATGACAAACCCAAAGATCCCAGCTTTTGGGACAAAAATCTACTATTTCATAAAAACTGCTGGGAAAAGTGGAGGACAGTGTGGGAAAGATTAGGCTTAGATCAACACCTCACACCCTACACCAAGATAAATTCAAAATGGATGAATGACTTGAACATAAAGAAGGAAACTATAAGAAAATTAGGCGAACACAGAATAGTATACATGTCAGACCTTTGGGAAGGGAAATACTTCAAAACCAAGCAAGAATTAGAAAGAGTTACAAAATGCAAAATAAATAATCTGGATTACATCAAATTAAAAAGTTTTTGTACAAACAAAACCAATGTAACCAAAATCAGAAGGGTAGCAACAAATTGGGAAACAATCTTCATAAAAACCTCTGACAAAGGTTTAATTACTCAAATTTATAAAGAACTAAATCAATTGTACAAAAAATCAAGCCATTCTCTAATTGACAAATGGGCAAGCGACATGAACAGGCAGTTCTCAGCCAAAGAAATCAAAACTATTAATAAGCACATGAAAAAGTGCTCTACATCTCTTATAATCAGAGAGATGCAAATCAAAACAACTCTGAGGTATCACCTCACACCTAGCAGATTGGCTAACATGACAGCTATGCAAAGTAATGAATGCTGGAGGGGTTGTGGCAAAGTGGGGACATTAATTCATTGCTGGTGGAGTTGTGAATTGATCCAACCATTCTGGAGGGCAATTTGGAACTATGTCCAAAAGGCGATAAAAGACTGTCTGCCCTTTGATCCAGCCATAGCACTGCTGGGCTTGTACCCCAAAGAGACAATAAGAGAAAAGACTTGTACAAGAATATTCATAGCTGCACTCTTTGTGGTGGCCAAAAATTGGAAAATGAGGGGATGCCCTTCAATTGGAGAATAGCTGAACAAATTGTGGTATATGTTGGTGATGGAATACTATTGTGCTCAAAGGAATAATAAAGTGGAGGAATTCCATGGAGACTGGAACAACCTCCAGGAAGTGATGCAGAGCGAAAGGAGCAGAATCAGGAAAACATTATACACAGAGACTGATACATTGTGGTACAATCGAAGGTGATGGACTTCTCCATTAGTATCAATGCAATTTCCCTGAACAATCTGCAGGGATCTAAAAAAAAAATACTATCCACAAGCAGAGGATAAACTGTGGGAGTAAAAACACCGATGAAAAGCAACTGCTTGAGTATAGGGTTGGAGGAGATAAGACTGAGGAGAGACTCTAAATGAACACTATAATGCAAATTCCAACAACAGGGAAATGGGTTTGAGTCAAGAACACATGTGATAACCAGTGGAATCATGCATCGGCAATGGGAGAGGGAAAGGCGGGGGGGGGGGGGGGAGGAAAAGAAAACGATCTTTGTTTCCAGTGAATAATGTATGAAAATGACCAAATAAAATAATGTTTAAATTTAAAAAAAAAAGAATAATATGAAAATAGGTCTTGATCAATGACACATGTTAAACCCAGTGGAATTGCACATCAGCTATTGGAGGGGTTTGGGGGTGTGAACTTTAGATTTTTCTCCATGCTGATTAGTCTTTAAAATCCTAGCAACCAGGAATGTATACACCCCTACTTAAGGATTAAGTGTTGAGGAGGATGGCCTATGACAGACATGTGCTAGCAAGTGACAAATGGGAAACAACTGACAGACCTCCTGGGCTGTCCTAAGTTAAGCTTAAGCTACCATTGGTACATGTGAGATGCAGGAAGTGATGTAAAGAATGGCCTATATATTTCGTGTCACTTCTTCTCTCCAGCTTCTATCGTGGAGACATTGGTCTCTGTCGGCAGCTTGGGGAGTGCTGGGTGGTGTTTGGCATGCTTGCAGTTCTTGTCAGGGTCTAGCGTTTTGTGGCTTGCTGGTGAGGTGACTGGGAAAAGTTCTTAGCGTGCTTGGTGAGTGGTTTAGGCTGATTCCTTTTTCCTTTACCTCCTAAAACACTATCCTCCTAGGAGTCTCCTCATCTCGGAGTAGGCCTCGTAACTAGAAGTGTTAGAGTTAAAATAGTGGAAGCCATAAACTGTGGCAGATAAAAGAGTAGTTGACTTAAATTCTGACCACAGAAAATATGGTTTCAAGACAGTGTTTTGTTTTAAATCAAATATAAGGTGGTCGCCAGGGAAAAATTCCCAAATATTAGATATACCCAAGTCAGCTGGGTTTTATAGAGATTTTAATTAATACAAATGAGGAATTAATGAAAGGGAGAGAGAGAGAGAGAGAGAGAGAGAGAGAGAGAGAGAGAGAGAGAGAGAGAGAGAGAGAGAGAGAGAGAGAGAGAGAGAGAGAGAGAGAGAAAGGAAATAATGAGAAAAGGGCTAGACCAGCCTAGGCCAGCATGAGCCAGCCTAGGCTGAAAACCCTAAGAGAGAGATCAGTCAGTCTTTTATCAACTCACCACAAGATTTGTCCAAGCAAGATTCTAGTGTTCAGAGAGACACCAATTCAGCTTTGGCCAGCTCAATCTCCAGAGAGAGTTCTCTGAGACAGACTCCCGAGAGAGTCCTCTGAGATTGACCCTTGTCCTCAGCTTATCATTGCCTTTTAAAGAGAATTTTCTCCTATGTCACCTCCCCTAAGTTCTCACATCTACCAATCACAGTCGACGTTTTCCAAAGGACAGACCATTCTTAATTCACACCTGAGTAGACTAAACTTTTGAGTAATTCACACCTGAGTAGACTAAAAACCTCTGAGTAAGTTCTCACCTCTTTGCCCTTTGCAAGTTCACAAGTTGCCTGACCTTTATAGGTACTTAGCACCCTTTTGTATTAGATCTAAAAATAGGCACAGCTTAAGAACTTTTGCCTTACTATAAGTATGGGTTAAGTATTTTTCATTGTTCAGCAAGGAGTTTACAACTTTATCTTCCCCTAAAGTATGCTTAAGTAGGGGTGGAGTAGAGTTCTCACATTCCTGACTAAGTCCCTTCATTGTTTAAAGTGGGGAATGGTCTTAACCAAGTGTTATGAAGTAGGGTCTGAGAATTTTTACGATTCACAGAAGCTGAGCTAGATTAAATCTTGGAGGAGGCCTCATGGCTGAGGTCTCTTCTCTTAGCTTAGGCCAGGCTGGAGAAATCTTATAATCTTTCCCCTCTCTTTTCTTCTTAATTTTCTTCCTTCTATTGTAATTAAACCACCATAAAAATCCCAAACTGACGAGCATTTTATTGGGATTGAATTAATCCTTGGTGACCACTAGTATAATATATTCAGTAAATAGCCCTAAATTTACCCCTCAGAGGGGGAGGGGAGGGAAAGAACATGAGTCTTGTAACCATGGAAAAATATTCTAAATTATCTAATTAAATAAAATTTTCAAAAAAAAAATTAATGACTTTCCCAGGGTCACACAGAACATGTGTCAGGCGCAGAGAACCACCTGGTTGGGGGTCCCAAGGGATAAGAATACAGATAGGCTCAGTCGGGTTGGGCAGTGACTTAGTTTATTGATTTGGGATGCACAATTGATAGGGGAAATTACATAGGCTAAAGGATTAGGTAAGCCTTTTGCAGGAACAATGATTGGCAATGACTTACAATATGGAGACAATGGATCTAGATTGTCTTAGTGACTCTAAGCAGTATTTTCTATAGGATAATAAATCATAGGTAACAAGTCAATTCAACATGTCAACATATGACCCAGTTTTGTATAGAATAATGTATGTTTTTACAGTACTCTTGCTTATTATTTTCTAGTGTTTGGAGAGAGGGAAATGTTTGCTTTTCTCATGTTGGGGAGCAAACTACTTGTCTTACTGCTTCTAAGTTAATGGCTACCCAGAGACTTTGCAATTTGGGGTGCACTGGTCTTGTTTCCACATCCTTGCTTAATGGAAAGCCCCTGGCTTCCTAACTACCCAGAAGGTTTATGTCCTGGGGTGCATTGGGCAAGGAAGTCCCTGATCTTCTTGTGTTGCTCCCACATTCATGGAGTGATCTACCATTTCTTTCCCCAGCTCATTTTACAGCTGAGGAAACTGAGGCATGCTGGGTTAAGTGACTTTCTCAGGGTCACCCAACTGGTATCTGAGGCTAGATTTGAACTTGAGTCTGTCTGACTATAGGCTCAGCACTCTATCCATATCCATATCCATATCTAGCTGCCCTGAGGGTAATTTGTAAGGATGTAATATCTGTAAAGCTCTTATCACAATGCCTAGCACAAAGTAAGTGCTTAATAAGTGCTTGTTGCTTTCTCCCATTCAAAAACTTCCTATGCCTTCCCACTACCTAATAGACAACAAGCTATCTCCCAGTCTCATCCAGCCCTCTTCCAAACAATAGCCCTTACTCCTCAGATCTCTCACATTGAGTTTGACTTAGAAAACATCAAAAGTTATTTTCACAAATTCAGTCAGGATATGGATCATGAGTTTGGAAACTGGAATGAGCTGTCCAAATCTCATTGTACAGAAGCAGACACCCAGAGAGGTCAAGGGGACTGTCTAGACTCACTCAAATAATAGATGGTAGAGTTAGAATTTGAACTTGTGTCCTCTGACTCAATCCTGAACTCTGCCCTCTGTACCATACTCTCTCCCCAAAAAGAGGAAGATATTCATCTCTGGGAAATGTAAGCTCTTTCTTTTTTGTTTTAATTAGGTATTCATATTTTATTTTGCCATAATGCTCATGAAACAAATATTATGTGATATGTACAATATTTTCTTCAATTTATAAAACCACTAAAATTGCATATTTATTCTAAATGTATAGAAAACTATGGAATGGAAATGCTAATCTTCTCTGTATTGTTCCAGTTTTAGTATATTTGCTGCCAAAGGGAGCACTAAATTCTTTCTTAAAAGCAATCAAGCCACTGGGTGAGGGCTTTAAAAGAGTCCTACCCTAGAGTGATCTAACCTCCTCTAGGTGCAAACCCTTTTTAGATATTACCCTTAGGTACAACCTGGGATCATGGATTAATCATTGTAAATCAGTTTTCCCATTTGTAAATATATGTGAGTGAGGAGGGATGGTGTATGTGTATGGGTGTTAGTCAGTGAATTGGTTCATGATAGTTGAAGGTCTTTTCTAGTTCTTAAATTCAGTGATCATTGGAAAAGAAGTTTTACCCAGAAGAAATAAAAGAAACTTGAGATGTCCTTTATAAGTTAATGTCTCCAAACTTATCCTAAGTTCTCCCCACGGAAAACTTGACTTCCTTCCTATGGAGTCATAAAAGAAAGTAGTCTTTGCTTGTACAAGAATATTCATAGCTGCACTCTGTGGTGGCAAAAAAAAAAGGAAAATGAGGGGATGCCCTTCAATTGGGGAATGGTTGAACCAATTGTGGTGT
The DNA here is from genome assembly GCF_027887165.1 of Monodelphis domestica. Taxonomy (NCBI): domain Eukaryota; kingdom Metazoa; phylum Chordata; class Mammalia; order Didelphimorphia; family Didelphidae; genus Monodelphis; species Monodelphis domestica. The sequence goes on from NC_077229.1 coordinate 42,981,322, forward strand.
CTGTTGGTGATGGAATACTATTGTGCTCAAAGGAATAATGAACTGGAGGGATTCCATGTGAACTGGAAAGACCTTCAAGAACTGATACAGAGTGAGAGGAGCAGAACCAAGAGAACACTGTACACAGAGACAGATACACTATGGCACAATCGAATGTAATGGACTTCTCTACTACCAGCAATGCAATGATCCAGGACAATTCTGAGGGACTTGTTACAAAGAACACTATTCACATCCAGAGAAAGAACTGTGGGAGTAGAAACACAGAAGAAAAACAATTGCTTGATCACATGGGTCAATGGGGATGTAGACTCTAAATGATCACTCTAGTCCAAATATTAATAATATGGAAACAGGTCTTGATCATGTAAAACCCAGTGAAATTATGTGTCAGCTATTGTGATATTGAAATCACTTTAAAAGACTAATATATATTAATTTAAGATCACCAAGGAATTCAGCTATGTAATTCCTAAATGAAACAATCAAGTCAGCTGCCAACCTTTTTTTATGGTGTTTTAATTACAAACAGGAGGAAGAAAGTGAGAGGGGGGAGGGGGAAAGGGGAGAGAAGGAAAGAGGGCTTAAATACTCACTCTGCTCAGGCTGAGCCAAAGTGGGCCCAAGGCCCTAGATAGCCAAGGCAAGGAAAGAGATCAGTCCCTATCACTCATGTGACCAAACTGGAGAAAACAGTCTGTGGGTTCCTCCAACTCCAAGCACCAGCGTCCCACTGACTCACTCCTCACAGGAAGTCCTGAGAACTTCAGAGGCTGTTCCCTACCTCACTTCCTGTGTCTCACATGTGCCAATGGTGGCTCTAGCTTGACCTAGAACCGCCCAGAGCTCTGTCCTTTTTTGCCCATGTCTGTTGAAGGCCATATTCTCAAATAATTAAATCTTGAGTTTGCTGCAGCCCTTCCTAATCTTGTTACCCTGAGTAGGGTGGAGAATGTAGTTTCCAAGACCTGATTCTGTTATTCCAAGTATCTCTATTGTTATTGATCAGGAAATAGCTAAATCGTATCTTCTAAAGAATGGTCTGAATAGGGTGGAGTAGTTTTGAAATTCACTCTATGGGAGGGAGTTGGGGGGAGGGGAGAGAAAGAACATGAATCTTATAACAATGGAAAAATATTCTAAATTAACTAATTAAATAAATTTTTGATTTATTTATTAATTAAATAAATAAAATTAATTAAATAAATAAATTATTTTAAATAAAATTTTCCAAAAATAAAAAATTTAATTTAATTTAAAAAAAGAATGGCTTAAAGGCAAGGCTAAGACTGGGGCCAGTGAGCACCAAGGCTCCAGAGACAAAGGGAAATCAGTATGAACCAGGCAAACGAGAATTAGCTGAGTTTCTCATGCTAACAATTGCTAGGCTGCTCTCCTGGTCTATGTTTCCCTGGAGTACCAGAAAGTCAAGGAATCTGTAGGTCAGAGGATTATCTAGGGAATATTATAAGCAAGAAACGGGATACATAAGACATAGAAGAGGGAAGATAATGTCAGGAACACCAGCCCTCTGACTTGCTTGGAAGGGCAGGGTAAAATCTAGGAGAGCTGATCTAAGGATAAAAGTACCATTTCCCAAGTGAATTCAGGAAGGCCATTTGAGGGAAGATCAACAATGGAGGCAGGCAGTCTGGCCTCTCTGTTATGGAATCATACCTTGTCTCGTTGCTGAAAATTCCTCCAATTCTAAGTTCCCTGAAAGAGAAATCAACTAGGGACACCATTGAATTCATTCTTTTATTCTAACCCTCTCAATCTCAGGGAAAACTGCAAAACACATGCACACATTTTTTTGGAAATGCTATTCCACTTCTACTTCCATGGTCATGCCATGGGCACCACTTAATGCCAGAAAGGCAGGCCTCCCAGTACCTTTCTCCTTGCATGTAGCACCTGATGTTCCCTCATGGAGAAGGTTAAGGCTTCTTCTCTTGACGTTCACAAATTATTGGAGGGGCCTTTTGGCAGAAAAAGACAACAAAAATGAAAGAAAGCAGCATGAGGAGGAGGATGATATTGATAATCAAGGCTGAGATCAGAACGAGGGCGGCCGGGATTTTCTTGGTTGCAGGTGTTGTAGGTATGGGAGGAGGAATTTCCACTGTGGGACCAAAGCTGATTAAGGGGTCTTCAGAAGTGTCCTCTATTATATCAGATTCAACATTAGCTCTAATAGCTCTAGGAAAATTTAAGTGGACTGCTTGAGTAGGAGGATTATTTCGTTCAGGGAATCCCGGGGCTATGATTGATAGAGGAGCAATGCCGGCCTCCTGAGTGGGGCCACTGTCCACACTGCCTCCAAAGCCCTTGGAATCACACGTGGGAGGGGCATAGCCATAATCACAGTGACAATGCTTGAGGTTGTTGCAGACCCCTCTCCCACGACACGTGACCTCTGACTTGCAGTCAGATTGTAGCACCTGCAAATCAGAACACGTTCTATTGATACAGATCTTCTGGGGACCACATGAGGTGCCTGCCTTCACAGCCCCCCCATCAGGGTCATCATCCATGTCCTCAAAGAGGTCCATCCCCCAGCACCAAGTGCCCTCAATGGGGATCTGGATAAGAGTGTGATGGTTCCTAGTTTGGGGCAGCCTTGGGATGTCTTCACACAGCAGCCTCCCACACATGACATCCTCAGGATTACACTTGACAAACACCTTGAGTAAGCCTTTCTGGTTACTGCCACAGTTCCCAAACCTGTCTCCCTGGGTGTTCAGGAGATGGTAACAGCTCTTACGGGCAGCTCTGGAGCCCTCCCCAAAAATTTGAACACACTGGTTCTCCACACTCCTACACCGTCCTTGGTAGCAGTAACCTGGGCCCCTGCAGGGGGTGCCATCTTGCTTGTAGGTGTCTGGCTGGCACCACATGGAGGTACCATTACAGTATTCAGGGAGGTCACACTCATCCACACTGGGACGACAGGGTGTAGCTGCCTTCAGAAACTTGCACTTTTTGCAGCAGGGCCCAAAAGCACAATCTGAATTCATCCTCATCTGGCAAGAGGGAAGGCAGCACTGGTCCTTCCTACAGTCACCATGAGAGCCACAGTCACACTCTTCTCCTTTGTCTACTACATGGTTCCCACAGAAGGGTTTCCTGAGCAATCCTCTAGGCACCGGCTTGTCATAGAGGCAGGATCCCTTGTGCTGTCGCAAAAATTCATAGAAATAGTCTAAGCTACAGTTGCTGAAATTATTCTCAAAGGTGATAGTTCTAAGCATGATGCAGGAGGGATGGTCAAAACAGATGCAAGACTCATGGTCATGCTCCATGCCCAGGTTATGGCCCAGCTCATGGACCATGAGCAATGCAAAGTGGGAGACATCTTCATGATAGAAGGTTTCCACTCCTGCTGCGAACTTGGACACACAGGCCCCACTGAAGAATGCTTCTCCTATGTACTCTCCTGGATCATGGCCCACTATGAGGTGGGCAACATCGTGCTTTGCCCGAATGAACAGCACCTGTTCTCTCCAATGGTTGAAATTATAGAGGACTTCCTGCAAGTCCTCAGAAATCTTCACCTGGTCCTTCTCTGTCCAGATCTCCAAACCTATCAGGACCACCTTGAGCTTGATTCTCCAGACGTAGGTATTAACGTGTGCAAGGGCGTCCATCACCATCTGGGCTGTCTTGGTCACATTGCTATTCCACATTTGGAACCTCTTATTGTCCACCACGACAAACATCTCCAGGTACTTGGTGTGTGACCACACGTAGTTGAGAAATTGAACAGGCTGTGACTCCTCATTGAGGTTGTCCTCATCCCTTCTTAGTTGCGGATTGGATGTGAGCTTTGAGTGATCTCCACTGACCTTACAGGAGCCTTTCACATGCCCATCCATGTGATACAAGACATGTTCAAACTCCTTTGAGGTACCAATGGGCTCAATGCGGTAGACTGATTTATCTATAGTTATGACTCCTTTGAGACCTGAGCAGGTGCTGAGGGATACCAGGGACCCCAGCTGGCCTTCTACATATCCATCATAATAACAGTCATCCTGGATAAAAGGCATGTCTAGGTCTAAAGTCTCCTTGGTGTAGGTGTAGACAGGAAAGTCCTTGACAAATAATCCTCTTTTCAAATTCAGTTGAATCACTTGCCTCTTGCCTTTCATTAATAGTGCGTAGGATATTTTCTCTAGTGATTCCGTTAACTTCCTGGGGATGACTATTTCATAATAAGAATAATATCCCTGGGCATAGGGAATGCCTGGGAGAAGCATGCCCAAACAGAGGAAGAAGAATCCCAAGCCAATAGTGGAGGAGCCCAGGCCAAGTCCCCAGACTCTTTTCTGGGGCATTTGGAACAGATATTTTTTTCTAAGCTCATTCATGGCCACTTGGCTCCCTGGGAGAGGGGTCCGGGAATATAACTGGAGTAACTGGAGCTGGAGCCACAGCCAGGCCCTCTTGAAGCAGCTGATGATGCCTGGGTCTCTGTCCTTGAGAGACTCACCTTTTGGTTCAGTGTCATATTCCTTTACCCCATTTCTCTACAGACTGCCTGCAAAGGAGTTGGTTCCAATTCTGAAGGCTCTTTTTAGGTACTCAGATGACTCTGGCTCCTTCTTCTGCCCTCTGCAGATCCCCCTTTTGGTCCTTGCCACAGTCTGATTCTGTGATTCCCCCTATGACAGCAATGGCTCTGGTACTCCTTAGTCTACTCTGGGCTCCATTTTTACACTTCCTTTGCCCCCAAAGATGGATCTACCAAATGGTGTCATAGTCCTGTACTAGACTCGGGACAACGGGATAAAAAAATATCAACTCTTGCTTCTTCCTTAGCCCAGAATCAACATAAAAACACCCCTCCCCCATTGTGCATTGGTTGCCTGGCCAACTCTTAGAATCCAACAGTTCCGGGGCTAGGAGAAACCTGTGACCTGGGTCTCGGGGCTCTTTGTTCAAGTTACCTGTTCTTAAAGACCTCATCACCCTTTCATCTAATCCATACTGTCCCTTTCACTCAACACTCAGTGCCTGGCCTCTTCTTCCCCAAGTGGGTTTTGCAAGGGGGGAAATTAAAGGTTTTGACTAAATTGAAGAGTGTGGTTACCAGCAATTATTACTCAATTCCAAATGATTTTTTATCATAATTTATTTACAAAAGGAGAAAGAGTGAAAGTAAGAAAATCAGAGAAAGTAGATATTTACTCTGGCCTGGTCCAAACCAGGCAGGGCTTCAGAAGCCCCAGAAAAGGGGGCCCAGAGGTAAATTAAACAAGGGTATTATCCACAAAACCTCTCCCAGGGGGGGGTGGGGCTCTCCAGAGGCTACTCCCTCCAGAAAATCAGGAAATAAATCAGCCTTTTCACTCACCCATGTGGTAGTTCAAAGGGAGAGATTTAAGAACAGTCTCACAAAGTCCAAGGTCTCAGGTCCATGAAGCAGATTCTTCACCAGCCTTCAATTTGAACTCAGAACTCCAAAGAACGAAGAACTGCCTCTCACAGGAAGTTGTAACTCCTTTTAAAGATGCTTCTTTGCATCATTTCCTGTGCCTTCCTCTACTTTAGGTGGACCAATTAGAGTCTATAAATTTCTTTCTGGATTGCCCAGGATGCAGTTAGTCGCATCCGATTTGTCACACCCTTTCAGCACACATGAGCCTCATACACACAAGTGTTAGTGGGGTGTATATACTTCTGCGGATTTAATCTAAAAATGGGAAGGGGAGCGTTAATCCCATCTTCACAGTTTTAGGCTCCACTTCTAATCTAATGGTGGCCACATCATTCCCCAGGTATCCATAGCTCATTCTCCAAGGGGTTGAGCCTGTCCATGGTGCCCTGATGTCTCTCTTCCCTCAGAAGACATGGGCACTTTGTGTCCTCCTTGGCTGTGTATGGGTGAAAAATTATGCATTATTCTCCAGTATCTATTAACTAGTGTTAGTAATTTTAAACTGGCAATTTCCTATGGAAAATTAGTGAAATTTAAGTGCCCTTCAGGAGACAGATAGCTACCTTTCCTTATGAAAAGTAGAGAAATCCCCCTCCCCAAGCAGCATTATACACGTAAATATACACCTTTAATTCACTCTTTTCTAATGTGGCCAATGCCCCACCATCACCATTTCCCCCCTTTCCCCTTTTTTCTTATTATGGATTCCTAATAGCTCTGACAGTCAGCATACAGCTCCAAAGGTTCCCGAACCTAAAGTTACAGCCTTAACTCCCTGTCCCAAAAGTTTCAGTCTGAAAGGCCATGGCCATGTCTAAGCTCTGACTCAACCTAGAAATTGCAAACTTGAGGAATGCTCCCAGGAGTTCAGGGACACTGGGAATATCACTGCAATAACTGGAGCTGCAGTCACAGACATGGCCCTGTAAAAATTAAATTAGTCTCTAGTAATAGAAATATTATATTTTAAAAGGTTTATTAAGCATTATTACAAATCAAGGATACAAAATAAAAAACCACATGCCTAGGGCTGATTGTTCCATTCAAAGCTTACTTACTACATCATTGCAATGGCCGAGCAGAGAGAGAGAGAGAGCGTGGGAGGTGTTACTGCCAGTTAAAATACTAATTGTGATCTCGCCCAGGTGGAGTCTCAGGTGAGATTAAAGGGAATTCTGGGAAATTCCAAGGACTTCTGGGGATTGAAGTCTGGGGTTCAAATCTCCATATTTATAGCCCTCGTGAAGCATCTGATGATGCTCTCTGTCCTTGAGAGCCTCACCTTTTGGTTCAGTGTGTGTGGAGTGGAATTGGAGATGGGGAGCTTGCACTCCAAGAAATCACTCTAATGAGCAGCTAGTAGAGAAAATGCAGCCTTTATTTAGGAAAAGGGGAGAAGTCAGGGAGCCCTGTCTGAGTGGTCTCTCAGCAGCAGGGTCCAAAGATGTTCACATGAATTTATAGGAATTGAATGCAATACTTCTTTTCTTGTCACCCACCACATAACACAATGTTTTTGTCTGTTATATTTCTTTATCTTGTTCTATCCTCCTTAAGTTTTCCCAATGAGCCCATGAGAGCTTTCCTTAAGTTTGCGATTTCTAAGTTGAGTCAGAATTTAGACATATCCAAGGCCTTCCAGGCTGAAACATTTAGGACACGTAGTCAAGATTATAATTGTAAGGTTTAAAACTTTTCCCATGGGAAATGTGAATCCAATCTCCCTAATGAATATAGATGCAAAAATCCTAAATAGGATACTAGCAAAAAGACTCCAGCAAGTGATCAGAAGGGTCATCCACCATGATCAAGTAGGATTTATACCAGGGATGCAGGGCTGGTTCAATATTAGGAAAACTATCCACATAATTGACCACATCAACAAGCAAACCAACAAGAACCACATGATTATCTCAATAGATGCAGACAAAGCCTTTGACAAAATACAACACCCATTCCTATTAAAAACACTAGAAAGCATAGGAATAGAAGGGCCTTTCCTAAAAGTAATAAACAGTATATACCTAAAACCATCATCTAATATCATCTGCAATGGGGATAAACTAGATGCATTCCCAATAAGGTCAGGAGTGAAACAAGGATGCCCATTATCACCTCTATTATTTGACATTGTACTAGAAACACTAGCAGTAGCAATTAGAGAAGAAAAAGAAATTGAAGGCATCAAAATAGGCAAGGAGGAGACCAAGTTATCACTCTTTGCGGATGACATGATGGTCTACTTAAAGAATCCTAGAGATTCAACCAAAAAGCTAATTGAAATAATCAACAACTTTAGCAAAGTTGCAGGATACAAAATAAACCCGCATAAGTCATCAGCTTTTCTATATATCTCCAACACAGCTCAGCAGCAAAAACTAGAAAGAGAAATCCCATTCAAAATCACCTTAGACAAAATAAAATACCTAGAAATCTACCTCCCGAGACAAACACAGGAACTATATGAACACAACTATAAAACACTCTCCACACAATTAAAACTAGACTTGAGCAATTGGAAAAGCATTAACTGCTCATGGGTAGGGCGAGGCAATATAATAAAAATGAACATCCTACCCAAACTGATCTATCTATTTAGTGCCATACCAATTGAACTTCCAAAAAAAATTTTTACTGAGTTAGAAAAAAACATAACAAAGTTCATTTGGAAGGACAAAGGATCAAGGACATCCAGGAAATAATGGGGAAAAAATACAAAGGAAGGGGGCCTTGCAGTCCCAGATCTCAAACTATATTATAAAGAATCTAGTAACAACACCAAAATATCATGTTCCTTGTCACCACAAAGTTCAGGTCAGGTGGAGCATGTAAATAGGGAACTCAAGACTATGGTGGGGAAGATCTGTGCTGAAACTCATCGCAAATGGACAAAGATTCTTCCCATAGCTTTGTTTTACCTACATATGAGACAAAAGAGCAGATTTACATATATCATCCTATCAAATGCTCTTTAGACATGCTCCACTATAGGCAAAAACTTGTAAGACAATCTATACATCTCTCTTGGGTGGAGATTGTCAACTTGCTTCATACTTGAGTGCTTTATAACAAAGACTCAAAGAATTACATGATATGGAAGTAGTAATTCAATCTGGTCCATTGGATTATTCTCTCCATGATTTCAAACCAGGATATATGGTTTATGTTAAAATTTTTGCTAAGACATCAGTAATGCAAGAGAGTTGGGTAGGTCCTTACACCATTGTGTTAGTTCGTTTCTCCATTGTCGGTAAAAGTTATGGGTAGAGATTCATGATATCATTGTTCATATATAAAATTAGCACATGGTATTAATAATGAAAATGTACAAATCATCAAAGAAGAAAATGAAGAAGAGATTGTAGAAAGTTAGAATCATCAGGCAAATGAATCTGCAATAAAAAAAAAAATCAGTAAGGATAGGACCATTCCTGTGGAAGAGGATAGAAGAGGACAATGTAGATGAAGAGAAGAATTCAGGAATTAATGGACATTGTTAAAAGACTGAAAACTTATAAATTTAAAGACTTTGAAAATTTGCAGTGAATAGGATCACAGTATTAATGGACTGATTGATTAAAATTGTGGGGGTAATATATTATAATACATAACAACATAATATATTTACAGAAATGAACATAAATATATTTACTACCATAGAATTACAGAAGAATTATTCAAGTAAAATTAGATGTGAAGAGAAGGAAAATCTGAAGTGATGGTAAGTATATTGCATGCAACAGTAACATAACACTAACATAACAGTAACACTGACACTATACTAGCAAAACAACATGATATAGCAAAAGTATCAAAATAACAAAACATAAATACAAACCATAAACGTGGTTAGGTTACATTGAATCACTACTTAAATGAGTGAAACAATGTATGGTTAAGGTACTAACAATTATAATTAGCTATAGATTAGTTAGTTACTAACAAAACTTAGTTACTTAGATATTTAGTTTTAGTATAGAAATTTAGTTAGACAGAAGAATTTTGAAGATAAGGAATTAGAAGTAGATAAGATTAGATACTGACTTGCATTACAACATACATAATACATTACATAACACAAATACCATGACATCACATATTAGTTAGACAGAAGAATTTTGAAGATAAGGAATTAGAAGTAGATAAGATTAGATACTGACTTGCATTACAACATACATAATACATTACATAACACAAATACCATGACATCACATATCAAACAAAATTATAAATTGTAAACCTTAAAATTTCTTAGACTTATGAATGTTGGAAATTTCCCCATTTCCAACATTAGGTAGGGAGGGTCCTTCTCCTCCCTACCTGAGATTACTTTAGGACAGAAACCTTTTGCTGAACAATGGAAAGGGCTTGGACCTATGCTTAAGCATAGAACAGGAAGTTCTTTGAGTCATGATTGATTTTAGAATTGATACAATAGAGATACTTGGAATGACAGAACCAGGTCTTGGAAATTACAATCTACACCCTACTCAGTCCTAACAGGATTTAGGAAGGGCTGCAGCATAGATCAAAATTTAATAATTCCAATCTCCACCCTACTCAGGGTAACAGGATCTAGGAAGGGCTGTAGCAAAGGATCAAGATTTAATTATTTGAGAATATGACCTTCAACATACATGTGCAAAGCCACAGACCCCTGGGCGGTCCTGGGTTAAGCTAGAGCCACCATTGGCACAGGGAAGACATGGACAGTGATTGGTAGATGTGAGAACTGAGGGGAGGGAACTTGGATGGTTTCCTTAAAGAGAGAGGGGTCTGAGGACTGAAGGGGTGGGTTGGAGAGTTTTTGCTCTGAGAGGTGATGCTCTGAGAAGGTTGCTCGGAAGGAAGCTGGAGGTGGAGGCCCCTGAGACTGTTTCTCCATTTTGGTCACGTGAGTGATAGGGACTGATCTCCTTTCTTTGCCTCAGCTATCTAAGGTCTTGGGCCTTTTGGCCCAGCCTAAACAGAGGGGGTATTTAAGCCCTATTCCCTTCTCTCCTCTTTCTCTCTCTCTCTCTCCCTCTCTCTCTCTATCTCTAATACCTTTCTTCCTCCTGTTTGTAATTAAACTCCATAAAAGGTTGACTGCTGACTTGAGTTTTCATTAAGGAATTACATAGCTGAATTCCTTGGCGACCTTAAATTAATATATATCAGTCTTTTAAAGTGATTTCCTTGTCACAAAATACATATGTAAATATGTAGTATGTATGTTAGGATTGTAAATTAATTGTATCATAGTGTGTCGCATATATGTAATATACATGTAATATGTGTGTAAATATGAAGTATATGTATGTGCACATATATAGCATGCATGTATATATTATATGTATATACAATATGAACTTCTATGGACTTCTCTAATAGTAGCAATGCAATGATCCAGAACTATTTGGAGGGACATATGAGAAAGAATGCTATCCACATCCAGAGGAAGAACTGTGGGAAAAGAAATACAAAAGAAAAACAACTGCTTGATCACATGGGTTGATGGAGCTATAGCTGGGAAAGTAGACTCTAAAGATCACCCTAGTGCAAATATTAATAATATGGAAATGAGTCTTGATCAATGACACAGGTTAAACCCAGTGGAATTACGTGTTAGATACGAGAAGGGGGTGGGGGAAGGGGAGGGAAAGAACATGAGTCTTGTAACCACGGGAGAATATTCTAAATCATCCAATTAAATAAAATTTAAAAATAAATAAATAAAAGGATTGTACCATCTAAACACAATATCCTCGCATCTTATTTGTCTGAATCATGTCATGCTATGGGCCATCAAGCCACGATGTCTTGACACAGTCACACATGGAAGCCAGGAGATCACAAAGTGGCTCTTTGGCAGGACGGAGATACCCACTCAGCCCCCGCTCTATGTGACTTCTCTCACTAACATCCCTTACTATTAGAAATGCTATGATTATTGTTCTCTCCCCAGCTTCAGGAAAAATAATATAAGAGCAAAATACTTGCACATTATCCCTCCAGAATACCACCAAAAGATCATACTCACAAAACCAAACCCAAAAGACTATCATGGGTTAACTTCTGCTCATGTATATAACTCTTAACAAAGCTGTGCTCAGAAATTCCCCTCTCCCATGCACAGAACAAATTATCCTAAGCCAATACATCAATCATCCTAGGGAGAGACTCGTATACCATGCTTCAGTGACTTGATTTACCAACTAAAATCCATCTTGGGAACTCCCTTTGAAACTCTGAAAAAATGATTAGCTTAATATTAAAACTGAATTGTGTTTCAATTATCCCTTTGATCCCTCGACTTGGCTGCAGTGTTTGTCAATTGTCTCTAGAACTTTTGATTGATTATCTATTTTTATTAAAAGTAACAAATGTTTTTCTTTGATTGTCCACAAGCTCAAGCATCTCACAGGTTAAAGAGAAAACTAATGTATAGCTACTCCACCTGTGATGAAATCATTCATCTTTTGCAAAAGCTTTGTGTATGCTGTCAGAATCAATAGTAACAATATAAGAATTATCACAGAATGTTAATCTAACAATTTGTTAAAAGTTAATGTAACACTTATCCAATTATATGTTTCGAACATGTATGTTGAATAATGTAGCTATGTGCCAAAAAATATGTATTCATTAGTATATATAAATATATACTATAAAAATAAAATTATTTTTATTTTTATAATATATAAAATATATAATATATATTTACAATATATAAAATATTAAATATTAAAAAAAAGGTATAAAAATAAAAGCCAACCCTGGGCATGGTGAAGCATTTCCATGCAAAGCTTGATCCCAGGCTGATACTGTTAGATTTAAATTTAGGGTTAAAGACTGAATATATCAATTATAGGTGACCAAGGATTTCACTTATAAAATCCTAAATGAAACACTCAAGTCAGAATGGAGTTTTATGGTAATTTAATTACAACAGGAGAGAGAAATTATTAGAGGGAGAGAAGAAAAGAGGTTAACTCTCCCACTGTGGCTCAGGCTGAGCCAAGCGGGAGCTTAAGGCCTTGGAGAGCCAAGGCACAGAAGGGAGTCCTTATCACTCACACGACCGATCTGATGGAAAGCTGTCTGCGAGCCTCCTCCCAGCTCGAGCTCCAGGATCAAACTGGCATCTAGCCCTCTCCACAGGAAGTGAACGAACTCCAGAGGCTGTTCTCTACCTCACTTCCTGCGTCTCACATGTGCCAATGGTGGCTCAAGCTTAGCTTAGGACAGCCCAGGGGGGCAGTTAGTTGTTTCTTATTTGTCATTATCTAGCACATGCCCTTGTAGTGTGGGTGTGCACATTCTTGGGTGCTAGACCAAGCAAGATGGAGGAAATTTTAAAATCACAATACACATAGCTGTCTTCCATCCATCACTTACACCTTTGCCATCACACCTACCTGAGAACCCTTGAAGCCATAAGCAAGGCAGGCCCTGAGCTCTCGGCAACATCAGACATTACTTTTAGTCCATTGTGCAAATTGGTAAGCTAAGATAACCACCTAGAATCAAACAAAATCTATGCTACAAGCCGGTTGCACCATGCATGTGTTTACATTTTCTAACTTTGAAATAAATATCATTTAGAAAAGAATCTAATAAAGATAAAAGATCTTTTTGTCCCATATTTTCTCATGTGCAAACCCAAAAATTTAGATTATACAGAATCTTTTTAATATAACACCTTCTTCTAAAGGCTGGTACTAAATTCCTATTCACTTATACACTTCACTGATCCTTCATTTTTATTAAAACAACCAGTGACTATTAGGCCAATTAGGCTTGTTAAAACACAGCTCATTTTAGATCTTAAAGAGAACAGACCACTCTCTCACTAATAAAATGAAAACTCTTCTGAAATCTTTGTAACTGATAAACAATTTGCAAGTCACTTTTAGATTCACTTACTTAGTTCCATAAGTACATTCCAAAATTATTTGTGAGTTTCCAAAAGTATATACATCAACTTTAAAATTGAATATTTTCTCATTGTGGGATCAAAGTATCTGTTTCTGCCCTACCCTTGTGGCCATCAAGGAAAGGAAAGAGGAAACATTTGACATATCTGTTTACTTGCTTCTGCCTACTCAGGAGCAGAGCAAAATTCCTTCTCAGTCAATTTAATTATCTTAAAGTTTAGGAGACTTAAAAGCCCACATGTGTTCTTTTTTAATTCCCTAAAAAAATTCTCTGGTTTTTTGTTTTTTGAAGAATGAGAGAGAGAGAGAAATGGGGATAGAGAGAGATGGAAAGGTCCTCTTCCATCTGAGGCTTTCTTCCCCCAAAAAGAAAACCTCCCAGTGCACACAGATAACATAGAAGACAGAACACAGACTAATAACACAGATAGTTAACAAAATTCTCTTCCCGGGCATCTCATTTCTTCTCTTCTCTCCAAGAAGGGGGAATGGGGGGGGGGGGTGCACATTTCATTAGTTAGCTTCTAAAGCTTTTGCCTTAAACAATCCCTTGATTGTACAATCTTTTGTTTTTGTTTCCAACCTCTCTATTTCACTTGTAAGGTACATTCTCCACAAACTGTATAACTTAAAAATCTTTGTACTGCTTCTTGGGTCTTGGGGGCAACTCCATAAAGGGTAAATTATCTATCAAGAAAATGGTCTTCGATACCAGATTTCCCTGCTTCTTTACTATCATCAAAGGCTCTAAGCAGGAGTCATCAAAGAACAGACTCTGACTCCTTTGATCTCCAGTCTTAGAAAAAGAAAATCTGTTGTTTGAGCTGGAGCTTTCCACTGATATCTGGCTCTGCATTTATAAAATTCTTCTCTTCAGAGTCACTGAGGGAAACATTACTTACTGTAGCCAATCCCCTGTCCTAGTGGAGCTTCCCTCAGTGGTCACTGTTTCACCACTCCACCTTGGAGTAAGCTTTTCTGCTCCTCTACTAACTGTTCAAACTCCCAACTGAAGAGTCTGTAAGAAGTAGGAGGGATTATAATATCTTCAAGTGGGAATGTAATAACTGCTTGTGAAATAGGAAATTGTTTTTGCAACAATATCTTATTTTTTACTGAATCCTTGCTTTTGCCATAAGATCTAGTGTGGCAACAACATTTTTCTCATAGTAATTCATTCCTTGTAATCTCTTGATTTTGTTACACACATGTGGTGGGTGACAAAAAAGGAGCATTGTATTGATTTCCTATAAATTCTGATTTTATGTGTATATCTTTGGACACTGAGTCAGCCACTCAAAGCAGTGCCCCCATCCTCTCCCCTTCCTAATAAAGGCCACATTCTCTCTGCCAGTATCTTATCAAGTCTCCTGTCTGCTCATTAGAGTGACTTTGGGGTGCAGACCCCAAGATTCTACTCCATACATTGTAAAGTCATTATGAGACCCCAAGGAGAAAGTGGTCTCCCCAAAGAAAGAAGAAAAGGCACAAGTGTAGCATTTAAATTAATCTCCAACACTCCGCAAATTATATTTTAGATTTTATTAATAATCACAAAGTAGAAGGAATAAAAAGAAAACAGAAATTTAAAAAATATTCTTTAACAAAATTAAGACCACATGACTAAGTTCTCTTTGTCTGTTTAAAAAGCCCAATCCACCTAAACTGTGACAGGAAGAGAAGAGAAGAGGGGCAGGGCCACGCCAAATTTATATCCTCCCTATGTCAGCACATAATTGCAGGAGGAGAGAGGGATGCTCAGAATCTTAGTTTTTAGGGTAATAGATTCTAATTACACAATACCCCCCTGTGATTCCTGTGGAAAACGAGCATGTAGAAATCTCCCAGATTTACATGCCTAGTTTTCCCCATGGAATCAGTACACATAGCCAACTTAGATCTCTAGATATCTTCAACTAGAGGTATATACAATATTACACTTTCTAAGGGGAAATTACAATAATTTGGGGACAAAAGGGAAATAAAAGAAGAGAAACAAAACCAATTGAGTTGCTAGGAGTACTGACAAAAATCCAGTTGGGGGCAGTCTCCTTTGGCAAAAGAGTGTACATTCAAATAAAATGTGTTCAACCCCACACAGTTCAATTTCACTACATCCCAAAGTTCATTCTGGATCTTTTGGTGCAGTGTGTGGTTTCTGTAGGCATCTTCATGGTGTCTTCTCCAAATAGTTCACTTTCTTGATTCAGGGAGTCAGCAAGTTTCTTATCCTAAAATTACTCTCAAACAAGAAAAAATTTTATACAATTAGAATTTTATGACAATTATACAACCCCCCCCCCCCCAAAGAGGGTGTAGACAAACACACAGATCATCCAGGGATAAAGGTTTGAGTTATGAGGAATGTGAATCAATTGTTAAAAGGAAATCAAAAACATAAAAAAGAAAAAAAAAACAAATAGAAGAAAAGAAAAAAATCAAAATTAAATAGTATATAAAAATTCTGAATAGGCAAGAATAAGCCTATAACATGTCCTAGAATCAGGGACCAATAAAGTAATTAATGTCCCACAAGCCTGTAGGACCATTGCAGCTATATGCACTTACCCAGTCAGCAGCCAGGGCTACAGAAAATTGTCACACTTATAAAAGACAGAAAATGGATTAGATTTTATTTTTGGTAGCAGACAGGAAATAGCATTCCCTGGTGTGATTTTACCTTTGCTCTCAGGGATAGGGGAGTCAATATTCTAGCCAAACTGAGGTACTTTTTAGAATATGGCATGAGGGAATTGTGTTTAACATTGTCAAACAGGTGCTTCCTTGAACCCCAAAACAAGTCCTCTTGTCTTGATGCAAATTTTCATCAATCCCACCAGGATTGGTTGGTCTCCTAGGCACTGTGTAATAGCTCTTTTGTGATCCCTTCTCCTGGCATCAGACACAATCATTAAGCAAAGTCCCATAATATTTAACAATCAATGGCAGGTTTCCATAGTCTAAAGCTTTTGAGTAGGCATTGATATTAGAGCAAATGTATATCGTAAACTTATATTAGTGCAAAATTAAAAAAAACATTAATATTAGTAAAATGTGCTTTAAGTACAAAAAATGGGAGCCAAAAGAAAACTCAAATACTCTAGTGCACATACAAAGAAAAAATCAATAATAATTTTTTTTAAATAAAAAATTTATATAGTTCACAATCAGTGACACATTGTATTTGCTCACGGAGAGGCAGAATACAAAGGTTTCTCACTCAAAAATGAGATCCATTTCCTTACTAACTTGGCCATGATTCACAGTGTGAGTGCAAATGATTTTTACCAAGTAATAGATTTTCAAAACAGTAGTATAATAGCCAATACACATTCAAGAAGTCCCCAAATCCCCAAAATCATAATAGCCTATTTAATGACAATAGCAAACAAACCTGCTATCACTAAGATTCAAATGAGTCTCTATAGCCACTGAAGTTCATGGATGTTTATCACAAGTTCTCCAGATCTAGCAAATATTTCAGCCTTGGCTGAGATATTTTTAACAAGGTCTATTATTGCCATCATTTCAAAATTTGGCAAGAGAGCCCAAAAAAACCTCTGTACTGCTCATGATCATGAAAAATCTTTTGGGTCTAAAATGCCACCAAGAATCTAGATCATTCTGGTAGATGGGTAGAGTAAGCTGAAGAGTTACAAATTAAAAAAAAAAACCCAAACCATTCAGAATCTATGAGGCTTCATGTGAAATGCTCCCTCTCACTGGCCATTGGGGGTGCCATGCCCCCTAGAAAAAAACTTTACCACCTCAGGATGAACCTCCTTCATCTGTTATGAGATTTTAACAACCATAAAAGGCATGTCTTTATATGTTCCTTCCATTGCAATGTGGAGGCAAGGGCTACAATAGAGAAAATCACTTCAAACACCTCATCCATTAAATTTTTTATAAATGAGGAGGTGGAGAATACAATAATACTGTAGCACGTCAACTACTACCTTACCTTTTGTTACAAAAAAACTCAAAGGCAGTCAAATGATCAGTCATAGCTAGTGGTGCTACTAGATATCTGAAAATCACTTCTGAAGACCTCTTAAAATCAATTTAAATTGGAGGTCGCTAGGTGGTTCAGTGGATTGAGAGTCAGCCTAGGGAGATTCTAGGTTCAAATCTGGCCTCAGACACTTCCCAGCTGTGTGACCCTGGGCAAGTCACTTAACCCCTGTTGCCTAGCCCTTACCACTCTTCTGCCTTGGAGCCAATACATAGTATTGACTTCAAGATGGAAGATAAAGGTTTCTGAAAAAAAAATCAATTTAAATTCTTAAGTCATTAAATTCTCCAAAGGTTGTAACCAGTTTGATTCAGTCCATCCATCATCATCTATGTGACAATTAAAGGTAAAAAGGAACAAAAGGCCTTTTAGGCAAAATGAGACCTCGATGGATCTGGTAACACACCCAGCACCCATAAGGGCCTATGGTTTTGCCACGGAAAAGGGTTTGTCGAAGTTGACTATGGGCTTTTACAATGATATTTTCTCTAGTCCAGTCATAGGGGAGGTACAAATAAAGACAATGTAATGGAATACGTAGCTAATTGGCCAAAACACAGTAACTTAAAATGACAGTGTAACATAATATATTAGATTAGATCAATATGTAAACTTAAAAAATAAATTAAATCATAAAGCAAACAATTAGCAAATATAATTTATGTGGCAGAATATAGGCACTGAATTCAAGAGTCCTTTTCTTCAATTCCAATAGCATTACAGACTTCTTCCCTATTTGGAGGGGAACAAACTAGAACAGTTAGCAGTGGAGTCTGAAAAGCTAAAAATTAACTTCCAGACTCTGTGAGGGTCCTTCCCCACCTCAGGATCATCATCCATCTAGATTCCTTTAGTCACACCTCTGGGGTTCCCCATACCTACACTGGGCATAATGTTGACAAATCCCATATTGGATGTGTTGCAGAGACTGGGCAGGCTAAAATGGCAAGAGGGTGTAGAGAGATGAATCTCCCCCCAGAATCTCAGGATTACTCAAGCTAATCACAAGGACTAGTGTACCCAGGTGAGGCCTCAGGGCTCTCCTAGTTTTTTCTAAGGAAAAAAATAGTCACCTTACTACCACTAAGAAAAAAAACAGCTGTTTTATTTATTTTAAGGAAAAAGGAGGAAAAAAAATGTTTGGACTTACCTTTATCTCCCAGCTGTAGATTGTAGTTCCAGCTACTAAAAAAGCTGACTTGAGATAGTTTTAGGGATATTATCAGGAGATTGAGGGTACTGTAAAACCTCGTGGTTATCCAAAAATGTAGGATTTAAATTATTTTCCAACACTCCGAGAATTATATTTTAAAGTTTATTAATTACTTGAAGAAGAAATAGAAGTTTAAAAAAAAACCAATTATTTAACAAAATTAAGACCATGTGACTAAGTTCTCCTTGGCTGCTTAAAAAGCCCGCTGCACCAAAATGCTACAGGAGGAGAGCAAGAGGCTGGGCCACATCAAATTTCTATCCTCCCTATGTTAGCATGTAATGTGAGGAGAGTGAGGTCGGCTTGGAATCGTAGTTTTTAGGGTAACAGATTCTACTTACACACAAGGAAAGAAAACTCATAGTACCACCTACATCTACCATCTAAAGGTCTTTCTTCTAAACCTGTTGTGTGGGGCAAGGTTAAGTGTGTAGGTCTCAGATTAATATTTGGCTTATAACCCCAGTTTTCAGGACCCCAAGCAGGCATTGGGAGCTTGGAATAGAACTGCACCCTCCCCTCCTCCCCAATAAAATTTGTAGTTTTCCTCTCCTACTTTAAAAAGACCTTGAATAGTGGCTTCAGTCAGGGAACAAGGCCAGAGTCAGCCCCTGGAAGATCTGGGAAGGATGCCAGTCAAGCAGGAGGGAGGAAGAGTGTTAAAAGTGTATCAAATGAAGATTATGCATTATTCTCAGTGTATTGGTGAGTATAGCAATAGAAGCAATATTAGTAATTTCAGATCAATACCCCTTGGAAGCCTCCCAATAGAAATTAGTGAAAGGTAAGTCGCCCTTCAGGAGAAGAACTGAAGGAGCACTGGCAGAAATCCATAGACAGACCTTTGGCAGACTCACCAATCTCTCCCAATGAAGTGTATCCAGAAACCCCTGCCCTACCCCAGGCAGCTTCTCATATAAACCTTTAATTGCCCCAATTAGTTCTGTATTTCTCAAATTTTTTGAAAATAGGTGAGAAAAGCTAGGGAAAGACCTTTATTCGAAGGCCAAGTCTAAATGGGGTCTTGAAAACTGGGGCTACAAGTCAAATACTATTCTAGAGAATTACACACTGAATTTTTCACATTTTTCAAACAAAACATTTCCCTTTTCTTTATTACTGATTCCTAAAAGCTCTGACAGGGTGTTCAATCAGCATTTCAAAAGTTAAAGGGTTAAAAGCTAAATTGAAATGGAAATTTACAGATCAAAAGTTTCTCAGGAGAACCTAAATCCTAATCAGACAAAGCACCAAATGGTGCAAGAAATGCTTCTTGCTGAAAGACCTTGGTAAACTCTGACTCAGCTTGGAAATCGTAAACTTAAGGAGTAACCCCAGGGTTCAGGAACTGCTGGGAGCCTTGGGAGGGGGAGGAAGGAAGGGCAACATCAAGACAATGTAGCACACACAAGTGGTAGTGGGTGAATTCTGAGTTCATCTTTGTATCTTGGGACATTGCCTTGAGTCACTCAGCTCAGTGGTGGATCCCATCCTTTGCATGATAAGCAATAAAAAGCCACATTCTGTCTGCATTCTATCAAGGCTCCTGGCTGTTCATTTGAGTGTTTCTGGGGGTACCTACCCCCCAAATTCCCACTCCAAACAAAAGCAACTCTTTTTGTTGGTATATTTTACTCACTGAGCCCTGACATTATTATCACAGGATTTAATGAGGGGTTAGGGGTATGTAAAGTTGAAAATTACATGCTCAGGATTGTAGGCATCACAGGGTTGGATGAGAAAGACGAATCTTGCATCAGGATAATTATAAAAGGCAGTGCTTGCACGTAGATGGGGGTGGCAGACTTTGCCCTGAGCACTCAGTTTGAGGGCAGTGCCCCTTCCCTTCCCTTCTCCTTTCCAACCCCCCTTCCCCACCATTTCTCCACTAAAGCTGTATCTCTCTGCATTCTATCAAGGCCTGCTCTGATCATTTGAGTGCTAACGGGGGTGCAATCTTGATTTATCAAGACCCCTCAAAATCTTCACCGCACACACGATCATAAGTCACCATAATGGGCCCTTGGATAAATTGCCAACATCCTTTCCAATACAAACTTACAGATTCATTCTCCCAAGCACCACATCCCTTCCCTTATAAACAACTACAGAATTTCAGTTGAAAAGGCCCTTTAGAAGCTGTCTAATGTAACCTAGATCTGAGCAAGTGCTGACATTTGGAGGCTTTGTTTGAAGACCTCCATTGTGAGAAAATTCACTCTAGACTAAGGCAACCTACTCCTTTTCTGGGCAGCTCTGATACTTAAGAAACCTTTCTTTTCTTTTTTCTTTTTAATTTAACTTTGTTTCCCCAATTAACAAGCATTTTTTCCTCCCACTTCCCTCCACTAAAAAAAGCAAATCTTCTTAACAAATATGCAGTCAAGCCAAAAACAAAATTCCCATGTTAGCTGTATCCAAAAAGACGACTCATTATGTGTATTACTTTTAAGAAGTTTTCCTTTTTTACTGTATTACTTTGAAGAAGTTTTCCATAATCAGTCCAGTCTCTCATTTTATAGCTAAGGAAAGTCACCATCATCAGTTGAGGGAACTAGAAATTAGTGGAGTAGAAAAGAAAAGACTAGGGGGTGTGGAAGGAGAGGAAGAGGTGATGATGACTGCTGTTCTCAAGGATGTGAAAGGTTCTCATGTAAAACACGGATTAGACTCACTAAAGTTGGAACCAAAGGCAAAATCTGGAGTGAGGTATGAAAGTTGCCAAGAAGGTAATTTAGGCTTGGGGTCCAGAAAAACTTCTTTAAAAAAAAAAATAAATAAATAAGCTTACCTTTGGTCTTAGAATCAATACTGTGTATTGGTTCCAAGGCAGAAGAGTGGTAAGGGCGAGGCAATGGGGGTCAAGTGACTTGCCCAGGGTCACACAGCTGGGTCCAGAAAAACTTCTTAACAATAACTGCTGTCCAAAACTGAAATAAGCTGCCTTGAGAGGCAGCTTTGAGATCCCCATCCTTGAAGGTCTCCTAGCAGAGGCTGGATGTGCTCAGCTTTGGTGTGCTACAGTATGCATTCCTTCCAAGTATGGGTTGGACTAGACTGGCACTGAGGTTCCTTTCCCACTCCTCAATTCTGCATTGCCATGATGCTCTGATACTGCTTCTTTGAGTTCTATCATCTTGTGGCAAAATGGGCAGGGGAGGGGGGAAGCAAAATATTTCCTGTTCATTAAATAATAGTTGTAGAGATGATAGAAGAAGGTAGAAACATTCTTAGACATCCCTGAGTGCAATTCTCTCATCTGAGAGATGGGAAAACCAAGGCTCAGATGAAATGACTTGAACATAAAGCATACGTACATAAAGCATTCTACCACAGTAGAATAGGAGCTTTCCTAAAAGGCAGAAGTATATCGGTTTTGTCTTTATATCCTAGCTCCTGGCATGTGTTGCTTCAGTCAGTTCATTGAATTAAATTAATTGAATTGTCCAAGGTCACGCAGGTAGTAAGTAATCGGGGCAGCATTTCCTGACTCCAAACCCAGTGTTCTTTCCAGTGACACATACTGTCTCCTCCTTCTGTCGGCAGTCTCAGGAGGATGGATCTCTTATTGTCATAAATCTCTTGTAGCAAGAGCCTGGCCATGCTCCTTCGGTCTAGTAGAATCCTTGCCCCTTTCTTGGGCTCTAGCCCCAAATTACTTTCTGAGTTTTCATGGATTTCACTCAAAGAAAACAAAAATAAAGGGAGACTGTGTTAAGGCAGTGTTTTTCTCTGGACTGAGTCAAATGCTTCTTGTTTTATAATCAGCACACAATAAGCACAATGGAAACTTATATTCTCTACCGGTCGGTCAGTTTTGAATTAGGAAAAGACAGAGTCTTTTGTTAAATTCCACTTTCAAAGTCTGCTTGTTCCTAAAAATACCCTCCAGTTTAACTAAAGATGACTTGCTTACAAAAGTTACATAAAAAACAGCATCTACACATAGTTCAGGAGTTAATGGTTTTTCAGTTACTTTTTCAGGATTTGAAAGACTTGTCTAACATTTCATACCTTTGGTAACTTCCCCTCCCTCGGACGCCATGCTTATTGAGTACTGTGTCACCTCCACTAAATATATCTTTGGTCTAATCCAACTATCTTTCTTATCTCGCTGATGCCATGTCCAACTGCCCTAAAAGCACTATTGATTCTCATCTGACCAGCAATCAGCATTTCAAGGGTTAAGAAAATGAAACTCCATGGAAAATTACAGTATAAAGAGCCCAGTGAGAAAGCCATGGAACCTAGAAAATACAGTAAAACTGCTCTCTAGAAAATTATTGCAAAGACTATGGCTCTGGTCTTGCACATTCCTGAATTATGACACAAACAGAGAAAGTATTAATTTGAGAAAAACTCTCCTAGTTCAAAAAGAGCTGGGAACCAAATAGGGAGTAAGGAGTATGCCAGATAAGAAACCAATGACTCAAACACAGGTGGTGGTGAACTCAAGGCACCATTATTGTGAAAGGGAATTCTTTTTTCTCTTTATCTATTTTGAGTTCATCAAGCTAAGAAACCCATACTTAACACTTTGTTAGCCATCAAGTAAGAGAGTTCACAAGTCACTTATTTGGAGAGCTCCATGCTTTTAACCCTATCAATCAGAAACTTGTGAATCCTTTGATAAGAATTGACACTTTCAGGGGGCAGCTGGGTTGCTCAGTGGATTGAGACAGGCCTAGAGACGGGAGGTCCTAGGTTCAAATCTGGCCTCAGACACTTCCCAGCTGTGTGACCCTGGGCAAGTCACTTAACCCCTGTTGCCTAGCCCTTACCACTCTTCTACCTTGGAGCCAATACACAAGTATTGACTCCAAGACGGAAGGTAAGGGTTAAAAAAAAAAAAGAGTTGACACCTTCAGAGGATGAGAGGTGGATCCCACAGACACTGGGCATTGCTAAGCAATTTGAAAGCTATGACTGGCCCCTGTGAAGAGGGGAAGGGATAGGAAGTAATATGGAAAAAAGACTATAAAAACTCCTGAATTTCTATACCTGGGGGTCTTCAGCTTGAATCTTCAGCTTAGAGTTTCAGCTGTTGCCCTGCCTTTTGGAGGTGACTTGGATTTGAACCTCAGCTTCAACTTGGGACCATGGCTCTTGGACTGCCTCTTGGGTGAGTGAGTAGCTAGTCTTTCCTTTCCTGGCTTCTGGAGAGATTAATTCCAGAGAGGCCTTACCTACTTGGAGAAGGCCACATGGGTAGGTCCTCTGGTCTAGAGTTAACAAGCCTTGCTGGATTGAGGCGAGCACTGGCGCAATATTTAGTGTGATAGGCTAGACATCTTCTCTACCCTCTTACTACATTTCTCTACTTTCACTCTACCTTTTTGAAAATAAAAGCTATTAAAAGTTATTTTGACTTGAGCTATAATATTTTAAATGGGCAACTACCATATTATTTTAGAATTCTCATGTAGTCAGTCAAACCCCTAAATTTAATTCCTTATACTGTATAGATTGCCTATAAAGTAAGGATTCTTTTTGTAAGTCAATGAACATGGCTGAGATAAAACACAGCAATGTTCCCTGCTCTTTCTCTAATAAAGGCTGCTCCCTGTCAGCATCTTATCTAAGTATCCTGTCTATTCATTAGAGTGATTTCTGGGTATGCTAGGAATCCCCCCAAACCCACTCCACACATACTGATTTCTAGGACATCAAAAGTAACAATGGCAAAAAGCCACCCCCAGCCTAATGTGATAGATTCCCAGCACAAAATCCCCCATATGTGGAGCCTTAGATGAAAAGTCTCTTTCAACCTCATCCATGGCCATTTGTTTCTCTAAAAGAAGAGGCAAGGGCTTGAACTGAAGCCATAGTCACAGATATAACTGAAGTGAAGTCATTAATAGCTGGGCAGCTATCCTGGGTACTTCCTTCTCCTTGGTCCCCATTACATGGTCTTTTCTCTAAAATTCTATAGGTTATTAATTCCCACCATCCTGAGAATTTCCAAGACCTCTGTTGGCTCCCTCTCCGATTTGCTGACCTTCCCTCTTCCCCTGAGATACTGTTTGATTCTACAGCCCCCATACAAGAGCAACAGTTACAGCTCCTTTTGCCTTCAAGATAGGTAGGACAACACAGGTCCAAGCAGTGGGCTCAGGACAGTTTTATTTGAAAAAAATACAATTTCTCCTTCCAACCTTATTCCCAGACACTTTTGACACAGATTCCTTCCCCCCCTTTTCAGGGTATCAGTTACTCTTCTCACTCTTTGAATCTAAGAGTTCCTCAGGTAAAGCCCAGAACTTTTTCACTATTTGTTTTCCCCAAACCAACATCATTCTTTGCCCTTTACCATTGTCCTGCTCTGACTCAGGGCTTCCTATTCCTTCCTCAGAAAAAGATTTTAGAGTTGGCCATTGCCTGCTGGTGTTCAAAGAATCTCCCACGGAAATCCCCTTTCATTCTTTGGAAGAAGTCTTAGACCCCACGCTGTCCTAGCTAGCAAATGACAGTTTGCCTATACTCAATTGAGGCAGAAGTTCTGGAGGTATTCATAGAAATCAGTCCCTCTAGTGCTCCAGGGAACAGCACCCAGTGGGCACCGTAGCATCTGGATAATTATAGAAAGTACTTCTGGAGCAAAGATAACAGGGATGCCTGGAAGAAGACAAAGGTCTGGTGTTGGTGGTATCTAAAAGGTAGAGTTCCAACAAAGGGCGAGTCAACAATTCAATCTAACTCGGGCCACAGAAAGTAGCCAAAAGAAAATACAACTTACTAGCTTTGCCCAAGCTCAGCGTCCAAGTATCCTTTTACTGAGCCCAATGACAATTGACGCCAAGAGCCCCTGGCCCAGACAAAGCTTTTACTTTGGCTCTATGTGGTTTAAATTTGTTCATTACCACCCCCACTCCAACCTCCAAGCAAAGGAGACTTTTCATTCATTCATATTACGCACCTAAATTGCCATGAACTGTGCTAAGTGCGGGAAATACAGAAATAAAAAGGAAAACAACTACTCACATAGCTGTTGTGTGAAAGTTGTAGATTTGTTCCATTTGGCCCGAGTACACAGAAAGCACAGAAAGGCAGATTCCAGCTGCAAAGAAAAGCCTCGTCAATCAAAGGAGCTGAGCAGAAGTAGTAGAGGCTGCCATGAAATGTCAAGAAACCCTATCTCTGCAGGTGTTCTACCAGGGGCAGGATGGCCCCTTGTTCCAGATGCCAGCGGTGGACTCTACCCGAGTCTCTGAGGTCTGGCTGAATTCTAGGACTCTAGAAATGTTGCAATTTTCAAACGTTTGATTACAATCCTAAAATTACATCCTGCTTTGCTATTTTCATACTAGTGGCATTATACGCCCCCTTTTTAATTGTTTGGATTGTTTGGGTTGTTTAAGGGACTCCGTATCTACAATCAGTATGACTGGGAAGAGAAGAGAGGCTGCCTCAAGCGTCTCTACCAGCTGTGCCATTTAGGGCAAGTCATTTCTGCGTACTTTACTTTCCTCATCTGTCAAATGTGAGCATGGTTGTTCCGGACAGACCTTTCCAGCTCCTGATCATTTTACAAGACTTAGAATTGCTATGTTTAAAATTAATGTATCTCTCAGTTAATATTTTTCATGAGGTTTATTAATAGAAAAGGTAGATAAGCATAGAGTTAAAGTCTTTTCCTTACTTTAAGTTCAGACCCCGTGTCACCTAACCTGCAAGAATCTCTCTCCCCCTCACCTCCTCCTCCAGTACAGCTTCCATGCCAAAAGATCCAGGTGGGCTCTGCCCACTTTTTTGTTTTTTTAAGCCCTCGCCTTCCATCTTGGAATCAATACTGTGTATTGGCTCCAAGGCAGAAGAGTGGTAAGGGCTAGGCAATGGGGGTCAAGTGACTTGCCCAGGGTCACACAGCTAGGAAGTGTCTGAGGTCAAATTTGAACCCAGAACCCAGTGTCTAGGCCTGGCTCTCAATCCACTGAGTTACCCAGATGCCCCCCTCCCATTCTCTTTTATTGACATCTACATTCACTGGTATGTGAAGAATGTTGATCAAGCGGATGGCCCTCCAGGAGGGGAGGGGATGAACTTCCTGCAACACAGAATATAACCATTTACTCTACCTTTATAGGATAATCATTTTGACAGGAGAGGCAGTGTGACCCATGGGGCAGAGGTCCAGCCTCAGAGTCAGGCTAAGTTCTGCCTTTGAGTCCTAATGGCTTTGTGACCTTAAGCAAGTCACTTATTCACTCAATGCTCCCAGGCAGCTCTCTAACAGTGGCCTATCTTCACTGTGTCAATGAGGACATTGGTATGGATCCTCCAGCCTGAAAAAAAAAAGTTTTGATAAATGGAACAATGTAGACCAGAATTCTGGGTAAAAAACCGGTGATTTAGAATATTTAATGGTGCCTGATGGAGTGGGGAAAGGCCAGGGCTGGAGTCCAAAGACCAGGGTTTGCATCATACTCTAACATCTGCTCTACCTATTTCAGATGCTTGGCATGAAACTTGAAGTCTCGGCAAACCCTAAAGGGCTATAGATCTTTGTGGGTTATCACGTCTCATTTTAATCCTTCATGACAAAATGACCCCAGCACTACTCTGATGAAAAGATTATGAGTTTGGGGAAGCAGCATGACACATGAAATGAATTGAGATGAAATCTGAAGAAGGAAACAAGCTTTTTTAAACACTTGCCACTAGGTGCTAAGCACTTTACAAATCCTCACAAGGACTCTAAAAGGTAGTTTCTGTTAATACCCCCATTTCCAGATGAGGAAACTGAGGCAGAGGTAAAATGGCTTGCCCAAGATCACATGGCTAGTAAGTGTCTCAGGCTGGATTTGTAATTAGGTCTTCCTAACTCCAAGCCTGGGGATCTATCACTGCAAACTGGGGACAAATGTAAAGTCTATTCACTTGTATAGTTAGAATTTTGAATCCTTGTACTTCATCCCCCAAAGTCCTTCATTTCCCAGAATTCCTCTCCTCTCTCCACCAGGATGCATGGTCACATTTGTATAGTTCAATGTCTCCGCCCTATTCGCTCTCCTTTCTCAAAACTGTGGTCCAGTTTGGAAGGTTTTACTATAGTTTTTTTTTTTAATTTTAATAAATCTTATAAATATAATACTTGAGTTATTGTATATTAATTTTAATTCTTACATATTCAACATTTTTATTCAGCAAGCCCTTTGTTTTATGAGGGGGGAAAAAAAGATTTGTACTCTATATTTTGGGTACAAGTCTGCCAGAAACCATTTTTATTCATTTAATATAATTAAATAACAATGTTTTTAAAATAATTATTCTAATTAAAGAAATCCTTATCCCTTCTGCTTACAGAGAGAGATCTAGAAATGAGCAGAATTTCTATATGGTTTTGAAACATCTTGCTTCCATACGCCATTTTGCGAATTGCAATTTGTGGCAATCTCAAACGAGAAACACAGTGCCGGCCAAGCCTGAGCAAGGGTTTAGAATTGAGGCAACATTTCAGGCTTTAGGGCACCCAGATGTCACTTTCCTTCTCTAATTACTCCCTTTCAGAAAGGGGTTAACCTGGGGTCCGTGACCTTTATGTATGTATGTATGTGTGCATATAAATTTACACATACATGTACATACTTATAGGTTTTTACACATACTTGCATGTAGATTTATACATATTTATACACACGTGTGTTTCTATAGTTTCTTTTGTAACAGGGTTCTAGCGCGTGGGCAAACGCTGCCAGCTTTCTCCTTTGATGCAGTCTCTCCACGCAGAGTGTCTAGGAAGCCTGCTTTAGGAGAGCCTGGAGTGGGCACTGAGGTTCTAAAAGAAGTTCCAGTTGGTTAGCTGGGTGACTGGCTGAAGCCTTTTTTGGTTGGCTGTAGCTAAAACCATCGGCCTCTAGGCTTTGGCTGTCAAGTTTCTTCGGCCTCTTGAGAAGCCAATGACTCTTTGCTAGTGGCTTCCAGTGAGTCGATGTCCTAAGGGAAGAAGAGCCTTGGGGCCTTTATGTTCCTATTTTATGTTCATCCTTTTCCATCTGGGGTTAGTTATCTGAACTTTTTATTACTCAAAGTGGTTGTTAAGGGAATAAAGGGACACTTGTGGCACAGGGCGCTATTTCAAAACGGGCGCTTAAGGAAGCCCGATATAGGTGTCTTCTCCAGGCTCCTGCCTGGAGTTCAGGCTAATATTATTTTGTAATCTCTCTAGAAAATAGGAAGGGGAAGGCAAGAGCTTGTGTAGGGGGTCCAGCATGCTTCCTGGGAGGCAGAATAGAAATAGTTCGATGGATGAGGCAGGAATAGTCAGAAATTTGGGTGAAACGGCCAAATTTATGACATGGCTTAAAGGGAGACTGTCCAGGACTCGGGAGAGAGTACTTCTGCCCTCTGCCTCAGTCAGAACACATGTATTTTAATTTAAAATCCAAGAATTTTGATTTTTTGAGATTGTATTTTTATAAAAATCCAAGATTGTGATTTTTGTTCAAGAAAAGATCTTCAAGGAATGTGACAAGGAAATCACTTTAAAAGACTGATATATATTAATTTAAGGTCGCCAAGGAATTCAGCTATGTAATTCCTAAATGAAAACTCAAGTCAGCAGTCAACCTTTTATGGAGTTTAATTACAACAGGAGGAAGAAAGGAATTAGAGATAGAGAGAGAGGGAGAGAGAAAGGGGAGAGAAGGGAATAGGGCTTAAATACCCCCTCTGTTTAGGCTGGGCCAAAAGGCCCAAGCCCTTAGATAGCTGAGGCAAAGAAAGGAGATCAGTCCCTATTACTCACGTGACCAAAATGGAGAAACAGTCTCAGAGGCCCCCACCTTCAGCTTCCTTCAGAGCAAGCTTCTCAGAGAACCTCTCCAACCACTCAGAGCCAAAACTCTCCAACCACCCCCTCAGTCCTCAGACCCCCCTATCTTTAAGGAAACCATCCAAGTTCCCTCCCCTCAGTTCTCACATCTACCAATCACTGTCCATCATTTTCCCTGTGCCAATGGTGGCTCTAGCTTAACCCAGGACCGCCCAGAGGTCTGTGGCTTTGCACATGTCTGTTGGAGGTCATATTCTCAAATAATTAAATCTTGATCTTTTGCTACAGCCCTTCCTAAATCCTGTTACCCTGAGTAGGGTAGAGATTAGAATAATTAAATTTTGATCTATGCTGCAGCCCTTCCTCAATCCTGTTAGGACTGAGTAGGGTGGAGATTGATTCCAAGTATCTCCATTGTATCAATTCTAAAATCAATCATGACTCAAAGAAATTCCTGTTCTATGCTTAAGCATAGGTTAAAGTCCTTTCCATTGTTCAGCAAAAGGTTTCTGTCCTAAAGTAATCTTAAGAAGAGAGGAGGAGGAACCTCCCATGCCAATGGGGTTCACATTCCAATAGCCAAGACCCACTATCAATAGGAAATTTCTCAAGTATGAAATTTCCCAATGGTGAAATT
This sequence comes from Monodelphis domestica, assembly GCF_027887165.1. NCBI lineage: Eukaryota > Metazoa > Chordata > Mammalia > Didelphimorphia > Didelphidae > Monodelphis > Monodelphis domestica. The sequence goes on from NC_077229.1 coordinate 43,011,317, forward strand.
TCCAACATTTATAAGTCTAAGAAATTTTAAGGTTTACAGGAAGAAGCTTTATAACTCCTAAATACAGAAAATGAATTGTTGCAGAAAGATGCAGAAAACCTACATTTCATCAAGAAGATCAAGAATGAACTTTGGATATGGTTGATTGAACTGAAGTTTGATTGAATGTTTATTGTAAATGTACACATTTATGCCAAAAGGGACTGCCCCTAATTTGGCTTTCTGTCAATGTGCCTAGCAAAACATTGGTTTTGCCTACTTTCTTTTCTATTCCTTCCTCACTACTCTAATTTCCTTAGAAAATTGAATATTGTGTATATCTATAGTTAGAAGTGCATTTAGGACTACAAGATGATTATGTTAAATGATCAATGGGGAGACTAGTCTCCCAATCAGGGGGGATTGTGAACCTTAAAAAATTCTCAGACCCTACTTCATAAGATTTGGTTAAGACTATTCCCCATTTTAAACAATGAAGGAACTTAGATCAGGAATGTGAGACCTCTACTCCACCCCTATTTAAACATGCTTCAGGGGAAGAAACTCCTTGCTGAACAATGAAAAATACTTAAACCCATACTTATAGTAAGGCAAAAGTTCTTAAGCTGTGCCTATTTTTAGATCTAATACAAAAGGGTGCTAAGTACCTATAAAGGTCAGGCAACTTGTGAATTTACAAGGAGCAAAGAGGTGAGAACTTACTCAGAGATTTTTTCAGGTGTGAACTTAATCAAAAGTTTAAACTTACTTAGGTGTGAATTAAGAATGCCCTGTCCTTTGGAAACCGTCTACTGTGATTGGTAGATGTGAGAACTTAGGGGAGGTGACATAGGAGAAAATTCCCTTTACTGGAAAAGGAGAAGAGAGTAAAAGAGTCAATAGTGCAAGTGACTCTCCTTTATAGTGGTTCAAGCCACTTCTAGGGTGGTAATAAATCTTCAGGGCATCAGAAATTCACTGTATAGACCGTTAAACAGTGGGGGAAGCAACAACCAATATTCGGGCAGCACTCAGACTGGGAAAGCCCAGGCACATAAGAACTCTGAGGTCCCTTGAACTGTTTTGAGATAGAGACTCGGTGCTATGAATCAAAATGTTAAGGAGGAAGGAAGGAGGGAGGCAGGCCCAAGAGGTGGGTATCAATCAAGGTAACAAGAAGATAAGATTAAGCAGAGCTGAGCATTCAATCCAAAATCACAGAAGAGGGCAAAGTCAAACACTGGCCAAAATCCAATTCAGGCCCTAAACTAAACAGGAATCATTCACTCCATAAAACTACGTGAAATATTAGAACAAAATCCAAAAATTTTTTAAATTGAAAAAAATGTTACAAATCAAGATCGGGAAAACAGGCCAAGTAGAAATATAATTAAAAATAACTCAGGGGCAGGTAGATGGCTCAGTGGATAGAAAGCCAGGCCTAGAGATGAGAGTCCTGAGTTTAAATCTGGCCTCAGACTTCCTTGCTGTGTGACCCTGGGCAAGTCAATTAACCCCTTTTGCCTTTCCCTTGCCACTCTTTTGCTTTGGAACCAATACAGGGTATGGATTCTAAATTAAAAGATTATGGATTTTTACAAAATCACTGGTAGGCAATAAAAATAATAATTCTACCTGAATTAATTTACTCATTCAGTGTTATATTAACCAAAATGATTTCACAGAGCTAGAAAAAAAATGGAAGAACTATATAAGGCTAAGAATTTCAAGGGAATTCATGAAAAAAAAAAGATGAAAGAAGGTGGCTTAGCTGTACCAGATCTCAAACTGTATTATAAAGTGGAAAAAAAACAAAACAATCTGGTATTGGCTGAGGAACATCGTAGTAGACCAATGGTATAGAATAGGCTCAGAAACCTAGTATTTGATAAACCTACGTATCCAATCTTTTGGAAAAAGAACTCATTATTCAACAAAAAGTGATGGGAAAACAGAATGGCAGAAACTAGACACAGAACAGCATATACCAAGGTAAAGTCAACATGGATACTTAACTGAGGAATAAAAGGTAACAGTAACAGCATAATATACGATGATCTATTGTGAATGAATTAACTATTATTGGCAATGCAAGGATCCAGGACAACTCAAAGGGTTCCATGATGAATAAAGCTTCCATAGAAGGAACTAATGGAGTCTGAAAGTAGATTGAAGGTGTCACCATGGACTCTAGAAACCCCCAAGCTTGCAGCTTAGTGAGATCTGATGACTCCTCCTTCCAACCCCTCCCACCCCTGCCCAGTCTAGGTTAGCTAAGCTTAGGGGTGAAAACTTCCAGTTTGACCTGGTCACCTGAAAGTTTCTCCCTGAGAGGAAGTCAGAATTTCAGTCAGACTAACAATAGATTCTAGAGTAGTTTAGGGGTTTCTTCCCTTGGGCCAAAGTCCTTCACCAAAGTAGCCCAGCCTTTTGGAGGGAATCTTTCCCTTTTGTGTCCATTGTAAAGGGTCAGCCTCTCAGTTTTTCCAGTCCAGGTTTCCTCATTTTCTTTGTGATCATTGTAAAGTCAATCAACTATTCTCTCCCATCTTTAGTCCTCAGTTCTTCAGAAAAAGTATATAAATTCCCCAAATTAGTTTATTCTTCCCAGTCTTCAATCTAGGGCCATTGGCTCTCCCAAGGGGTCAGTGACCAGAGCAACTAGGGTCTTGGGATTCTGTGGATTTGTAGCACACAACTTTGAGAGGAGTTCTAATAAAGCACTCATTCATTTCCTTAATTAAAAAGTGTTTTTTCTAACTATTTAATAGTTATGTGTTTTTTAAGTTTAACAAAGCGTACCATTCTTCACTTTATTTCCTTCCTGAATTTTTCTATTGTATAAGCAATGTATGTCTTCTTTCACAACAGGAAGAATATGGAAAAATACAATATGTGTACAATCTTTATCATATTGCTTGCCATCTTGGGGATGAGGAAGAAGTGGGAGGGAGGGAAAGAACATGGATTGCAAAATGTCAGAAAATGATTAAAAACAGAATCAACAGATTAAAAAAAAAAAAGAATTGGCAGGGTCAGCTAAGTAGCACAGTGGATAGAGCACCAGGCCTGGAGCAAGGAGGTCCTAGATTCCATAATCTAGCCTCAGACACTTCCTGGGCAAGATACAACTCTAATTGCCTAGCTCTTACTGATCGTTTGTCTTAGAATTGAATTAGAATTAGAATAATAAAAGGGTAGAAAAAAATACTAAGCCAGAAGGTAAGGATTTTTAAAAAATCTTTGGACTCTGAAAATCATGACTAAATAAAGTTTAGATGCCATATTTCAAGAAATCACAAATGATTTCTTGCCCAAATATATCAGAATTAGGAGGCAGCTGGGTAGTTCAGTAGATTGAGAGTCAGACCTAGAGACTGGAGGTCCTAGGTTCAAATCTGGCCTCAAATACTTCCCAGCTGTGTGACCCTGGGCAAGTCACTTGACCCCCATTGCCTAGCCCTTACCACTCTTCTGCCTTGGAGCCAATACACAGTATTGACTCCAAGACGGAAGGTAAGGGTTTAAAAAAAAAAAAGAACAAATATATCAGAATTAGAAGGAAAGGTTAAAGTAGAATTCACTGATCATTTCCTGAAAGAACTCCAAAAAGTAAAAGTTCCAAGACTATCAGAGCCAAAGAAAAAAATACCACAAAGATCCAGAAAGAAGAAATTCAAGTATCAAGGGATTATAATCAGTTACATACAAGACCCGACAGCTCCTACAATAAACTAGAGGAGATCTTGAAATATATTCCAAAAGTCAAAAAAATACAAGCTTATTACCAAGAATAAATTAACCTGAAAATCTGATATTCCTGGGGTTAGGGTGGGGGAAAGGTGATTACTTTTAATGGAACAAAGGACTTTCAAGGATTGCTATTAAGATCAGGATTGAATTTTAAATACCAACACAAGAATCAAAAGAAAACTAAATTAATGTGGACAATTGAAGGAGTTATATGATGTCGTAGTGCCAACATTCTAATTAGGGAGAAAGAAACAAGTATCCCTTCTGAACCTTAATGCCTTCAAATGTAATTAGGTACAGTGATCTAAGGCAATTCCAAAAGGCTCATGACGAAAAATACTATTCACTTCCAGAGAAAGAATTGATAAACTCTGAATGAGAATTAAAGTGTGCTTTTCACTTTTTTTGTAATATGAATGCCGAGGAAAGGTTTTACATGAGTCCACATGAATAACGGGTACTATATTGCTTGCCTTCTCAATGGGTGAGGAAAGTCGAGAGAGAGGGAGACAATTTTGAACTCAAACAATTTTTTTAGATATTTAAAAGAAAAATGGAAATCACTTGAAAAAAATGAGGAAATTTTTAAAAAATTGATTGGTTCTGTTCTCAGATTTTTGAGAGAAGGGGAGTGGTAAAGAAATACACTAGTGAAGAAAGGAGGAAGAAAAGAAGTTGGAATTTGCTATTTCCCATAACTGGGGTGAGAGATCTATACAAATATGGAGGAAGTGGTGAGGGAAGTTTTTTTGAATTTCAAGTCAAGTCAACATTCATTATTTATTCAGTGCCACGTATTATTTTAAGTATGTAAATAACAGGCCACAAAGCAAAAATAGTCTCTGCCCTTGAGGAACTTATAATCAAATGGGAAGACAATATGCAAAATATTATTTATAAATAAGATATATACAGAATAAATTGCAGATAATGTCAGAGTGAAAGTATTTGCATAAAGTGAAAGTAGGAAAGGTTTCTTACAGAAAGCTCAATTTTAGCTGATACTTGTAGACAGGGGAGCCAGGAGGCAGGCATGAAGAGGAAGGTCATTCTAAGCCAAAGGGACAGTCAGTGTAAATGCATAACTATCATTTAGTACCCTAAACTATATGTATGTGTTCAATCTTCCTTTGTTCCAGATAAGAGTGAAAGGAGAACAGTTTATGTAAGAATGATATTATAAGGACAAACCACTTCAAAAAACTTGAGGTCTCTCTTCAGCACAATGACTAATCAATGACCCAGAGGATTTAGGATGGATTCTGTTCCTTACCTCCTGACAAAGGTGAAAGATTCAGTTTACCTATTCTTTTTCCTCTTGGTTTTGAATAGGATGCAGTTAGTGGAGAAGCAGGTAGGAAATAAGCAAGAGTAATGCCTTGCTAAAAGGAAGAAAAGTGCATTATATTGCAGGTTTTATTTTTCAGAATTAATTTTTTTTTCTTAGTGGGAATGGCAGATAATAAAGACTTGATTTTTAAAATATAATAATTAAAAGGGTAGAAAATAAAAATTAGAGTGAGCTATTGAAATGTTAACGTGCATTAGACAGCAGTAAGTTCAAAAGGAAGAACAGATAAACAAGCCAGTTTTGAAAGTGAGGTTTGGAATTTATATTATATTTGTCCCTGGATATATCTCAGTTCACTTATCGGGGCTTCATTGTATCATGGGTTAAAAAAAAAAATCTAATTCTGTATTTTGGAGTTACACTTGCCCACTATTGGCTGATGGAATGAAAGGTGGACAACCACAGTACTGTGTTCTATATCCTGTGCACTGATTGGCTCAGTGACTATAGGTTAATAAGAGTCTGGAAAAGGTTTATAGGAGAGTAGAAAGGATTTATAAAGCCTTAAAATATACATAAATAATAAAATAAATATAATGCTGCTACTTTGTGGATTTTCACCTATCGCAGGGATCTCTGGAATATAACTCCCATGATAGGTGAGGGATCACTGTACATACTTTTCTTTTTAAAAGTAAGAGGCAAGAGATGGAGATTCAAAGTTTCATACCCAATTCTCTTTTTGTACTCTACTGTATATATGGAAATGCTTGTTTTTGGAATGTTTTAAGTTCAGAGATTTCTTAAAATATTTTTTTCAAAATAACATACTAGAATAGTATACATGTCAGATCTTTGGGAAAGGAAAGATTTTAAGACCAAGCAAGAGTTTAAAAAAAAATCACAATATGTAAAATAAATAATTTTGAATACATTAAATTAAAAAGTTTTGGACAAACAAAACTAATGCAACCAAAATTAGAAGGGAAGCAACAAATTGAGGGAAAACCTTCATAACAAAAACCTCTAACAAAGGTCTAATTACTCAAATTTATAAAGAGCTAAATCAATTGCACTAAAAATCAAACCATTTCCCCAATTGATAAATGGGCAAGGGACATGAATAGGCAATTTTCAGATAAAGAAATCAAAACTATAAATAAACACTTGAAAAAGTGTTCCAAATCTCTTATAATCAGAGAGATGCAAATCAAAACAACTCTGAGGTATCACCTCACACCTAGAAGATTGGCTAACATGACAGCAAAGGAGAGTAATGAATGCTGGAGGGGATGTGGCAAAGTTGGGACAGTAATTCATTGCTGGTGGAGTTGTGAATTGATCCAACCATTCTGGAGGACAATTTGGAACTATGCCCAAGAGGTGCTAAAAGACTGTCTGCCCTTTGATCCAGCCATAGTACTGCTGGGTCTGTACCCCAAAGAGATAATGAGGAAAAAGACTTGTACAAGAATATTCATAGCTGCATTCTTTGTGGTGGCAAAGAATTGGAAAGTGAGGGGATGCCCTTCAATTGGGGAATGGCTGAAGAAATTGTGGTATATGTTGGTGATGGAATACTACTGTGCTAAAAGGAATAATAAAGTGGAGGAATTCCACGTGAACTGGAATGACCTCCAGGAATTGATGCAGAGAGAGAGTAGCAGAACCAGGAGAATTGTACATAGAGACTGATATACACTGTGGTACAATCGAATGTAATGGACTTCTCCATTAGTGATAATGCCGTGATCCTGAACAACTCAGAGAGATTTATGAGAAAGAACACTATCCACATTCAGAGGAAACACTGTGGGAGCAGAAACACAGAAGAAAAACAACTGCTTGATTACATGGGTTGAGGGGGATATGATTGGGGATGTAGACTCTAAATGAATATCCTAGTGCAAACATGGAAATGGGTTTTGATCAAGAACACATGTAAAATCTGGTGGAATTGAGCACTGGCTACAGGAAGGGAGGGAAAGAATATGATTCTTATAACCAAGGAAAAATGTTCTAAATTGACTAATTAAATAAAATTTAAAAAAATAACACTGATTTCAGGTCACATTACTTACATGGTAGCACCTACCGTGACAGCATGAATAACCAAAATCTGTGAAGGGATGACCTCAACCCTCTTCATGGTCTCTGCTTGCAAGGAGAGAGGTTAGGAGATTTCATAGAACAGCTGACATTTTGGGGTGTTTCTCAGCATCTCACCTTTGTTCCAAGCTCCAGCGGTGACATGGCCCCTCATCAAAAATCTTCAGGTGATGCCTGCGGTATTCTTAGTTCCAGTCGTTGAAAATCCCAGGATATCAGGTAAACCCAGTCTACCTCTTCCCCATGCTGATCTCCCTTCTGTCTCTCACTCTGTCTGACTTTGTGACCCTCCCAGAACCAAAACAGCTTTAATGATACTTGGATAAGTGGGCACCCTGTAGGAACTCCATTTGCCTGTGTAGAGGGTTCTGCCAGTAGTAGGCTTTAAGGACTAAGCTCTGAGAAAAAAAAAAATCTCTCCTTGTCCTTCAGCCTTAGGCACTGTAACCACCACCCCTACAGCAAGCATCTCCCCTTCCTTAGGAGAATCTCTGAACCAAAAAGGATGGTGTTGAGATGGGTACAGGAGGGAGTGCTTCACATATCTGTGGTCAAGGCCAAGGGCTCTGCTCACTTCTTTTCCAAAAAACTAGTACCATTCTCTGCTATGCTCCTAAGTGCAGTATTCACTCTGCTCCCAAAGATTTTTAGTCAGTCATTGTTTGGCATTTTCTTTAGAAACAATTTTTGGTCAACAGATTTATAACATCACACACACACACACACACACACACACACACACACACACACACACACACACACCTCCCCCCCAAATCGACTTGCATATACAGTTTTACTCTCTTGAGAAATTTCTTAGGAATAGAGCACAAAGTTACTCCTTTTCCCTTTTCTATAATTTCTGAAGCCCACATTTCAGAATTGCAAATAAATACAATTAAAAATTTTTTCTACTCTGTCACAATATTTTGGTGCATAGGGAGGTGTACGATATATAACACAGATGACATTCATGCTTGTAGTTTTTTGCCATTCACCTAATTATTATTTGCTAAAATGAATATGGATATGCTGTAAGGCATTTAACTGAAACACAAGGACCACAGATTAAGAGCTAGGGTAGAAATGCCCTTAAAAATTATCTGGTCCCACCACTTCATTTGGCAGAGAGGAAAGTGAGGCCCAGAGAAAGAAAGGGACTAGCCCAATGAATGAATACCTACTCAAGATCCCAAACATAGGCAAGTAGCAGGCCTGAATTTGAACTCAAAAAAGGCTGTTGCCCTTTTGGTGTGAATAGTCCAGTATGTTCCTGTGGCTTCCCTTTTATTCTAAAAATAAGACTCGGTGTCTCTTAGCTTTAGTAAAATCATTTTATATACAACAATATCGAATATTTACAATATAATACTGATTCCAAAATAAAAATAAGCATACAGGTAACACTGAAAAAGGAAAACATTCTTGACCTGACACAGAAATGAAGGGTAGGTACTATGTGTTATCTCATATATCACCACTGTTGTAGAACAAACTACCTGGGATAATGGTTTCATCATTAAATTCTAATAATTCTCTCCTGGAGTAGATGACAGTTTCTCTCCATCATCCAACAAGAAGAGAACACACTGGCAGGTAGCTGGGTCACTAGTTCAAAAGAATACCCCCTAAGGATCAAATGATTTCTAGACACATCTTTGACTTTGCACTTCACACAAAAGAACATTTGTTTAAAATTGTCCAATGTGAACATTTCGATCTGAAGAATCTGGGGAGAGATTCCTCCAGCACTTCATAAAAACAATTGGAATTACTCCAGGACTTCACAAAAACAATGGGAATTACATATTGAGTGATTATCTTGAAATCAGAGTGAGATGGCCTAAGAGTAATCATTTTAGGGGAAAGGGCCATTTTGGACCTTTGATTCCACTGGCACAGGGAACTCCTACTTTAGAAATTCCCTATACTTAAGGCAGATCCACAACTCCTCTGCACCATTTACTCTTAGACTCAGAGTTAATTAGAGCAGCCCTGAGAGGTTAAGTGCTTTGGCCCCAGTCACCCAGCCAGTGGGTATAAGAGGCAGAACAGTTCTCCTGACTCCAAGGCCAGCCCTCTATCCACTACACCATGCTCCACAATAGCTGACATTAATGATTTTATAACTTTACGTCCATTTTCTCTCTTGATAATTGTTATTGATTTTTTCACTTAAAGGATTAAAGCATAATTAGAAATTAAATTACATCCCATCTTTGTTCTAAAACACAGTTGTTTTAGACATAACATGCCTGAAATCAATCACTTGACCTTTGACCTTATGTTACGCTACTCTTGCCTACCAATCCTTCAAATTGGTCCTTTCTCAAATGGATAAACTCAACATGAACACTAAAAAAGGGTAATTCCTTATATTCACACACTTCAAACACTAACTTCTGACAACCCTCTCCCTGCCCATACACGTTTACGTTTATAAAGACACACACGAACACAGGTAGGAATGGCTCTGCCATCTACCAGACACCTAACTATGGGTGATCCAAAGGCATTTCACTGACGAACAATGGCTTTAATAAATAAATCGAGGGGGAGAGGGTCAGAGGTACAATGAGGAAAAGTCAAGACAGTCTATAGTTGATGACTTCATGTGATTCAACACTCTAGGCAGGAGCAGTCCTCTTATCAACTCTCCAAATCACAAGGCTCACGCATTAGCAGTAACATGTCAAAGCCTTTCAAGAGTAGGATGTTCCCTGCTACGGACAAAAAGAAACGCATGAAAGTTTTGTTCAGGTCTGAATTACAATTTGCTTTCTGCTTCACTAACAGAGCAAAGAGGCCAGGGCAGCAGTCACTGGATAGGGGTCCCTGGATCCCAAGCATCCTGGGGCCCACCGTCCACACCGATCCCTCTGCTCTTTCAAAGCCCAGGACAGCCATGGCTAAGTGACAGGGGATCAGACTCCCCAGATGGTCTACACAGTGTTAGCTCCGCTCCTCTATGGGAACCAAGACGCGTGCCCTCTTTTCTGGACTGATGATCACCACCTCGGGTGGCCCCTTAAGCCTTGGCCAAAGATCATCACTTCCAACCCTAACAAAAAAGAATGAGAGTTCAAGGTGATGGTTTTCAAGTGTCCAACTCATCAGAACTCTATGGTGGAAATGATGTCCTAGAAGTTGAGTGATAGTAAGCTCAGGCTGACAACAGTGCTCCTCAAACACTAAGTGTTTACTTTCAACACAGCCCTACACTAGATGCCACACACCCCCACTTCCTCCTCGAACCTCCCCTCTGTCACTGGGAAGATGGGAAACTCCAGGTGTTCAGATGCCAGACAACAAGGTAGGGTCTTTGCAACTGTCTCTGATCTACAGGTTTTCAGATTAGTAAAGAGAAAAAGCATATGCTATTCTTTGCTCCTGAACTCCATTAGGGTTAGGCTTTGCTGCTCTCTCTCAACAGAGAACATAAAAATTTGTAACCATGATCACATAATGGCCTTTTTGATAGTGGAAAGCTTGGCCAAAGAGGGCTGGGCAAGCTGAAGAGCAACATGAGGGGGGGCCCTGGGAGCAAAGGGCCTCTCTGAATGGCTACACTTGCTCTTATAAACTGTCAGAGTTGGCCCCATGTAGTTCTCTGAAGATCCATTTAGAAAAGGAGAAAAGTTGAGCAGCCATTGAGCAGCAGCCAAAGTGGCCCAAGTTTTCAACTGGAGACCCAGAACATTCGAAGATGTTCCTTAAAAGCAGGGACCGCTTCACTTAGGTCTTTGTAAACCTTGGAGCCCTGCCCTAGTGGGGGCTGATTACAGTAAGTAGGGACATAATCAGTGCTTGCTGGTTAACAGACTGCTTCACCCCAGCATGAGCACAAACTCCTTAAAGGCACTGACTGTTCCACTTTTGCCTCAGTGTCCCCAGTGCCTCACAAAATGCCTTAAAGTCAGTGCTAGCTGCCTGACCTGTCATGCTATAAAAATTAACAAACCTACTTTTTCTCTTCCCTAATGGTACCTCAATTTACAACACCTAGCCTGCTTACCTACAAAGGTACCAAAAGTCTCTCTACAACCCTCTTACAGGAAAATATCACAGAACAGAAAACTAGAAAACTAAACAGATATGTTTTACATTTCGAGAGCCACGCTCAGAATTATGTTCCATATGAGTGGCTATGAGAGCTGAGTGAAAATATGGGATCAGGATGGCAGAGACATAGTCAAAAAGAAGTTCAAAGCAGAGCTCAAATTTGGGGAGAAGCCTGAATAATGCGGAAGGCCAGTCTGAGAGTCAACAGATACATATGATGCACAGCTTTCCAAGCCTGCAATGAAGGTTTAGAAATAATATAGGAACAAGGAAGGAGGAGCAGAAAACAAAAATGAGAGACAAAGGCAACAGGGAGAGAAATTCTGGTCTGGAAAAATAAGTCTAACACTGGGGACCTACAAGCAGAAAGAGAATAAATGGACAAGAATCTGTCTTTACTAAACTATTCAAATCCTTTTCATTCCTAACCATTTCACAAAGAGAAAACCTTAGGGAACCTCATTGCTCCACCCTAGAAAGATCAGGAGAAAAATGGAAAAGAGAAAGAAGACAAGTTCTGCCCCAAAGAATCCCTAAAACTGAGGAGAGCACAGTGACACTGGCCTCAGAGGCCAGGTGGGCCAAGAAGCTGCTCACTGGCTTGTCCCTGATGGCCCTCTGGAGCCAAAGCCAACAGAGCTCCCTCCATCGGTGCTCCAGCCCTGATGGTTATTGAAAGGGGGGGGGGGGGGGGGACAGAGAGCATTGATGGATTATATAGTCCACAGTTTATAGATGATATTCCAGCTTCTTACTAAGCAGAAAGGCTCCTAGAACTATTTAGCTGCTCATCACTGGTAAGGTGCTTCTGGGTCTATTACAGATCAAAGGATCTTGGTGACATCACCTGTCCTGTCTGAGAGACATACAAATGAACAATACAGGAGTGATAATGTATCTCTAAGAACTGAGCTTGTCTTAAAAAAATATTACAGTACCAATGATTCTTGTATCTACACCTATACAGCATCTTCCAGCAGTATGGAAATTTAATGAAATTATGATTTATTAATTTACATAAAAATTACTTTGTACAGTTAAGGAATAAATTTTCAAAATGTAAAAAATAAACCAAAACCAAACTAATGCTCTGAGGTTGGGGCTACTGGGACTCGTGAGAGGCAGTCTGTTCTTCAATCACTTGTTTTACAATTTCTGCCAGTTTAAGTCGATCCACTTTATCTGTGAATCCACGTCCTGTAACCCAAAAAAAAAGAGAGAGAACAAAGTCAGTCTTGATAAGTTTGCTCTGGCAAGAGGGAGCCCCAGAGGCAGGGATCCAGAAGTGGACTGGCTCCCAGGGCCTGAGCCTGATTAGAAACAGAACCTAGCTCTGTCCGAGACAGACTCAGGATGGAATCTCTAAATGCCCAAGCATGATCACCAGGGCATACTTTCATCTGATCTTCAACCATCAAGGTTTGACCCGCCCTATCACCTAGATCAGGGGAGAGTTAAGAAGTACCTTGAGCCTTCTACCAAATAAAGAGTTCATCTCTGCCAAAGTAGGAATCTCTATAGACAAATAAAGGTCACATGGTGTGACAAGGCAACAAATTTGCAACTACAGAAAGACAACAGAGGAATTTTCCTCTTCTCTTGGCTCACAGAATTGGAAAAACAAGTTTGAATGAAGACCTCTAACTGGGGGAGGTAGAAGGGAACCTTCGGGGCACTGTTAACCAGGGCTTATCCATCCCACCCCAGGACAGCTCTCATTGTTGGGAAGTCATTTCTGGCACTGACCTTAAAACTGCTTTTTTAATCATTTCTGCCTTTGAACAACTAGGATTTTATCCTTTGGATACCAGCAGGATAAATCTAATTTGTATTCCACATGACAGTCCTTCAAATACTTTAAAATAACCATTAACCTCCTCACCTCAGCTCCCCAATCTCCACTTTCCAGGCTGAAAATCTCCATTTCATTTCATCGATCTTACTATGGCATGGTCTTGAGGTCCTTAAATATGCTAGTCAGCAGCTTATTAATGCTGTTTCTAAAATGTGGCAGGCAGATCGGAATACACTATTCCAGATGTAGCCCGACGAGGGCAGGATATAAGGGGACTACATTCTTCCTAATTCTGAACGCTTGCTCTTTTCAGCTAGCCTAAGATTGTGTTAGTTTTTATGGCAGCTGAATCATAATGAGGAAGGGAAGGGAACAAGCATCTAATATGTACAAGAGACTATGTCCACAGCTTTACAAATATTCTCTCATTTAATCCTCACCACCCCCTGGAGGTGGGGGCTTCTATTATGATCCCCATTTGATAGCTAAGGAAACTGAGGCAAACAGAAGTTCAGTGGCTTGCCCAAGGTCATACAGTTAGTCAATGTCTAAAGATAGATCTGATTCGGGTCTTCCTGATTCCAAGTTTAGCACTCTATCTACTAAAACACTCAGACTTATGAAAATGAATTGCCACATCGCCACGCTTCCCTCATCTTTTATTCGTGAATGTGATTTTATTAACCCAAATCTAAGCCTTCATATTAAAGTTCAGCTCAGCAAGATGGGCCCAGTATTGTAAACTGTCAAAATCTTGAATTCTTAAGTGGCATCCAGCAAGTTAGTTGCACTTTCTAAGTGTGATATCTACCATCTCTGAGAAGCTTGCCAATATGACCTTCATCCAAGATCCGCCGATAGAAATATTCCATTCTCTACATGCAAAGATCTCAGTGATGTCCATGAGAAACCTCCTTGCCGATCAATGTTATGCCATGAATGGCTCTTTTTGAGGGATCTAATTTCAAATCCACCACAGTGCACACTCATTTAAGCCTATATTGATCCATATGATCCACCAGGAAACCATGAAGGAGTCTTCTAAGTGTTTTGCTAAAAGCTTGAGACATTCAAAAGTTGGCATTCCTCCATGCTCCCAGTCTAGTAACCAAATGAACTCAAAAAAGGAAAAATGGTGAGACCACAACCTGTTCTCACACCATTTACTTACTTTTCTAGATGTCACTAAGCATTTTTTTTGAAAATGTATTCAAGAATTTTGACAGAATTCAAAATCAAACTCGTTGGTCTACAATGGGTACAAATACTCTCTTCCTTTAAAAAAAAATCGGGAAAATATCTGTCCTTTTTGAGCAACTCTCTAATTCTCCATCAATTTGGGTGGCTCTGATGATCTCCCAGGAACTGAAGTCTGTCCATCAGGTCTACCACCATCCAAAGCAGTTTGCCTTTGTTTGAATACCTCATGGAAAATAAACTTTAAGTTAAGACCCCAGCAAATGATTCCACTAGCTTTGCCAAGAAAAATCCAAATGGGGTCACCAAGAATCAGACTTAACTGAAACCAGTGAACCACAACAACTGCTTTATTCTGATTAATGGTGCTCCCTACTTTCTTCTAACTTAAGGTTCATTTAAGAGGAGGAAGGTTCTATGGAACTTAAGCCTATTCTCCCTCCACTCTAGAAGAGGCAGCTTAATGGCACAGTGAATAGAAATGGGCCTGAAGCCAGACACTTCCTAGCTGTGTGACCCTGGACAAGTCATGAAACCTCTGCTTCCTTTTCCTCATCTATAAAGAGAAGATAATAATAGCACTTACCTGCCAGGATTATTAAGGATCAAATGAGGCAATACTTGTAAAGCACTTTTTGAACTTTAAAGTGCTCTATAAATGAAGCTATTAGAACTGTCATTTGCTGTCAGTAGATGTACAGGCTTCTTCCATCAGTGATTTCTCCCCAAAATTCTACATCTTGTGAGCTATCAGACCTTAGAGCTCCATTCATTCATCTTAGAATGAATGCTTCGGTGTTGCTCTCCCCTGACACAAACCCTAAATGCTAAGAATTGATCACTAAGACTTGAGATATTAGCAGCCATCGTCACCACTGCTGAGAAGCTACCTAAAGCAAGCCTGGGATCTTGGCCACCTTCGCCAGACACAACATGCCCACCTCAGCACAGCATCTCAGGGTGGGCCTCAGGCAGACCCATGAGACAGAGCTCTCTGAAAAGCCAACTCTACCCTCGCTGGCCATACCATTCCAGCTGAAGCTCTGCAGGGTGTCTCGGAGGAGTTTGCATTCCCGGTTGTACTTCCACGCCTCCTGCATCACCTCATTCAGCTTCTCGTCTTCGTTCTCTCCTATTGAAAGGGATGAACAGGAAGTTGTGTTTTCTCAGAAGCAGCACAGGGTAGAAGGAGCATCAGAGAAGACCCTTTCCTTAGGTGAGGCTTGGAGGGGCTGGGGAAGGGGAAGGAGAAAGGAAGCAGGAGGGAAGGAAAGGACCAGGAGACAGGATTTTTGATCAGTTGGTTATCAAAGATCAAATATGTAAACCCTCACCAGCCTCACTATCCTTCTCTACTTGAACCCAAACAGTTCCAAATCATTAGACATCCATTTCCTCTCAGAGCATAGCCCTAAATCTTTATTGTTGGAGGATAAACATGAATCTCTTTATTAGGTTTGATCAAACCTTGTGCAGAGGGGCCTGGCCAAGGACTGTGAGACTCTGAAATCCACTCCCAGACAGGAAGGATAAAGTGCCATGAACTACTTGATTTCCTTGAGCTCATTTCCTATCTCAAAAACAGTTCAGCCATTAAAGAATTAATTGACTTCGAAGAGCTTATTTTGGGGAAATTGTGGGAATTTTCCTAAAATCTGAATAGCTGAGAAAAATGGGTGAGACCAGTGAGGTGCTTCAGTTAATTCTCTGGAAGCTGCAGCAAAGACCATTAGTGTCTGACAAGAAGCAAAGGAGAATGTAATAATCTGTGATTATTACCCACAAACACCAAGGGCCTCAAGTTAGGAACACTTTGTACAGATCCAAAATAATAGCAATGGTCGGTGAGGTCATTTGTCCTGCACTCAAGATGCTGATTGAAATCTTGCCCATAGATTCTTAAACCAAGGAGCTGGAAAAGATGCTCACCAGTCTACACACATGGCTCTGATCCCATTTAGACTGATTCCCTATGCAGTTTCAGGCCACATTTCTACCTCGCAGCTGGGTTTTAAATAAAGCTCTCGACTACATCTATCTACTCAGAGATTTCACCACGTCCCTCTCTGCAAAAACACAAAGGGCAAAGAAACCCAGACAGAGAACTGATGACATGTCTTAGGGTCAGCTTTACTTAGTGGACACAGGATTACCCTGTAGTCTTTAAATGCACAAGTGCGCACGCGCAAACACACACACACACACACACACACACACACACAGAAAGCATTCTTAAAGAGTGTGACCTTTACCAGCCTGGGGCAGAATACACTGGGCAATGACATCTCGCAGCTTTTCCAGAGCCACATTAGAATCTTCTGCTCCATTCTCAGGGTCATGGATATAGACACCATCCTTTGGCTTTGTGCTATGAAACAGGGGGGAGGGGAGGGATATTTTTTTTAAGTCAGATTTCACCATCCAAATCTCTGAAAAGATGCTAACCCCACATGCATCCAAGGACAAAGACTTCCAACAATATTATGGTAGCATCTCCCAAATCCTGATAATGTCTTGAGCATACTGAGTCAGAGCCTCCCGGGGCATGTGCAAATAGGGAAGGGAACTGAAAAATCGGAGGCAGAACCAAACTACGTTAGCCTACTTGTTTGTAAGGGAATAAAGCAATTCAGAAACAAAACCAAATTACCCAAGCAATTTCCTCTTTCTGAGAATGGGATTATTTACAGAGTGCAAGGGTTTGAGGCTGACTTTGAGGTCCTGGATCCTCATGTTGGCCAGTTGTTCTGCATGAGCCTGTTGGATTCCAGCAACTACTGCCTGAATAGAAAGCAGAAGAGTTAGTTTAGCATTGGTCCCAGTGCCTGGCAGAGAGTAGGCAATTAATAAATTCTGGCTGAGTAATTTAAAAAGTCAGATGAGCAGGTTTGGGGAAACTCAAAACCATTAAAATCCATTCCAGGGGGCAGCTATGGCTCAGTGTAAAGAAAGATTTAGACAGGAGACCCTGAGTTCAAATGTGACTTCTGCGACTTGGGCAAGTCATTTAACTTCCAATGCCTAACTCATACCATTCTCTTCTGCCTTAGAACTATGATACAGTTTGTGCTGACAGAAGACTCTCCTCCTCTAAGTAACAGGGATAGGTCTACTAAACCAGATAAAGATCCCATCAGAGCAAGTGCGTTACAAAGGACATCTGAGTTAGGGGATGACTAAAGAATAAGCAGATTTTAAAAAATAAAGTCGTAGTAGTACTAGTAGTAACAGCAACAATAATAGTAGTAATAAAAGGGTTGATGGTAGAAATAATATTTACTTGCATATTCTTTTTGTGGTTACCAAAGCATTTTTACATACACTATCTCATGTGATCCTCACGAACCCTAAGAGAGAAGAAGTGCAACTATTCGCATCGCTATACAATGGACAAGGAAATGAGTCTCTGGGACACTAAGAGATTTGCTCACGGTCATAGCTTTCTATCAGTTTGGAGAGCTAATTTCTGGCACTATTACACAGCTTTGCCAGAAGACTAACTAAAGAATACTCCAAATTGTAGTTCTTCCTCTTCCTCCTGCTCCCTAAAGGTGGCTTGGCCTTTGGTCTTCTGGCTTTTTTGTCCCTACATTCATTCTTCTGAATAGCTCATCCTTTTTCATGACTTCAACCAGACTGTGTATCTACGCTGAAGCATTTAGTCCTCACCTCTAAAACTTTCACTATCGCCTTATGCCATCAGAAATCTTGTAATGGATCCTGTGGTAGTGTCCAAACTAGTCTGGCTGGCTTTCAAGGTTTTTCAGAATCTCTCCCCACCGAACTTTCTGAGTCAAGCTCATTTTCCTCAGTGTTCAGATTCTAGAATTCTGTTTATAGTGTTTCACTAGCCCCTGGAAATACTTTTGGCTCATCCAAGAACCAGATCAAATACTAATTCCTCTAAGAATCTTTATCTGATTATTCTAGGCCCATGTCAGTCACCCTCTTTCCTGAATTCTGAAAGCCTTAGAGATACTAAGTGACTTGCCATTTCCTTTTCCATCTCATTTTACAGAAGAGGAACTGAGGCAAACAGGGTTTAAGTGACTTGCCCAGGGTTACACAACTAGTAAATGTCTGAGGCTGGATTTGAACTCAGGTCCTCCCAATTCCAGGGTCAGTGTTCTATCCACCACCCTTTTCAGAGGTACAAAATGATACAATTATATAATCCCTTATACTATTTTACAACTGTTTTCTATATTAGAAACAAGGTTTTAAATAGCTTGAAGTCACCTCTCTATAACTCACAATACTAAGTGCAAGTGGTGAATACAAAGGAGGAGCTAAATAAACATCTAAGAAAAGGGCCTGGCAATAGAGAGGCCTTTATTTCAACCCCTCTGACCTGGGTAATTCCTTAAAGTATATCTTCCAAATTGTGGTCTAATCTTTTATGAAAATAAATGCTTTCTTTTGCACAAATGTCATCTTTAACACCACCTTTCTGGGCACCACAAATGTCCATCTATTAAAAGGACAGCTGATGATAACATGAAACTCTGTCCTTGGGACTGATCAAGCTGGGCCCCCACATTCCTCCTAGAACAGCCTTTCCCAGAAAGAAAAGAGGAGTCATCAAAAACCTTGTCCATCATCAACTGGGCAGATGGCAGCACATTGTCCAGTGCTTCATTTGAGTTTAACCAGGGATGGTCCAACACCCCCTCAATGGTAAGTCGCTCCTCTGGTTTGACCTTTAGCAACCTGTGGGGAAGAAGACAAACAAGCCCAACATGTAAACTGCTGCTGAGAAACCTGGTATAAACCTTTGTCCTCAAGTTGGTTTTCATTATTCCCACTTCTCCTTACCTTTCCCAACTGGCCAGTCAAGTTTGATGAAGCTGAAAGTAAATAAAAAAACCTGTGCCTGAGAAATCAGTCCTAGGGAATTTCAGTGCTGATCCTGCTGGCCCCTCAAGAATCCCTAGGCAATTCACAGGGGGGCTGAACTGCTAACCTGTCATCAGGATCAAGCCTGCTTGGTTTGAGGTTACAGATGGATGCCTTGGCAGAAGCAGAAAGGATGGAGCACAGAGAAAAGGATTTCGTTCAATAATATTTAGAAGGTCTCTGAACTTCCTACTCCACATTCTGAATATTAAGTATTTTACTGAAGGAATGACTACAACTGAATGGCTATTCTGTCCAATTGTGAGTACGAATGAGGCTTCTAAGGAACAGATCTGTCAGAAGGACCACAGACTTGCTCTGACTTTTACTGTGACCTAGGCCTTACCTCCAAGGATACTGGTTTAAAGTGAAGTATCAGTACCTCTGAGTGCAGGGCATCAGCACTCCAACTCAGTATAACCTATGGATGGCTAAATCAGACTTGGGGAACCAATCAATCAATTTCTGGTTATCCTTAGCTAACATATTTGGCTTCTATTGCATTTCTTCCTAACTATATAGTTCTTCCACTTGAGTCTCAGTTACCCAGTTGATCTTTTAAGGTTTGTGACTCTAGACTATTCAGTTCAAGTTACTAAAAAAAAAAGGGGGGGGAGGTATCTAGAATGAACCTAGAACGTTTCTAAAAAAAAATTATCTGGAATGAACCTAGACTGTTATCACATTAATTAAAAATTACAAAGGTCATTTGTGAAACTTTCTAGAAAGAGTGATAGCAGAAAAACTAACAAAAAATCTTCTACAAAGTAAAGATTTCCATTAGCATCATATAATCATGGACTTGGAAGGGATTCTGTGAGCCCAATCAGTTTATTTTACAAATAAGGAAACTAAGGCCCAGAGCGATTAAGTGATTTGCCAAGGGAGCCACCAGTACTGTGTGGTAGTCCAGAATTAGTAGTAGACTAGAATATAAACCCTGTTTTTAGATAGGAATTTCGGACTTTAGGTCCAGAGTTTTTTCCGTTAAACTTCACTTGCCAATAGGTTAATGGCATTCAAATAGAGATGGGCAAACTGGCAAGAATCAATCTATAAAAAGCAAAAGTGTCATAAATTAGGAAATAACCAATTTCTCAGTGCATGCCTTACAATAATGTTATCTGGCTTAGAACCAAATTAGCTTAGCAAGTGAGTTGCCTGGGGAAAGGGCTTCTATCCATAACAAACATATGAAAAGTGGCATGGAGTTGACTGAAGAGGAAGAGCTGTATGACAAGAAGTACTGAAATGGGGAGGTAGCTGGGTGGCTCAATGGACTGAGAGCCAGGCCTACAGATGGGAGGTCCTGGGTTCAAATCTGGCCTCAGACACTTCCTAGTTGTGTGACCCTGGGCAAGTCACTCGATACCCATTGCCTAGCCCGTACCACTCTTGTACTTTAGAATCAATAAATACAAATAAATACATAGTAATGATTCTAAGACAGAAGGCATGGGCTTAAAAAAAAGTACTGAAATAGTCACTGTAGTGGAGCTCTAGAGCATATTCATACAAAACAGAAACTATTCTTTTGTCTGGCTTTTAAAAACCTTTAGAACCGGGCTCCCAACCTACCTTTCCAGTCTCATTATACATTATTCCCCTTCATATACTTGATGGTTCAGCCAAATTGGTTTTGCTCTTCTCTCCTACAAAGGTCCTTCTCCAATCTCTGTGGTTCTACAATAACCATCCCCCCTCCCCAACCCTTCAAGGCTCTTCTCCCTCACCTCCACTTCACAAAATCATTCGCTTGATTCAGGCCTCTGCTCAAGCACCACATTCTACAGGAAGTTTTTCCTGATCTTCTTCATTACCTGCTCATTCCTCCCCACAACTATCTGGTGGTACCTGTTCCCTGACCGAGGATAAGCTCTTTGAGGGCAGGGGTGGTTTCCTTTCTGTGTTATGACTAGCCTCAGGCACTCTCTGAAGGTCAATCTTCCCAGATTAGGTCAGATTGTAATATAAGGTTCACTTCAAACAGCCTGGGCTTGTATCATACAGGAGCACCTGTCTGAGAACCTGACTAGCAAGCCTCTTATGGGAAGGGGAGGATTCATTGAGGTCTTTATATTCTTCATCCCAGTTGTAGTACCACAAAGTAGGTGTTTAATAAAATACTTGTTGAACTGAACAGAAGGGAATTGGTTTGACAGGTCCAGGCATAAAATATAGAGATACATTTCAAAAGCATTCTGGAACATATACTATACGTGCATTAAGAGAAGTAGAAAAGATAATTCCTACTTCATGGATGAAGAAATAGAGATTCAGTTTTGCTTAAGGCAAAACAGTTAAAGTGGGGCATGGCGCCTAAGCCCTCAAGCAACCTTGTTTTATGCAGAGTTGAGTGAAAAAATTCCCAACATATCTTTAATGTCAAATCCTATCTTCTCCACAAAGCCTTTTCCTATTTCCAAACTAATAAGTGCCTTCCCCTCTGAGAAACCTTTCATTAATTTTATACATATGTAGTATGTATTCCTCATTAGAATGTAAGCTCCTTGAGGGCAAGGGCTGATTTTTTCCTTTTTTGTATCCTTTGCATTTAGCACAATGCCTGGCACACAGTAAGCACTTAAAAAATGAGTTTTGATGGACTGATCATCTATAAAATTCCTCAGTTCCTCACAGGGAAATGGAGCTGGAAGACCTGTGACCATTTAGTGTACTAGTTTTGAAAATCTGTTACCCTAAAAAAGAACTACATATCCTAAGAGCCCACTGACTTCCTGTCATTACATACTTCCTATAGACAGAGGATAAATGGCGTGGGCTTTGGAGGCTTCCTCTCTCTGATGTAGAATCAGCATTGATGGTGGTGAGTGGGATTGACTAAAAAATGGCTAGCCAGCCATGGGCACGTGGTCTTTATTTTGTATCTTCTTTATTCCTTGATTCCTAATGATGATTAATAAATCGCTTAAAATATAATATTATTATTTAACTTTTACAATAGTCGAAACCCAATCTGAATAGGCATATCAACAAAGTGCTGGGCAACACCCTGGGCAAGAAGGCACCTAACCTCTGTCTGAAGACTCCAAAGAGAAGACAAGTCCACTAACTATTCAGGCAATCCAGTATCCTTCTGGAAGACTCTACTAATGTGTCGCCATTTTCCTCTTTCCTTTTGCCAAAAACCAGGTCATCTGACTTTCCTCAATTCTGCACTACCTCTCTCTCTTCCAGGGACTTTCCAAAATCACTGATGCTTCCTTAGCTAGCCCAGTCACCAATTCTTTCAGCATCCTTAAGAGTTCATCTGGGACAGGTGACTTAAAAGTCATTCCCTATTTGTTTGAGATTTAGACAGATTTCTCTTTAAGCTATTTTCTAGCTTTTCCAGTACAAAGAATATTCTCCTTGGCAGAGAAAACAGAAACAATACAAGAACTAAGTATTTCTATTTTCTGTTATCATCCACCATCAGCAATGATCTTTAGCCCTCCTGGATCCATTTCCCCCAATATGTCAATATCTGTAAGCCAGTGATCACTAGAGAGACCACCCCGTCCTCAGCCCATGGAAAGCTTCGGTCCAATATGCATTTAATAAGCATCTGTTCCATATGTGTTCTGGTGTAACAGACAGAAGACTGGACTAAGTAAAAAAGACATGGTCCTATCTCTGCCTCTGGCACACCTTGGCTTATCTGACCATAGACTAGGGAGTAACTTAAACTCTTCATGTCCTAGAGAATGCTATAAGACACAAATGAGTCACTGATGTGCTTAGTCAGAAGAAATTTCCAAGCCAGGAGATTCCTAGAGATTGATGAAATCAAAGGTCTGGACTAACCAAAAATAATTAATTAAGGTATGCTTTGGTATGGAATGATAAAAATAAGACCTTCTTCCCTTCCTCCCCCCAAATTCTTACCTTCCGTCTTAGAATGTGCACTAAGTATTATTTCCAAGGTAGAAGAGTGAAACGTTAGGCAACTGGGATTAAGTGACTTGCTGAGAGTCCCATAGCTAGGAGGTTTCTGTGGTCTCATTTGAACCTGGGACTTCCTGTCTCTAGCCCTGGCTTTCAACTCACCTAGCTGCTACCAAGGAGTCTACATTCTGCTGGAGGTAAATTAATAAGTCTTAGGAACTTGCATGAAGCTCATTCAGAAGTTAGGTGACTTGCTTACAATCAAAGAGCTGGTAAGAGTTGGGGGCATGATTTGAACCCAGATATTCCTGATCCAAGTCCAGCTCTCTATTCACCAGACCCCTTTAAGAGCATTCAAACAGTGTGGAGAACAGTTACCGAGAGTCCTCCTGAATAAGACAGGGTGCTCCAGGCTGTTATCCATATAGCACTGGTTTCTCCCAAACCTCAAGTTGCCCACACCTGTCCAACCACAGCCCAGCTGGGCATCGGCACTGCTGCCAATTCAATTCTTCTTGCACCCAAGTCACTTCTCTCTCCATCCTGTCTGACCTGCCCTTGCTGCAATAGTCTTTCAAAAAAATCAAAGATGAAAGAAAAGCCTGGAAGACTGTGTGGAAAGGGAGCAGAAAGGGGGAAACAAATTGTACAATGACTACACACCAGAAAGAAAGCCTTCAGAGCATCAGTCAGTGCAAAGGCCAAGCACACTTCTAGAGGATAGAGAGGAAGTCAGTTTCCCTCCTTCCAAAAAAAAAAAAGGTGGAGCAAGAAACACACGTTCCCAGACAAGGCCAACATGTGGGGTTGTGTTGTCTGGCAACACTCATGAGTTACACAGGTTTGGGGGGTATGTTTCAGGAAAAGAAGTACTAATGAGGAGTGGAGGGAGACCATCAACACTGTCTAATACTCAAATGACTTTGTGATCACATCCACATTGGAGCTTCCTCTGTGACTGCCCATCCTGTGTGATCCTCACCCATCTCCTCCCATACAAGAGCTGCCAATAGACAATAAAATGGAGCACAGAGTAGAAGGGTCATTTTCTGTTTTTTAAAAACCCTTACCCTTCTCATTATCAATTATAAGAGAGGAGGCTAGAAAGGCTAGGTAAAGGTAAAGGTTGGAAAATGGAAGTTAAGTGACATGCCCAGGGTCACTCAGTTAGGAAGTGTCTGAGGCCATATTTGAACCCAGTTCCTCCCAACTCCAGGCCTAGAGTTCTATCCACTGTACTACCTAGCTGCTCCAGAACAGAAGAGGAAACAGGTTGATAGCTTCAGAACTGACAAAACAAGATGTATATAAAGGAAAATCAATTTCACGTACAGTCCTCTTTTTCAATTCTTTCTATTTGAAAATGCTCCTTTTTGCCAAATTTAGGGAAAAAAATTTAATATGAAAATAAGCTCAAAGTTGGTTGAAATCCTAAAAGACCTCAATTCTCTCCTCTAATATTCATTTGCAAATTCTAATTCATGCTTTCTAATAACAAGTCTATGGAGGTCACAGAGGATATGACAATCCATCCTGGGTAGCCATAGTGACCACTTGTCAACTATTTACCTAGGAATGGGGGAAAGCTGATCACTGGCACATAATCTGGCTCGGATTCCAGGGGAATACAGGGACAGAGGTGGAAAAGAGACGGAAAAGCTCTCTTCTCTGACATCACCGGCAGCCCATGGTGCAGGAGCTTTGGCATATGAGACATTTCTATACAAATCTCCTCATGGGAAGAAAAGATGACTTAGAAGGGACAGAGTAAGTGCTCTGCTGAAGTATTTGAAGAGTAGTTCAGAATAGTGCATAGAGTGCTGGAATTGGAATCAAGAAGATTTGGGTTCAAATACAGTGACAGACACTTACTGAACTTGGGCAAGTCACTTAACCTCTGAATGCCTAAGATTCCTCATCTGTAAAATGATGAAGACTTGGATTCAAATACAGCCAGAGACACTAATTGAACCTGGGCAAGTCACTTAACTTCTGTATGCCTCAGATTTCTCAAACTATAAAATGGGAACAATAGCATCTACTTCCCAAGGCTGTTATGAGGGTCAAATGAGATAATATAGGATATCTTAAAAATCTTAGTGCAGTTTTAAACTTTAATGGAGGAGGGAGAACAGCTGGGTGGTTCAGTGGATTGAGAGTCAGGCCTAGAGACAGGAGGTCCTGGGTTCAAATTTGACCTCAGACACTTCCTCACTGTGTGACCCTGGGCAAGTCACTTGACACCCATTGCCTATCCCTTACAGCTCTTCTGCCTTGGAGCCAATACACAGTATTGACTCCAAGATAGGTGAGGGCTTAAAAAAAAAAACAACATTTTAATGAGGGGGCAGCTAGGTGGCTCAGTAAACAGAAAGAAAGGCCTAGCAGTGGATTCAGACACTTCATAGCTGTGTGACTCTAGGCAAGTCACTTAACTCCCATTGCCTAATCCTTACCCACTTCTGCCTTGAAACTGAGTATCCATTCTAAGATACAGGGTAAGGGCTTTATTAAAAAAAAAACAAAAACAAACAAAAACTTAAGCTATGGGACACTTTATATGTAAAGAGTTTTGCCTTAGGCAGGAGGGAGGAGACACACAAGCATTTATTAAGTACCTACTATGTGCCAGGCTCTATATTAAGAACTTTATGGTTTTTATCTCTTTGATCCTCAGGACAACATTGTAAAATAGAAAGCTGCTGTTATCCCAATTTTACAGATAAGGAAACTGAGGCAGAGAGAGGTTAAATGAGTTTGCCCAGGGCCATATAGCTGTCTAGGGACGGACTTGAACTTGGGCCTTCCTGATTCCAGGTCCAAATCTCTATTTACTATACCAAAGTGCTAAATGAATGTCAGCTCTTACGTCCTACAAAAGAGGGACTAAATGAATTCTTTCTGCCTGGCCCCAGAGGGCAGAATTTGGAACAAAAGGGGAAGCTATGAAGAGGCTGTTTTTAGTTGAATTTAAGAAAAAAAACCTACTTAAAAAATCATGCCATCCCCAAAATGAAAGAGGCCAGATAGAAAGAGGCACAAACAAAGCCTGTGATTCCTGCTGACAAAGGAGGCATTCTGAGGTTGACGTTCTGATGTGGAGTTTCTGGGAATGGGCATAGGGGAGACCCAGGTCGCTTCACAAGGACCAAATCAGCCCAGGTTGGAAACCAGAGCAGACCAAAGCTCCTAAGTGGATTGGAGTGGAGCTGGGCCTGTACTACTAGCCTCAATGAAACAGGAAGACCCAGGCTTTTTTGTTTTAATTGGGCAGGGCTGCCTCCCTTGGGATCTTCAAATAATTTTAAGTATGGTCACACTGGGGACAGCACAAAGGGTATTTGTCTTTGTGTATGGGTCCTAGGACACCTTTTCTGATTCAGTAATTTTGGGTTTCTGGCATCAGCCTAAATCACAAGAGTGACAAAGGAAATACCAAGGTTTGTGGAAAAACATGTTTGGAGTTGTTTGGGCTCATCGTCCCTCCATGGCAGTGGGAGATCAAGTCAGTGATCCCTCCCCTCTCCATCCATCCCACCGACACTAACCCTCCCCTCACCCTTCATTGTCCCTGTGATCTGTCCAAATGAATAACAGAGAGGTAATAGAACAAAGCCTCTGTGACTCACTTTCTCACAATGTCTTTGGCCATCTCTGAGATTTGGCTCCATTCTTCCTCAGGAAACTCAAAGCTTCCTGTCATGATCTTTCTCCGCATGTCCTTTGGAATTGTCCGACTGTGGTGTTTGGAGTAAAAAGGTGGATAGCCGCACAGCATCACATAAATTATCACCCCCAAGGACCACAAGTCACAGCTCTGAAAGCAAGGAAAGGGTCACTTTGGGGCACACTTGAGGGATGGAGAAGAGCCAGGAAACAAACCTCACCTGATCTGTAGGAGACATGGTATCTGGAATACATTGAACTGGACTGCTGGAGAGCAATTTTCCCAGCTCCTAAGACAACGAACCTTTCTGTTCAAAGTATTTATTTTTATGCAGCCAAAGCAATATTCAGACACAAAATACGTTCAATTCAACAAGCATTTATTCCAAGTTGCTCCAGGGGAAATGTAAATGATGTCACGCCTTCCCACTGGCCAGTCCCAAAGCCCCTACTGAACTACCAGTCTATTCTGAAATATAAGATACAATCCTTTTCCTGGATTGGGAAGGAACAGATCTGAGCCAGGTCCTTCATGGAAACCAGGCCCATTATGTCCTGCTTGGGATCCATAGGAGGGGAAGAAAAGACACCTGACTCTAAAACTCAACCAACACAAGAGAGTTCTAAAGGGATTGCCATGGTAGTTCATGGCACACAGAGAGGTAGAAAGGACATCCTCTCAGTCAGCTCTATTGTGACTAAATGGTGAGAGTTAGAAGTCAGAAGATCTGGATTTGTATCCTGGCTCTGTCACTTGCTAATTAACCATGTGACTGTGGACAAATCAGTTAATGTCTCTGTGCCTCAGTTTCTTCATCTGTACAATAAAGGGACTGGACTAGATGCCCTTTAAGGACTCTTCTAACCTTAGGTCTAGGATACTGAGGAAATATCTTCCCTGGGCCTTACCACACAGATGAAAATGTCCTGACAAAGGCATTTTCGGGAACATCTATCGAAGGCAAAGAAGTGCTATAAAGCCTTGTTCCTAATGTCCGACGGTGGACACACCTTCCAGGTGACTCCTACTTGTCAAGCCTGGGATCTGCTCAGCTTCTCCCTCCACCATTCTAGGCTTCCTCACCCATGCCTTCCTCATTCCCTCTGGTAACAGAGGAAAAACAACCCGTGCTCCAGCGCACAGCCTCAGAAACCCTGGGCCCACACTGAGTCCTTCTCTCAGAATGCCACTAATGAGAGCAGCTCACTACAATGCTTGGAGCTCTGTCAGGAGCATCATTACACATTATCTCTGGGGGCTGCATCACAGCCTCTGAGGTTCCCCAATGAAAAAAAAGAACCATAAAGTCTTCCTTTGATCTTCCTAGCCCAAGCAGCTACCATTTCATTCATCTCTTTTCCCTCTCCCTTCACTGTTAAACTTCTTGAAAAAGTTGCTTCCCCTTGATGACTACTTCTACTGACCCCTCTAAACCCCTCCATACTCCTTGCTTCCCCACTGTCACACCTTTTTTCCCTGTTTATGTGCCTAGAATCTCCTCTTTCTTCCTCTTCACCTGTGAATTCTTAGGTTAATGACAGTATAGTCCTCTTCAGACCTCTCATATGATACTATGTGAGGCAGCTGAGCCTACAATCAGGAAGACTTGAGTTCAAATCCAACTTCAGACACTTTCCAACTGGGTGATCTTGGGCAAGTCACTGAACTTGTCTGCCTCAGTTTCCCCATGAACAATGAGAGTATCTTAATAGCATCTACCTCTCAGGACTGCTGTGAGATTGAATGAGATGGGATTTTAGAGTGTTTGGCCCATGGTAGGTGCTATATAAATATTGTTCCCTTCCTCCCCACCCCTTCTGTCCTCAGGTCCCACATCAAAATTCGTATTAAATTAATTTGTATCTTTTCTCTATTTTATTGTATGCTTTCTGAGAACTATTTTGAGTGATCTAAATTGTGCGTCTTTTCTAGGACTATGTTCTGCAAACAGCAAGCACTCAATAAATAACAATATATAATAGCATCATAGATTTAGAGCTAGAAGTCTTCTTATCTAACCATCTCATTGTACAAATGAAGAACATAAGGCCAAGAGAAACAAAGGAACACACAAGTAAGTGGCAGAGGCAGGATTTGAACCCACATCCCCTTATTTAAAATTCAGCATTCTTTCCCATTTATCATGATGTTGGAAAAAGGCAGCTCACTGCAAGAGGGAGAACCCTGGACTTGGGATCAAAAGCTCTTGCAGACAGGCCTGCCTCTCATCCCTGTGAGTAGCAGTATGGAGATGGATGAATCTCCTCAACTTGGCAGGCCTCAATAAAATATGGGCATTGGACTAGAACGTTCTTTAGGCAAGGTTTGGCTCTGGCCTTGTACAATTCTAAATAGTAACTGAACAGATGAATAAAACTAATCAGTCTTGTTTGGAAGGCCCAGGTGAAGTCAAAGATCAATTCCCCTTTTGGATGACACTTAGTCCTGCCTACATGTCCTCAGGGCCTGGCCTCCACACGGCCTACTCCTTCCCAGGACTCCAGTGGTCCTCTATACCAGGCAAAGCAGGCTGATGTATCTGCCACACTTGGGACCTGTTCAACACCAGGGCTCTCTGGGCTCTTTCAAGGTAGATTTATTCAACACTGTTGCAGAAGCTCTTGACAGTGGAGAGCAGTACTTGCCTCTTTTCAAATTCATCCCACTAAGGAGACCAACTTTAGGAAAGGCAAATGGAGGCCCCATTTCTTAGGGAAATTAAGATCCTTTAGGATGAACTATTCTATCAAGCTGACTTGCCACATGAGAACCCTTCAGGCCCAGAAACACTAACCAGGTCTGCCCAAGGGGGTCTGTCTTCTGCCAAGAAAGGGATCTTCCACCTAGCTAATGGCTTCCATTTAGAGCAAATGCCACTATTCTCCAAAGTCACGTTCATGGTAAATTGAAGTAAGATGGTATCAAGAAGGATGACCTCTGTCAGTTTGGATGGCTTTTTTTTCTTTGTTTTTACTTTGAAAGTATTATTTTTCTAAATGGAATGACCCTCAAGGAAGAGGAAAGAGAGAAATCTTAGGGGAAATTTTGATCATGTAAAAGACCAAAAGATATCAACAACATTTATCTTAACATGCATACATACATGTATATCTCACACCAAATGAGAATTTCTAAGACTAAGGACTAAGAATATGAGAAAGGAACTCTTGAATCTTCCCAGTACAGGGCTGCATCAAATCCAAGTTACCATCAATTTGATATTTTATTCAGAATCACTGAGCCCTTGAGAGAAACAGGCTCAAGTCACTTCTCCCTGGAGAAGACAATGCCATCTAATCTGGTAAAAGGTTTGAGTCATGAATCCATGAATGCACATACTAGATTCTAATCATCGCTGTTTGTATATCCTTCTCCCGGCCATACTGTATACTCCCTGAGGGGAGACAAAACTCCAGTCTTAGCAGCACTCTGCATGCCCCCTCATGCCATGGGTCTGAACCCAATAAGCAACTAATAAGTAGTCACGAAGGTAGGCAGCTCAGTAGACTGTAAAGAATACTGAACCAGCGGATCACACATGGGATCTCCAGAGCAGAAATGCTCCAAGATAGACAATGATATAAAGATAATTAAGTCCTTTATATCAGAGTTGTCAAACTCAAAAAAAAAGGGGGTGGGCGTGGGGAATTTGCCCAAATAGTGACTTTGAAAACCACAAACCAACATTATCTATGTTGCATTCTAATTTTCTTTATTTTGTTAAATATTTCCCAATGGTTCAGGCCTGGGGAGTTTTGCTGGTTCCCTTCTGGCCAGGGGCAGTGAGTTTGACATCTGTGCTTTATACACACAAAGCAAAGGAGCCAGCTGGGTAGGAACCACATGACAGTCAGACCTCCATAGTCTTTCATCTGCAGAAAAGCAGGTACCAATAAATGCTTATTGACTGATGACCTTAGGTTGTGTCTACATCTTGATTAAGTCAAGATTCAGTCAAAAGTTCAGTGAATTTGGCTAGTTCCCTGCCATGTACTCTGTATTTACCCATATTTTATAGGTTGTTATTAACCGGGATAGTATAGAAGCTCCCTGAGGGTGGGGTCCATTGTATCCTTTGTCTCCCTCTCCTCAGTTCCTAACACGTATTTTATAATAAAGACCTGATTCAATAACCAATTAGCCTTTGAGAGACCAAACGTGCAAAAGACTGACAATGTCCACTGTAATGATTGGATGTTCTGAATGATCCCTAATCCAAATGACTCCCAAGAATAAACAAATGTGCTATGAGATCACAGAATGACCACAGAATCTTCAGGCTAAAAGAGATCTTAACAACCATCTCATTCAAAAGAGAGGAGTGAAAAGACTTGATCAAAGCCATGGTTAATGGTAAAGCCAGGAAACAAACTTGGGCTCTTCCCATCCTACCATACTATCTCCCTATTGACTCCTGCGATCCTAAAGGCCCCAGGGATCCTGACTCCCTTCAAGCCTTTCCTCACACCCCTACCCCTATACTATTCTGGAGCTATAAGTTTCCAAAATCTGGTCTGCACTGGGCTTGACAGTTAGGAAGACTTGAGTTCAAATCCCACCTTAGTCACTTACTAGCTGTGGAACTTTGAGCAATTTCTTTTGTCTTTCTGAGACTCAGTTTCCTCATCTATACCATGAGGGGTCTGGATCTGATGGCTTCAAAGGTCCCTTCCAGCTTCAGAGCAATGATGCCACGATGATCCTCTAAGTAAGAAAACATTACTCTTATGTCACAGTCCTCAATACCTCAAGGATTGGTGATTTCAGTGGTGTGGGCAAACCAAAAATGAAGCTTGCCTAAATGTCTATAATATGGGAACGACTGTACTTATTCTGGCACAAATTCCTATTATCTTTAAGAAACCATTAGCCAGCCCTTCATGAATGTCTCATCAGAAGCAGCCTCACTTTTCCTATTCATTCTGAACTAACAAGAAGGAGGTACGTTAAAGCAAACAGCTGAGGTACCTTCTGTCCCCAAAAGAGAAGTCCTCACATGCAAAATGCGTTAGAACCAGTTTTCAAATATAATGAGATTAAAACACACAGCTAACAAAATGAGACCAAGAGAGAAGTTCATTCATACAGAAAAGCAAAAAGAGCCCAGAAGTGAGCCTCGACTAGTGGGTCCTCCTACAGAAACTCAACTGTTATGTATCACACGTCAAGCAACAGTTAAGGAAGCTCAAACCCCTCCCTAGCTCCAGCTATCGGCTCTTTATGGCAGGTAACAAAATGGATTGAAACCAGAAATGAATACCTCTCTGTCCTGCCTCACATGGGCACCTCCCACAAGAAGATCTACTTTGCTACAAAATGATGAAGATATGCACAGTCAAGAAGTTTACCTTATTATAAGTGTAGGGTGTGGGCGAGGTAGGTATAATCCCAGACTTCTCCTTCTGATGCCTTCTTTGTGCCTCCAATACCTGTTGGACCAAATCAAAAGCAGAAATATCACCATTCACCACAAATGGCATCCACCTGCACTTGAAGACTTTTAGGAGAATCCGTGGATCAGACAACTGCTAACTGGAAAACATATTGCTGCTTTTATCAGCTTTCTCATCATATAGACTTCTCAAGTGCTTTTTTCCCCTGCAAAGGTAGGATCTGATTGGGAAAATTCATCTCTCCTAAAAAACTTATCTTGCTGTGCTAGGAACAAACTTTAATCACACTCTGCTATGCAAATTATTGTCAATTTTATTCTACTGAGAGAGCCTGTTCTAGGGCTGCTAGAATGTAAGAAAGGAGTTCTCACTGCATTTCCTTGTAGATGCATCCCTGTCTAAGAGATGGAAGTTAACTACTCTTCCTTCACAGGCCCCATTCTTTGAACTGGGCTGGACCTGAGAAATCAATAACTTGGTCCCATGTGGGCAAAGGTGTGGCATGAGTGCCAGGGCTGGACGGATGGGACTGCTCTGTTCCCCCTCTCCACAGCTCTCAAGAACATTTTTTGCATGCCTTGCCCCTCCAACCAGCCACCTAGTGCGAGTTCTCCTCCCTCTACTGTCTGGGGTAATGCAAGGAGTTCACAGGCAGCTTGAAGTTGCCATTTGGGCACGTGATCTCAAAAACATCTGCCAGTGCTGACCTAGTCCAACCTCCTCATTTTGGAGATTTTGCCAAAGAAGAATAATTCTTTTCTTGAGGTCAAACCTCAAGTAGAAAGTAGCAGAGATAGGATCCAAACCCAGATTCCCTAACTCCAATTGTATCTACAAAATATTTTATTTCAATCAAATGAACAAATGTTTATCAATTCTGTTATTACAGAAATTTCAAATATTATATACCTAGAAATAACAATAGGGTAGGTACTCATGTGGACATTATCCCAATTGACCTCCTCCCAAATATCTTCTCAAGCTTGTTGAATATCCTTATTGCAGTCCTGAAACAGTCCACCACTCTCCCAATATGGTCTGACCAAGCAGGATTATAAAAACTCCCTCCTTCTGAACCCTGACTGCTCCCTTTCTACACAGCACCCTGACTCTCTTTGAACTGCCATGACTCAGTGATGAATCCTCTGATCTTTACTTGAACTGTCACATGACCCCAGCTCCCCCATCCTAGACTTGGGCAGTGACCATTTAAATTCAAAGGTAGGCCTTTACTGTGATCCTTGCCAAATATCATCTTGAGGAAGACTGGGCCCACAGCCAAACTGAGCCTGTCAAAATCTTTCTGGATTCTGATTCAGTGGTCCATGCTAGTTTTGAGCCATCTGCAAATGTGAAGAGCACACCATCTAGACCTTCATCTAAATATTCAACAACATGGAACCAAGCAGAGCTCCCTTGGAGACTTCTCAAGCTAACATAGAGCCACTCATGATTACTCTATGAATCTGGTTATTCCATCAATCTCAATGACTAACCCATTGTCAATTTGTAAATTCTACCTTCTCTTCTTTTTTTGAGAATCAGGGCATTAGCTCTTCCCTAGTCTTGATTCTCCAAATCATCACAACCTTTCTCTTGTGGCAAAGCAGATAGAGGACTCAACTTGGATCAGAAAGCCAGGAGTTCGAATCCCACCTTTCAAGAAACTGTATAACCCTGGGAAAGTCACTTAATCTCTGAATCTCAGATTCTACATCTAAAAAATGGGAATGATAATAGCATCTACCGCATAAGATTATTGTAGGGTTCAAATGAGATTCATTTTGTCAAGAACTTTGCATAATGTCAGCTATTACTGTTACTGTGGCAATAATATTACTTTAAGAATATATAATAATGTGTATGATCATACTGTTTGTAATTAATGACAGAATCAGAATAATGATATTGCTAGTTATCATTACTGAGGCATCAAGGTAACACAATGAATACAATGATAGACCTGGAGGAAGATGCGAGTTCAAATATGATCTTAGACATTTATTGTGTGACCCTGAGCAAGTCACTTAACCTTTGCCTCCGTTTCTTCATCTGTAAAATGGGGATAATACTAATAGCACCTACCTCTACAAGTTGTTCCGAGGATTTATGAATCTTATAGTGTTATAAAAATGATCATATTTTTATTATTATTTCAAAATCACTGGTAGTGGCCTAGAACCTGGGCTCAAATCCTCTCTGCTATATACACCTCTTTGATGGGCTCCTTGTTATATTATGCTCTAAACTATGCTCCTTGGATCTCTCTTCTATTTCTTTTACTGTCCTTGAATGTAGATGGTCCACACCTCTTAACTGAACTACTAAGGATAATAAGATGCTCTCCTTCAATCTCCTCAATAGACTTGTGTTCAACTCCCATTAAGGATTTGTGTTCTACACTGTCCTCTCTAAAACAATGGCACAGATGAAAACTCATGTGTGAATAAGAAATTTAATTAAGACTTAATTGAAAATAATCCCATTTTTCTAAAGCAATTTTCTAAAGCAAAGAGACTATAGTCTCTGTCAGTCACAGTGTAAATAAAGCCTAAAGGAAATATTCACTAAGCTCCTGGATTGTATTTCTAAAAGCTTCTATTTATAAGACTATCTATGTGGGGGAAGCAGCTGGGTGGCTCAGTGGATTGATAGTCAGGCTCTAGGTTCAAATCTGGCCTCAGACATTTCCAGCTGTGTGACCCTGGGCAAGTCACTTGATCCCCACTGCCTAGCCCATACCACTCTTCTGCCTTGGAACCAATGCACAGTATTGGCTCCAAGACAGAAGATAAGGGTTTGTTTTTTTTTTAAAGACTATGTGCATTCTAAGAAAGAAATAAGGTGATGGTGTCAAGAGGTTGCTACTAAATGAAGCTTTGGGGCAGGAAAAGCTTATTCTTACCTGAGGTGCTACGTAGTAAGGGGTGAACTGTGGTGTCATCAAGTCCCCTTGGTCTATTTTGGCAAATCCAAAGTCACACAACTTAACTGGAGCATCCTAAAATGAGGCAAGAGGGACACATCACTTGGAAGTTCTGTCTTATGCTGACTATCAGATCTGTGAATGGTGCCCAAATGAATGTCTAGGCTAAGCAGGATACAGGAAGAACAGTTCACCTTACTAATGTAGGCTGAAAAATGTTTACTATCCTCTAACTGTCTCAACCAGGAAAAGAAACGATGGGAAATTGAGGCCTGAAGCCAACTGTGTCCCAATCTTAGTGACCTATTCCTTCTAATAACAAATTAAATCCCACACTGTTCCAGAAAGAGACCAACAGTTAAACACAAAGAGTAATTGTCATAAGTTTTAGAATAACTCAGTGGGGAACTTATATGACAGTAGAACAAATATGTAATAATGAACAGGGTAAAAATAATGTGACTTTATCTGGTGATAAGAAACACAAGATTTCAATTTATGGTCAAGCACTTACATTGATAGGGCATAGTTCTTATAACTCTTCCCTTCACACCTCTGAAATCTGATTGGTCCTGGGCTCACAGCAAGTGGTATCAATCTCCGAAACAGGACTCTCTTTTGGGCCAAACATAAGTATGGGAGCCAATGCTAAGGACACAAGGTTTCTGAGACCCAGTGAAATTTCACTCCACCCACAGCCCTTCGGTGATATATATGGATGCTGGCAAAGCCTGGTACTCCCTGAAGTCTTCTGGTCTACGCTTTCTCTGAACTCGTACCCCTGCATTTGGACCAGGCACATTGAGTTGGGCTTGAAAACTTGCCAAAAAGAAAGGCTTCTTACCAAGGAGTTATCTTTGAAGAGCAGGTTCTCAGGCTTGAGGTCTCTGTGTGCAATGTTTAGTGAGTGACAGTGCTGCAAAGCCAAAGCTATCTGGAAAAAGGCACAATAAACCAACTGGAATTTAGGAGGGAGAACTGGTTGCATTCCCCTTGCTTACTTAGGTCTCTGAGGAAAACAATCACAATTAGCTTATTTCCCAGGTTGAGCCATTGTCAAATAGACTCAAAGCAGAGTAAATGAAGAACCAATTGCACCAAAATGAAACCAAGGAATCAAACTTAGCTGCCAACTGTACTTGGTAAAGAAGAAACTGCCAGGACACAAACCCAAGCTGGGCAGAGCTGGGCTCTTTGACAGGACAAGCAGAAAAGGAGCACCTGTTCGGCATTCTTCTTTTAAAATGAAAGGCTTGCTTGCTTTCATCAGTCCTTTGAAGTCCAAGTTGCAGTTGGTCCAGAGTAAACAGTGACATTCTTGTGACGGGCATCAGCCCCCAGAGGTTCATTGCAATGGGAGGTTTACAAAGTACTTTCCTCACAACAACCCTGTGAGGTAGGTCATGAAAGTACTATTATTCCTATTTTGCAGATGAGAATGCTGGGTCTCAGAGAAGTGAAGTTACCTGTGCATAGCTGCCTAGCTTCAGAGACAGGATTCATACTCAAGTGCCCTGGATGGGAGTCCTTTGTTCTTCCCAATACACCACACTGTTCTGACTAAACCCAGGCAATAATATGCAACAAAACTGGGTTCAGAAGCCAGTTAGGTTCTGAGATCTTCAACTTCAGGTTCCGGCTTTAAAGGGAAAATATTAAAACTCCATTTGGATTTTGAATCAGATTTTTCTATTGGTTCATGCTAAATGGTGAAAAGTTATTTCTAGATGGTGGTTTGGGGCAGGGTGCTGGGTTCTGTCGTCTTTAAGAAAACCATAGGGCATCCTTTATTCCAAAAAAAGGTTAATGTAAAGTATGTTATGCTAACATACATAGAAGAGATGGTTTTGAAGGGAAATTCAAAGCCAAAGGATAGCATTTCCCAGTTACTCCAAAAATAACATTTCTCTGCTGCTCAGTGGCATCATGGAAAATTTGACAGTACTTTCTACCTAGAACTATTTGTGCTATGGGAGATAATTTCTTTCTCCCCTCCTCTGGCCTGAAACCATGGCCTCTGAGACTTAGCTTTTCACCTTCTCAAGAGGCCTATTCTCCAGCTGGAGTTTATGAGGTAAATCAGCTCTACGACAACCAAATGTGAGGTCACAAAGAGGAAGAATACAACCCTCGACAGAGACAGGCAGGACCAGGGGAAATCAGAGAAACCAAGATCTTGTAAACACAGAGATTGAACACAACAAAGAAAAGGCTACACACATACACACACAAATTCTCTCTTCATTCTCTCTCTCTCTCTCTCTGTTTCTCTGTCTCTTCTCCCCCTCCCCTGCCACCCCTCTTTTAGTATTTTTATAGGCACAATTATCTTGGAATATACCCCAATAACACACACCCTTCTAGGTATTCTCAGCAGCATTTTAACCCAACAGCCAAACAACAGCACACAGGAGATTACCTATCTCAAGAGCAAGACATTCATACCTATAGTCTATACAGAATATCATCCTCCTTCTTGAGCAGAACTAATGTCGTAGGCTTCAGGGAACAGCAATGTCAAGGTAAACAATCACTGGAGTCTATGGGACCCCCAAAAGGCACAAGATCCAAGAGGTCCCATCTCTCCTGTCCAGACAGCTTTTCCGATCACATAACAAAGCAGGCAATGAGAGCGTCAGATCAAACAAAGCTTTCTTTGGGGCTTCCTTTCCTCCCCCCCAATGAAATTGTTCTTGCCCCACGTTTGCAGTTGGGTGGCTATGCAGGGGGTCACTTGCCTGCTTTGTTACTTGGCTGGCTTGCTTCTCTGTAAAGTGCCGGTGCTGGCTGATTCTGTGAAATAGCTCTCCCCCTTCCATCATCTCCATTACAATTAGGAGTCGAGCCCTGTTTGAAAGCATTTGATTTTTGTTAAATTGAAAAAAAAAGAAAAAAACTCAAACATCAAGCTGCTGACCTAACGATGCAGATTTCACACTTGGAAAGTGTATGTAACCCTTTATTTTAAATAGTGCTAGTTTTTGTGATAAGCCAATTCTCTCCCCTTTCTTTGGTTCCTACCAATGACTAAAATGTGACAAAAAGTTAGGTCCAGCCACAATCTAAAAAATTATAATGGAAGAAATCCATTTGTTTTTAGATCCTTAAGAGACATTTTTATACCATTAACAGTCTCTTAATTTCATTGGGATTTAAGATGGGGAGAGATCTTGTAAGCATAACACCTTATAAATATTTCACAGTATTTGGATAGGATCATGAGATTCAATGTTCTAGCTTCAGAAGATACATCAGAAGTCACCTAGTCCAACACTCTCATTTCACAGATGAAGAAACTGAGGCTAACATAAGCAGGTTAAGTGACTTACCCAAGGTCACACAGCTAGTAAGCTTCAGTCAAACCTGAACCCAGGTCCACTGGATTCAGAGGAAGTGATCTTAGCACTATACTGCAGAATTATAATGAAAAATATTGTCACTGCCTTCCCCCTCCAAAAATGTGCTTTGGGGATATATGACAATATTACTGATCTCGGATCAGTAAGATCTGTTCACCTTTTTCACCTAGTTCCCAATGTAACCCACTATGCACATATAAGCAGGTGATCAGGGTTACAGACAAGTATGATCTGTGGTCATGGAACAAAGGTCTGATGGGAAACAGACCTACTACAATCCTGTCTTTACTGGTACCATGCTCAAAACCATATAGCTACCCAACCACAGCAATCATCTCCCATGAAAAACTATTCAACCAGGAACTGCCTTGTCCCACTGGACTTCTAAAAGCAAAGAGCCAGAAATTCCCCACAAAAGTTCCCAAGAAGACGCCTCCTTTTTCGGCTACCTCTTCTCAATAACAAAGGTTTCATATCTAAATGTTGCTGGCTTCCAAAAGCTTTCACCAACAATGCCTACTTATAAAATAGGATGATTTGGTTTGTGATCTTTACAATGGATGGCCCAAGTCACTGCATGGTACAAATAGCAAAAAAGTCAGTCTGTGCTGGACAACACAAAACATTGGCTTTATGAACAACGGAAATGTAGGCTCAACTTTCATACTAGTATCTGCTTTTCTTATGGCCAGGTTGACTTTCATGATTTCGCCTTAAGCACCACTAAGCAGAAATCTCGGAAGCTGAGTGTTCCATCTTCTCCGAGCATCTTACCTTGGACTGGACTCATGAGGAAACTGCACACTGTTAGCATATACTTCAATAATCTGCACAATATTTGGGTGTGTCGCACACATCATGTGCAGACGTACCTTAAAGAGAACAGAGGATAGGTTACTATGCAGTAGGCTTTGAAAATGCTTTCCTTCCAAACTTTCAGGTTTGGGGCCAAAGAAAAAGCCCAGTGGAGTGAGAGGAGGAACATGTTCCAGGAAGAAAGTCCAACTCTTAGGACTGGCTAAATGTTTTATTCTGAATGAAAAGAAAATACTGGGTTTTTAAGTAAACTTGCTAATGATCTAGTTTAACGTTAGATCTGGAAGGGAATAGAAAAGAAACCTCCCCTGACTGCTGCTCCAGGTAAACCAAGGCTGACAACTATAGGATAAAAGGTCCAAACTACTCACACACGTGCTCTTATAGTGCTATTTTCATTAACCACACCTCCAAGCCAATGGATTTTGAATCTTATTGGTTAATGGAAAAATGAACTGAAAAATAACAATCAGCATTAGGCAAAGCCCTTCTTTGTTCAACAATTCATTACTCTTTATTCCAGTGAGTCCTGTGCATGCAATCTCTGGCATACAGGAGTAGTGCAAGCAATAGGGGGAAAGAACAACAAAAAAAAGACATTCAGGGATTGTGAAATCAGGATCATAACACCATGTCAACTTGATTTCCACCCTACTGAGAAGCCAAACACACACAGTCAGCATCCTCTCCTATGAGAACCACTCTTGGGAGCCATGTACCCTCTGTTCACTGCTGTTCCTGCTTCTTCCACATCTCCCCTGCCCAGACTCACACACATAACTATAAGTACCTTCATCCTTGGCCTCCAAACCCCATTTCTAAGTGAGCAGACAATAGAGCCAGTATGAACACTTCAGAAATCAAAGGCCACACTCAAAGAAGGTTAAGAGGCTACTCTCAAGAGTTGTGCCCAAAAGGAAGCACATGCCCATTGTGGGCTAATTGGTGCTACTTCAACAAGACCTTGAAAAGAAGTTTAAACTACAGGCTGAGGAAGGGAGGAAGAAAGGAGTAAAGCTACAGATGTGAAATTCCAACCCAAGCCTTCTGTGAGTCTAAATGAAACTCTCTTGTGTGTTTATATCATTTAAGAAAGGGAAAATGCCCAATCTTTGCCCAGCTTAAATTAATAAAGGGGTAAAAAGAATTGTTTCTACAAATGAAAATGGGGGATGCAAAAAAAGGAAAGAGGAAGACAGACATGGATCATACCTCATTCCGAGCTTTTGGACGATCAAGAAGGATTTTCAGGGCAAATCTTTCTTGGGTAGATTTTTTCACACAGACCCTAGTATTAGATAGGGGGGAGCGAGTTAGAGATCAAATCAGAAAGAAAACTCTGCCCTTTGTCTAAAGATCTGAATATAAATTACATAAACGTTTAATCCAAAGCCATTATCCTACACTAACTGGATTGGCCAAACCTCCCAGTAAACAAAGAAAAGACCAGCCCTACTGGAAGAAAGTATATTTAAGCCAACGACATTCTGACCAGGACTTCTTTGTTTTTAAACCCTTACCCTCTATTTTAGAATCACTAGTATGTATTGGTTCCAAGGCAGAAGGGTGCAATAAGGGCTAGGCAATGAGGGTTAAGTGACTTGTTCAGGATTACAAAGCTAGGAAGTATCTAAGTCCAGATTTGAACCCAGGATCTCCCATCTCTAGGCCTGGCTCTCAATCCTCTAAGTCACCTAATTGCACCCTGAGCAGGACTCTTGAGCTATCTTGGATCTAAGAGCAACATTCAGCACTAGCTTTCATATAAGACTCTCAAAGTCAATGCTACAGGTCATATAAATGGCTCCAGACACTTAAGTCCACATACCATTGCTCTAAAGCTATGCAGTATAAAACATATTTGAGTGAAATGCAAAAACTTTGGAATTTATTTTTATTTCTAAATGTCCAAAAAAAAACTTTTAAAAAGTTATACTACCATTCTACATGGCAATTCTAGGTTATTTTCAAATTTGGCTATACATTTGTTCATATGGTACATCTGAACTTAAAGAACCTTCCAAATGTGGCAAAGTTGCCACAATTCTTGCATGGCAAAATCTCATCATTATGCACTATGTAATAATCAACTTCAAGTCACATATCAACAATGAATTTGTGTCACAGAATGATTTACATCATCCAAAAAATTGGGGCAGATGGAGAGCAAAGAAAGATGGTATTTGAGCTAAAATGGATTTTCTAGCATCTTTTTCTAAAAGAGACATTCAAATATATAGTTTCTTACCTAACTGGACCACTAATCCCAGCTCCCAGTTTCTGAGTCCAATTAATATTGTATTCCTCTAAAATGGAGGTCTCCTATTAAAATAAAAAGAGGGAGAGAAAAAGACAAAGAGTTAGAAGATTCAGACTCTCCTGGGCTTCACACAATGTCTTGCACATCATTTAATCAAATAAATATTTGTTGAATTCAGTTGGGATGCCCTATTTTTTAATGTCTCAGTTGAAAGGAAACAATGACACACATGTATGGCAGTGGCTTGATATACGTTAATCACTAAAAATGTAGTTACTTTGTTTGGGATAGGTTTTGAACTACAATAAAAAGGAGCCCAGATGAAAGGCTTTTCTACAAAATTCCTGTAAGCAGGCAAAATAATAGTAATACTTTTGTTTAGATACATTTACTTCAACAATAATTGCTCTAAATCACTACTGATTAGAGAAATGCAAATTAAAACAGTTCTGAGGTACCGCTTCATAACCCTTAGATTGGTTAATACACCAGAAAAGGAAAATGACAAAAGGTGACAAGGAATAATTGGGACACTGATGCAATGTTGCTAGAGCTATAAACTGATTGTACTATTCTGAAGAGCTCTTTGGAACTATGTTCAAAGGGCTATAAAATTCTGCTATCCTTTGACCCAACAATACTACTATGAGGTAATACCAAAGAGATCAAAGAAAAAGGAAAAGGACCTATCTTTGTACCAAAAATAGTTAAAGCTGCTTTTTGGGGTGACAAAGAATAGGAAATTGAGGGAATGCCCATCAATTGGGAAATGGCTGAATGAGCAGAAGAATGATTGTAATAGAATGCTGTTATGCTATAAGAAATGATGAGCAGGACATTTCAGAAAAACCTAGAAAGACTTACATCAACTGATGCAAAGTGAAGTGAGAAGAACCAGGAAAACATTGTACACAATAAAAGCAATTGGTACAATGATCAACTGTGAATGACATCGCTATTTTCTGCAATATAATGATCTAAGACAATTCCAAAGGACTTATGATGAAAAATGTCATACACCTCTTGAAAGAAAGAACTGAAAGTCTGAATACAAATCAAAGCATACTTTGTTTTTACTTTATTTCTCTTAGGGGTTTGTTTGCTTTTTTGGGTCTGTGTTTTCTCTCACAACATAACTAATATGGAAATATGTTTTGCCTGACTGCATATATATATATATATATATATATATATATATATATATATATATATATATAATGTATAAAATTGCATGCTTTCCCAATAAGGGAGGAGGAGAGAAGGAGGAGAATTTAGAACTTAAAATTTTTTAAAACAAATGTTAAAAATTATTTTAAAATATAATTGGGAGAAAATAAAACTTAAAAAAAAAACACTTCAACAATTCAGTTGTAAAACTGCTAAGATAAGAATTTTTAACCTAGCATTAGTGAATTTTTTTTTAAAACCCTTACCTTCTATCTTAGAATCAATACTAAATATTGGTTCCAAGGCAGAAAAGTGGTAAGGATTAGGCAATCAATTTGGCCAGGATCTCACACAGCTGGGGAGTATCTGAGGCCAAATTTGAACCTAGATCTTTCTACCTCCAGGTCTGACTCTCTATCCACTTAGCCATCTAGCTGCCCCTGTTCATTCCTTTTTAACAAATATTTATTAAGTATATACTATATGCTATCAGAGGATATGGAAAGACATTACCTGACTACAAATTGCTTTTGTTGTACTGTGAGATATATCACATAAGTATATATGTAAATAAAGGATAATTTAAGGTAAGTGAGAGTAATAACATCTGGGGAGATCAGAAA
This sequence comes from Monodelphis domestica, assembly GCF_027887165.1. Taxonomy (NCBI): domain Eukaryota; kingdom Metazoa; phylum Chordata; class Mammalia; order Didelphimorphia; family Didelphidae; genus Monodelphis; species Monodelphis domestica. Next base: position 43,054,495 of record NC_077229.1, read on the forward strand.
AGATCTCTTGTCGGAGATGGCACCTAAGCTGAGCCTTGAAGAAATTTGATTCCAAGAGGTAGTAGCAATGAGGATGAAAAGCATTTTACCCATAAATAGGGGATTAAAACACATCTCCCCAACTGACAAATGGGAAAATAATATGAACAGGAATTTTTCAGAAGAAATCTAAGCTATCAATAACCATATGAAAGAATGCTCCTAATCACTAATAAGTAAAAAATGCAAATTCAAGATAACTTGCAGTTATGCCCTTATGCGCCCCCCCCCCCCGCCCCCAGATTGGCAAGACTGAAAAAAAGGGAAATGATAAATACTAAAGGGGACTAGAGTGAAACAGGGACATTACTGCATTGTGGGTGTAGCTGTAAAATGTCCCAGCTAGTCAGGAAAGCAATTTGAAACAAAAAGTTGCCAATCTGTGTATACCCCTTTGACCCAGCAATGCCACACTATTGAGTCTATATGGTACCCCCAAAAAAAATCAAAGAGAAAAAAAGCTACTACATACAAAAACATTTACTGTATACATTAACAGCACTGTAATAATAATGATGATAATGTAGTGCTTTTTAATAATAATAATAACATAGCACTTCCAGGCTTATAAAACACTGTACATATGTTACCTCATTTGATTCTCATAAGTTACAATCTTACAATCCCCATTTTATAGTTGAGGAAACTAAAACTAAGAGAGTTTTGTAAAGCCAGTTGCCCAGTCTCACAGCTCAGCTGGATATAAACTCCAGATTTTCTGCCTCCAGGGCCAGCAAAATCCACTGCATCTCGAGTTGCCTTGGATGTTATGAAGACAATTTTGAATGCCTTTAAGAACTGCAACCATTACAACCACCACCACTCCAGAGCACCAATGCTCAAAGCATGCTTCCCATCTCCTGACAGAGAGATGATTGGCTCAGGTTCCCAGCAGAGGCAGCTTTTTTTAGACTTGGACAGTGCAGAAATTTGTTTTGCTTTTATTATGCATACTTATTAAAAAGTTTTATTTTGCTTTAATTTTTCCACAAAAGTGGAAGAGAGAAAAGATTTTTATGTTCACCAAAAAAATGTATTTTCAAAATCATAATCCTCAAAACATAATAATTTTCCAAAAAAGAACTAAATAAACTCCTTTTGGAGAGTTATGTGAAAAGTCTAACAATAGAGGTAGCTAGGTGGCTTAATGGATAGAGAGCCAGGCCAAGAGACGAGAGGTCCTGGGTTCAAATTCAGACAAACCTTTGGCCTAAGACACTTTCCAGCTATATAACCCTGGGCAAGTCATTTAACACCAACTGCCTAACCCTTACCATTTCTTCTGCCTTGGAACTGATACCCAGGATCAATTCTAAGACAAAAAGTAAGTTTTTAGAATAAAAGTCTAACACTATACTTGGTGTACCTAAGGTTAAAAAAACTTCTACTCTTCTAGGCCTTCCCACATTCCAGAATTCCTCTCTCCATTTTCTCAAATACCTTTCCTCTGCTAAATATTATAATTTTATTAATGATTCCATGAATACTACTGCTAAAATTAAATTACAAACTCCTGGTTCTTAGTTTCCATAGAGTTTATTAATATTACTTGAATAAAGATGGATATTAAAGCCTATTTCTAATCTAATTCTGACAACATCACTCCCCACATGGCTCTCTCTCTCTCTCAGCCACTGTCCTTCACTGCCACTGTCCAATGGAAGAGAGGCTACTTCCTGGCACCCCTCTTTTGTTTCTTTTGTCCCGAATCTGTAACCTTTAGTTCTGGGTCATGTCTCTAGGACTCTTCACCTGTGACCTCTGTTTGAAGCGTTCATGTGATGCCCAGCCACACAGTGCAGGGAAACGGGTCAGATAAGCCCGGGAGGAAGGGGTTCCCTTTACACAATCCTCCCTGTGATTCTATTGGGAGACGATCATGTTAAAATCTCCCCACTTGGGGTCTTGGGAGATTAAGATGCCTAGTCTCTCCAATGAATCATTTCACATAACCAGCTTATATCTCTAAAGATTCTCTTACTAGAAGGGTATAAAATATTGCCCTTTACAAAGGGGGAATTACAACAATTTGGGGATGAGAGGGAAAAAAAGAAAAAAACAAAAAATGATTGATATTATGCCTTGACAAAAAGTCAACTGGGGGCACTCCCCTTTGGCATAAGAGTTCACATTCAGAATAAATATGTTCAACCCCCTTCAGTTCAATTCATTATATCCCAAAGTATACTCCAGATCTTTTGACACAATGTGTGGTTTCCACAGGCATCCTTATGGCACCTTCTCCAAAAGATCCACTTTACTGATATGGGATGTTGGTGATTTTCTTTTCCTAAAATTTCTCCACACTGCATGGCTGGATGTCACGTGAACGCTACAAACAGAGGTCACAGGTGAAAAGTCCTAGAGACATGACCCAGAACTAAAGGTTATGAGTCTGGACTAAAAGAAACAATAAAGGAGGGGTGCCAGGAAGTGGTCTCTCTATTCCCTTGGACAGCAGCAGTTGAAGGACTGTGGCTGAGAGATAGCCATATGGGGAGTCACATGATCAGAATTAGATTAGAAATAGGCATTAATATCTATCTATCTGCTTTCTTTACTCAAGTAATATTAATAAACTCTATGGAAACTAAGAACCAGGAGTTTGTAATTTAACTTTAACAGATGGCAACCACAAAGGGACAGAGGTCAGACAAGCCCATGAAGAGAGGGTTCCCTTTACACACTACCCATGTTTTAAGACAAATGTGAATCCTAGGACACCAAAGAGAAAAATTCATCAAAATTCAATGCCAAAAATGAAAAACTGTGGGAGAGGTAAAGGAATCTTGCTTAGAAGAACAGCTTCCTATCAATCAAACAACCAGACAACAAACATTTGTTGAAAACCTACTCCATGCCAGGTAATAGGCATACAAATACATAAATGAAATGGTCCTGGACTCAAGAATTTTACATTCTAATACAGGAGGCATCAATATAGACACATGCAAGATACAAAGTAAATCAATTAATAAGTACTTAATAAGCACCTACTATGTGCTAAAGACACTGGGATACAATGACTAAAACAAGACCTGCCCAGACAGAGATTTTTTTTTTTTAATGAGGGAGACAAGTGCACTGGCTCAGTAAATAGAGCATTTTAAACTCATGAAAATGAGTTCAGATCAGTTTCTACCACTCACTAGCTATGTGACCCTGAGCAAGTCACTTAACCTATCTGCCTTAGTTTCTTCATCTGTAAAATGGGGATAATAATAGCACTGACCTCCCTAGGTTGTTATGAGGATCAAATATTTGTAAAACACTTTATAAACCTTGATGTGAAAAGAGCAAGATGGGAGGGGGAGGAGAAATGAATGACAGGTGGATAGAAAGTACTTTGCAACCCTTAAATCAAGAGTCCTCAAACTACGGGCCCGCAGGCCACATGTGGCCCCTTGAGGCCATTTATCCAGCCCCCACTGCACTTCCAAAAGGGCCACCTTTTTCACTGGTGGTCAGTGAGAGGAGCACTGTATGTAGTGGCGCCGCAAAGCACAGTGTCGCTCACATACAGTACTACTTCCAGTGACATAATTCTTTGAGTGGCACCTTGTTCTAAGAGTAACTGAACAGAACGAAGTGCTGCCCAAAGGATTATGTGGCTGCACAATGGAAGATGTCAGCATGGTGAGCAGCGATCTGGGGGAGGGGATTCTGCACTGTGTATACTGCTGCCTGGTATAGTGGTGGCACTGATGGGCCTGTGCAAGGTGTGACAGGCCCATCACAGCCAGCGCTGCAGCCCCACTACCCCAGATAGCGGTATACAGATTTGTTCATAATTTCTTTTTTATAGTTCAGCCCTCCAACGGTCTGAGGGACAGTGAACTGGCCCCCTGTGTAAAAGTTTGGGGACCCCTACCTTAAATCACTATATAAATGCTAGTTATTATCATACTGGCTTGAGACCCTGGGTTACCCTTTGTACAACTCAAACTCCACAAGTATTTAAGCAGGAAAATTCCCTTCCTTCTTTGCATTTTTGTAATGCTAAGGAAAAGGTAACTCTGGGCATCAGAGACTCACAACAAGGAAAAACCCCCAAGAGAAATATTCCCCTTAGATTCTCCCTTAAATTTTGAGATGGACCCAGAAATACAGCTTCCAGTTATGCTGTGATACCATCAGGCAGTATTCTGGGATAGCTCCTCATCCTCTAAACTATACAGTCTGTGTCTTCCGGACAGATAACAAACATCCCCCACCTCATTCCATTCCATCATCCCTGGTCACAGAGCCCCTGCTGTCAAAAGGATATATAAATATATAAAGCCCCAGAATCCATCTCCTCGGAGAGGCATTGTCCCACCTACTCTGTCTTCCCAGCCTCTTCAGCATGAATACCAAAGTAATAAATTTCTCTTTTTATTTCAAAGCTAAGTTATAGTCTTGCATTCTTGCAAAGGGGATCTGTCCCAAACCCAGGGGCTCACCTCAAGTCCCCCCCCCCCCCAACAATATGAGGCACTAAGGATTCTGAGCATCAAGAAAGACTTCACATAGAAGAGGATCTTAAGCAAAGTCTCAAAGAGAAGGATTCTATGAGGCAGAGGTGAGGAAGGAGTCAATGCAAAAAGCATCTTGTGTTGATTTGATGATATGTTTTGCTGTTCTGCAGAGGGGGTGCTGCTCCAACAGCTGTAGGGACCAGGACAAGCCTCTTGTAGAAGTCTTAAAGGAAGCTCAGAAGCAGAGGTGAGGAAGGAGGGCACAGGCCAGGCCTGTGAGTGAAATGGCACAGACACAGAAGATGGAGCATCCTGGAAAAGGAACAGCAAGTAAGCTAGTGGAGGGCCCAATCAGCAATTTTGTGCCTTCCTCCAGCTCTAGTCAGCAGCAGGGGAAGAAAGAGGTCTGGATCCTCCAGGACTTGGCAGAGCAGGACCAGTGACTGTGTTAAGGGAGATAAGACCAAAAGACAGTATAGAGTGGAACTGCTGGCCTGACCCTCAGGGTCAAGACTGAAGGAGGAGAATATAGTCAATGCCATATGGAGCTCTACATAGAAATACTGAAAGGTGAAGGGGAATTAGCAGTCACAGGAAAGACAAAGCACAGCATTAGATGAGAAAAGGCAAAAGTTAAGATAGAATGATAAAATATCATGACTGAAAAATAGAATTTTGGAGTTCATGAACAAGATATGGAAGACTTGTGAGAGATGACAAGATGATGAGTATGACCATCCCTGTGTTTGGCTGAGGCAGAGGAGAGGTCGTGGACGTTGAGTAGATTGAGGGCCTCCGCTCGGGTTTTGAAGGAATATGAACCCATACGTTGAAATCCCCCCCTTCAAGGGGACAGGGACAAAAGTTAGGGTGGAAGGAAGGACTGGAAACAGTACTACTAAGTTCACTGAAAAAACTGCAACATTGAACCTGGTGGTAAAGGGCCAGAGAAATTTGCATTTGGTCCTGGAGACAAGGTGGACCCAACAGGGCTTCTAGAGGAGCAACACTGATCAATCAACAAGGTCCTATTTTATTCTTGTATCTGTGGAACAGAAAGCCAAATAGGATTCCCCAAGCTCCAAGAGCTTACATTTTACTGAGGGAGAAAACAGGCAAATCTAAGCACATAAAAAATGGACACAACGCAATTTGTCAGGGATGACCGAGCTGAAGAGGTCAAGAAAGTTCTCACGGAGTAAACAGTGGCACTTGAACTAAATTCTGAAGGCAACTAAAGACTCCAATAGGCAGAAGTCTGAAGGGATTACTCTGGAGGCATAGGGGACAGCATGTACCCAAAGCAGGGAAATGAGAGACAGAGATCATGTGTGAGGAACTGCAAGATGACCAGTCTGACTGGGCTGGAGAGTCTGTGATAGGGAGTGATTGGCATCAGGTTGTGAAAGGGCTTTCAAAGCCAAACAGAAGCCTGCATTTTGGCCTCTGGATTTTCCTCAACTTCTCCCTTTTATTCAGGCCACATAGTCAAATCTTGTCATTTCTATCTCCACGAGATCTCCTACTTAGATCCTTCTCTCCTTTCACCCTTTTTCAAGCCCTCATCTTTCACCTAGATTATAACCCTAACTTCCAGATTGCTATCCCTGCCTACCCAACCAACAGGCATATTCCTAAAGCCCAAGTCTGAACATTCCACCATTCCCAACAGATCCCACCACATTTACCATCTCTGTACCTTTGCACTGGCTGTTCCCCTCATCTGAAAAATAATCCTTCCTCATCTCTTTCTCTTCTCTTCCCAGGATTCTCTCAAGATTCAGATCAATAATAATAATAATAGCTAATAAAAACAGTTAACATGGCAACTTAAGGTCTGCCAGGCTTTTTACAAATATCTCAATGTAACCTCACAACAACTCTAAGAAGGTGTTATCATCATCCCCATTTGAAGGGATTGCCAGGACTGAAATACAATGAGAGAAATATTGTTGTCACCCTGGATCTCCAGGCAAAAGCTAGGATTTAGTAAAAACAAGATATTATTGCAAAGGCATTTTTCTTGTAGCAAAATGAAAAATACTCATGAGTTAAGGAGTCCTGACCATCTCCCTTTAAAATATAAGAAGAATTGGTGGGCACTCCAAATTTCATGAAGTCTATTCCCCGAAGACTGGCTAATTCACAATTGAAATCTGGCCTCTTCTGAAGGTGCTTCCTAATTAGCATCTTCAGACTTAGAACATCCCAACACTACAGACCTAGGATTTCCCAGACCCCAAATCTCTAAGAATCTTAATTCTCACCTCTTCCCTACTTCCTTATCAAAAGTCACATAGCCATAAAAATGAGCTTTTCCTGTAACAAGAATTTGGCTAGCCTGTGTTAAAACCAGACCTTTTATCTTTGATGTAACCATCTGTATTGTTTCCCGTCTCCCACTGATATCCACCTGGAGTCAATGAGAAATGGTTTTTGCTTAATAAAACCCCTCAAGCTGGGGCACAAAAGAGAGCACTTTTCTAACCTCTATTCTGGCTCCTCTTATTTTCTTCCTTTTTCTGTAATTCCTGCCGCTTCATGTCAGTTGTACCTCTCCAGTCAAAGGAATCCTGCCTGGGCCTGATTACACCGACGGTAGCACCCATTTAATAATAGATGGGGAGAATAAGAGCAATAGGTTAAATGCTTTGACAAGGGTAACACAGCTAGTTAATGTTGTCAAATGTTAAATTATGCATGTCAACTGGGTTTTGGGGAACCCCAAGTTTGCCCATGTCCCCTGAGAAACCCAGAGGGAGGTCCCAGACTCACCCAATTCAAACTAAACAATAGACCTTAAAGAACTTGGGGTCCCAGTTCAGGTGGTACTAGTAGACCTAACTAAATGTAAAGTACCCTTTTGTCCTGGTAGTTTCTCCTGTTGTATCAAAATCCTCTCCCAAGCAGCCCAGCCCTTGGTTGGATCTTTCCCTTTTGTATCCACTGTAAAGCATCAGCCTCTCCCTAATAATCCAGTCTTGGACTTCTCATTTCCTTGTGGCCCTGCTAATGCCAATCAATCATCCTTCCCTGTCCTTAGTTCCCCAAATGCTAGAAGATCCCCAAGTTCTGTACTCTTTGGAGAACCTTCTAGAATGTTGATCCTCCCAGAGATACTGTTCCCAGAGCCCCAGGGTTTTGACTGTGTAGTATTTGGCACTTGGCTCTGTGGAGTGGCCCATTAATATGGACCTGTCTCTTTCCTGATTAAAGGCTTGGTTTTTCTGACTGCTTTAGTAGTTCTGTGTTTTTCCAAGTTGACAGTGTCTATGGTTGAATTGGACTCAAGTCTTCTTGACTCCAGGCCCAACATTTTGCCCATGGAATCATCTAGCTGCCTCTTGAGCCATCCTTCTGGATGATTATCTTTTCTGGTCCCCTGAGAAGCTAGTCCCTTCTTTTTCTTCCCTCCAGATTACCTGGTATAAAAATCTACAAATGTGTTCATTTATATGTGCACATTGCCACATTCTATCTCCACATGTGAGATCCTGGAGGGGAGAGGTCATTTCACTTTGGTTTTTGTATCTCCAGCATCTAATCTAGGCCTGACACATAGTAGTCACTTAATAAATATTTGTTTACTGACTGACCATAAGAGGTAAAAGTTGAGGGTAGCAGATGAGACCACTTGCCTGAAATATGAAGTAGTTATGGAATATTTAAGTAACTCTCATCCCTGTCTATGATGGCCCTCAGGGTACTATTTCTTAATAAGTATTTATTAATCACCTACCATAGGGCAGATTTGTAGGTGTTTTCTTCTTTTCCTCAACTTTGATGACTTATATTGTTTTGACATCACTTATATTTCTCAACATATCTTCCCCTCCCTGTCCCACAGGGACGTACATCCTAACAAAGAATTTTTTTAAAGGAAAAAACAATAGTCAAACTAACCAACATACTGAAAAAGCCTGATACCTGTGAATCAAACCCTCTTTGTCTATCAATCAGCAACCTTTCATTTAATCAATCAAAAACTGAAAACACCCCTACTTAAAACTAGACCAGTCACTACATGGAAGAGTTCACAGTCAAAAACCCTCACCTCCAAAGGGAATTGCACTACCTTGGGTAGGGCTAAGCAGTTTGGAAGCTGTAATTGGTCCCTGTGAAGAGGGGAAGAAACAGGAAGTGATGTGGAAAAAGGCCTATAAAAAGGCCATGACTTCCTGGATTTGGGACTTCTATCTTCGGATCTTCTGACTTGGAGTCATTCTTGCCTTGGTGCTTGAAGAGACGCTTCCCTTGGATCCTGAGGTGATGAGTTGAGTGATTCCTTCTTTGGTTCTTCAGTGGGACACTCCCTTCAGCATGAGTTCTGGTGAGATTCTTGGCAGTCTTAGCCTCATGTGCAATGAAGGTTCCCATCTGATTATCCTTCAGCGTCTCCTGGCTCTTCAGATTTTGGGCTTCCTAATTAGGACTTTGGATTCTGGTGAGATTCTCTTTCAGATTCACATGTGCAATCTGGAGACATTAGGACTGAACTTAGGGTATTTGTAGCTAGGCAGTACTTTCTGTCTCTTTATCTACATTTTTCCAGTTTCAGTCTTTCCACCTCTTTGTAAATAAAGCTGCTAAAAGTCATTTTGACTTAAGCTGGAATATTTTTAAATCGGCAACCACAATATTACTTTAGAACTTTCTAATAGCATAAAAAACCTAAATTTAAATTCTTATACACCATATGCAGTGTTCCATATCCATAATCCTTGGCCTCAGAACACAAGGAGGCTGATGCAGAGTGAAATGAGCAGATCCAGAGAACACTGTACACAGTCACTGAAATATTGTGGCATAATCAAATGTAATAGTCTCTGCTACTAACAGCAATGCAATGATCAAGAACAATCCCGTGTAACTTATGAAAAAGAATGCTATCTAGAGAAAGAACTATGAGAGTAGAAATGCAGAAGAAAAACATGATTTATCACTTGGTTATATGAGTATATGATTTGGGACTGTGGTTTTAAAAGATTATTACAAATATGAATAATATGGAAATAGTTTTTAAGTAATAAGACATGTATAAACCAGTGGTATTGTTTGTCAGCTCTGGCGGGGGTGGGGGTGGGGAAGAACATGAATTATGTAACCTTGGAAAAATATGCTCAAAAAAAATAAAATAATGTGTGGGGGGGGGGGAGAACACAAGAAGAGGCAATGGCATCTCACATCTCTTCTCTGTGACTTAATTTAGTCACTCTACTTTGGCTACATTCCCTCTGTTGTCCTAATCCTATTCTTATAGTCACTGTATGTGTATTATTCTCTAGATTTTGCATACTTTGCATCAATTCATGTGACTTCCTATACTGCTATATTGTTATTAGATAAATCATTACTGAGAGCACAATAATATTCCATTACTGTACCTCCATCTGCTTAGGCATTCCCCATTCATTGGCATCCATTTTGTTTCTAATTCTTTGCTACCAGAAAAAGTTGCTATAAATATTTTTTGGTGTACATCGGGACTTTCTTTATGTCAGTGACCTCCTTGAGGTATATGCTTTGCAGTGAAATTTCTCAGACAAAACACATAAATATTTTAAATTACTTTCTTCACATAATTCTAAACTGCATTCCAAAATGACTGGTCCAACCACAAGTCCACCAATAATGCATTAGTGTATCCATCTTTCAACAATACCTATAACAGTAATTATTCCCATTTATTGGGTCATCTTTGCCAACTTGCTCAGTGTTAAAATAAATTTTGGTTGTTTTTAATTGTATTTCTCTTATTAGTTATTTGGTCATATTTAAAACTTTTCTGGTAAGAACTACTGGTTCATGGCCTGTGCCTACTTCTCTTTTGGAGAAAGGCTTTTGATCTTAAATACTGGTTAGTCACCTATATATCTTAGATACTGGATACTTACCAGAGATGTTTGAAAGAATTTCTTTTCCCAGATGACTACTTTCTTTCTTATCCTAGCTATATTAATTTTGTTCTTGCAAAAGCTTTTCAATTTCACATATTAAAAATTGCCATCTTACTTCTGTATACGTCAATCAGACCTTTTTTGGTTAATAATTCACCTCCTAGTCATAGCTATAAAATATTCTGGTTCTCTTCTAATTTTTTTATGATATGATATTAATATTTTAGTTGTGTATCTATTTTGGCAAATGATCAATCTACATGCTTCTTAAAATACTCTGATGGATCGTTGCTCTCACTGACACAAATACTCCCTCCCAACCCATATAACCTGCCTGTGTCATCTGGCTCTCTCTTTGTCTATAAAGGCTTCTCAGGAGAGCCTCCTTCCCACCCAGCCCCCCAACACCTGTTACTACAATATCTGTATTACTTCCAACACCAATATAACAAACCCCACAATCCAGGTTGTCTAAGGAGGGGTCAAGGACCCCCAGATCTAAAATAAACTAGGTCAATGCTCTCAAGCTGTTTTCAAAACTAATCAACTCAAGCAAGTGATTTTTTTAATTTTAAAAATATTTGTGGAGGCAACTAGGTGGCTCAGCAGATTGAAAGTCAGGCCTGGAAACTCAGGAGGTCCTGGGTTCAAATCTGGCCTCTGACAGTTTCTAGTTATGTGACTCTGCACAAGTCAATTAACTCCAATTGCCTAGCCCTTACTGTTTTTCTGTCTTGGAACCAATACTTAGTATTGATTCCAAGATAGAAGGTAAGAGTTTTAAAATATAATTTTGTGTATGTGTGTGTGTGTGTGTTTAGAGAGAGAGAGGTATTGTAAGGTAATGTAAGACAGAATATTAGGAAATGTGGAAGAATAAATGTGTAAATCTAGAAAAGGATATTTAGCAAAGCCATCAGAATCAAGAATGATTAAGGTAGAATGAGATAAAGGTTACATGAATGATATGAAGAACTAAAAGAATGTGGTGGAAGGAGAGATCAGAGATATAAGATTCCACTAGTTGGCAGGTATACATATTTGTGATTTTCTTAAAAATCAGTTGGCAAATGGAATACTATTGTGCTAAAAGGAATAATAAAGTGGAGAAGTTCCATGGAGACTGGAACAACCTCCAGGAAGTAATGCAGAGCGAGAGGAGCAGAACCAGGAAAACATTGTACACAGAGACTGATACATTGTGGTACAATCGAAGGTGATGGACTTCTCCATTAGTATCAATGCAATCCCTGAACAATCTGCAGGGATCTAAAAAAAAATACTACCCACAAGCAGAGGATAAACTGTGGGAGTAAAAACACCGCTGAAAAGCAACTGCTTGACTACAGGGTTGGAGGAGATAAGACTGAGGAGAGACTCTAAATGAACACTATAATGCAAACTCCAACAACAGGGAAATGGGTTCGAGTCAAGAACACATGTAATAACCAGTGGAATCATGCGTCGGCTATGGGAGAGGGAAAGGCGGGGGGGGGGGGGGGGGGGGGGGGGAGAAAACGATCTTTGTTTCCAGTGAATAATGTATGAAAACGACCAAATAAAATAATATTAAAATTAAAAAAAAATCATCAAAAAAAATCAGTTGGCAAGCATTTATTATTAAGTACCTACTATGTGCAGAGTACTATGCTATAATGTTCTCAACCAGTCTTCTATTCTCCAAGCTAACTATCCCCAGGTCTTTCAAACTCCTCAGCCCTCCAAAAGTTTTCATAACGCACAGACCTGTGGCCCTTCTAACACATACCACAACAAAATCCAACATGGTACAGGGGACAAAAATTTTGAATTTAGAGTCCTAAGAACTGAGTTTAAAGTTAATCTCTGTTTCTTAGATACTACCTGTATAACCTATCTTAAACTCTCTGGGCCTTTTTTTTTTTGTACTAAACAAACTTCAGCCTTGAAAGGACCCTCAAAGATCATCTACTGCAAACCATTTTTATGCAGTCTCATTAGGATATAGCCAAAAAGTGGTGACCCAGTCCTGCTTGATGATGGCCAAGGAGGAGGAATATGGGTCTTCCCAGAGCCGTGCATTCTACTACTGGACAGTTCTAACTGCTTTTGCCTTTGCATCTTATACCCACTGCTCCTATTTCTGATCTCTGGTACCAAGTAGAACAAGTCCACCCCCGCCCCCCAAGATGCCCCTTCAAACCCTTCAGGAGTCACTGAATCCTCCAGTCCTTTCCTCTCCAGAACAAACATCTCATAGCATGATCTCAAGGCCCTTCCCTACTGGTTATCCTCTTCTTGATGGCCTTCAGTTCATCTCTGTGCTTCTTAAACTGTGGCCACTAAACCTGGACATACTACTCATACTGCCAATAACTCAAATCAATATTAAAAAAAAAAAAAGAATACAATGAATACACCAAGACATTACAGGTCAAAGCTTTATGGGAATGATCCTATTTCACAAAAAAAGCCAAATATTGGGAATCAATGGTTACTGCAAGAGATTTCCATCAGATACGTTTAACACCACTAATCCCTAATTCTTCTTCTTCTATAGAGAGCTCTTTGGTTTACAAAACCCTGAGGTAAGTAACGCAGGTATTCTAATTCTTATTTCCTACATCTTGCCATTCTTTTGTCTTAGAATTGATACTAAGATAGAAAGTAGCTATGAAACATGAAGCTTCGAAAATTAAGTTTCAGCTGTGCTTAAAAAAGTAAATTTTCACCTAAGTTGAAAATTCTGGTTTCCTAAATCTATTTGTCCTATTTATATAACAAAAAAAAGGTCCTATTTATATAACAAAAAAACAAAAAAAATATAGTCCATCGGGCTTTTAAGTGTACATGCAATTTTTTTCCCCTCAGGTCAACTCACAATAGCTATTATTCGGTCATACATCTAAAAAGAATTTTTTCCAATCCCCAAATAAGGAGAGTCAGATACAACAAAGCAGAAAGTAAATTTTAAACCTTGATGTTTTTAAAGGCATGAGTCTTCCTTAGTATTTAAACTGCTTGCAAGTTTCCTTTTAAAGCTAATACTCCTACTCTATCCAGAATACTGATTAGCCTCCAGTACTTTAAGTCTAGGAGAGGTGATAGAGCCTAGTGATAAAAAGTTAGCCTGGAAACCTGGGTTCAAATTCTGCCTCTTGACCCATGCAAGTCGTTTAAGAGATCCTGGATCAATCACTGAAACTTCTACTGCCCCAGATAACTCTAAGACTCCCAAATTGCAGAGAAGGTAGTGACCTCATTGGGTAGAGGTTGTTTCCTCACACAAAGCTGCCTGCTTATAACACTGAAATCTCTAGTTCCATCCTGAACATTTCCTATCATCAAAGAAATACATTCAAATGGAATTGGTACAGATTGTGAACTACTCACTGGAAGATGCCCTTCCAGGGATCAGCCCCAGGAGGAAGTCCAAGCTACCAAAGGAAGCTTGTGCCAGGGAAACAACTAAAGATTGAAATACTTTGAATTTGTCACTGACAGATCAAAAACTTGAATTTACAAGATGTCAGGAACAAACAATGCCATCAAACTTTTCACCAAAAGTAGAGTGACAGTCTCTAGCTTGCTTCTGCTTAGCATAATTAAAGCCTTCACATTTTTTAGACCTGTGTCCATCAAATTTTCAAATACATGTCAAGGAACAATTTGTTTCATTTTAAAATGGAAAAAAATTAATCAACAAACAATGAAGTGTTTACTGAGTGCCAGGCACTGTACTAAACACTGGAGATTTGAAGAAAAGGAAGCCAAAACAGGGGGGGAGACAGGCTTTTGAAAACTCATTTTATTATGGGTCCTTTAAAAATTCCATTTGTTTCTCCCTTGGTAAAGGAAGCAATAAGTCAGCAAGCACTCTTAGTTCTTTTAAAACAAATTAAAACTCAACAGCAAAGGCTGAGAAGGTTAAACCAAGGACTTTGGGAAGCTGTTTTCAGAAGTGCATTTCCAATCTCCCAAGGGAAATACTCTTATTATGTCCGTTCATTTTCCAGATGAGGCTTAGAGCCATGCAGTGAGTGAAAAGCCTAACTCACAGAGCTAGGATATCATCAGAGGCAAAATCAGACATCCTGATTTTGGACACCAAGTTGGGTGCTCCTGGCTAGGACCACGTCCTGCATAGTAGGAGTCTCTTTGGAGAGAAATGCTTTGAAGTATCCAAGGAAAGGAACCAGAAAGTTACCTAAAGCCCAATGTGAATGCCTGCCCTGGGACCCACTCCCACACAAATACATGCACATAGCTCCAAGACAAATAAGACATAGTTACACAAGACACTTACCTTCTTGGTCCAGTTGTCATGTAAGAAACTTACATTTTAAGTGATCATTCCTAGTATTAATATCTGATTTAAGGAAGTATCTAAAAATGTGTTCAGCTTTTGTTACACTAGTAGAATAGGAAGAGAGGATAGCCAAAGTCGGGGTGGGAGATAGAAGAGCTAGAGAATGTCACTCCCTCCAGATAGTACCAGATCCTGGGGCAAAGAAGAAGAGGGAAGGGTTCCCCACCTGGGCCCTGTGGAAGCAGAAGCAGGAATTGGGGGGAAGGGGTACTGGGCAGAAGTGGTGGACATAGGACAGAGAGCCCTTGAACTAAGCCTCGGAAATGCTAGGTCTAAATCCCATCTTTGCCCTGAATTAGTCTAGGACCACAGCCGGAGGGGAGCTTTCAGCTTCCACATTGATGAAGATGTATTGATTCCAAATGACTACCCTGAAGCATGGAAGAGTGGAAAATTCTGAATTTTCAAGCTCAGCTCTGCTACTTGTTACCTGTTGGGACATCAGAGGAGCCCAACTTCTCTATAGAAAGAGATATCTAAGCCCTTCCACTCCAAATAAACTTTGGGGAAACATCTTATCCTTTAGATGCCTCCGTTTATCTATATTCAAAATCAAAGGCTTGAACCAAATGGTCTCTAAAAGCTCTTACAATTTAAATTCTGATACTGAGACATCCCAGAGATGAGGAAGACAAATCTGTAAATCAGAAAGAAAGCAATCTATAGAGGAGAGTTATACCCATATACCCAGTCTCAAGTAGGAGAAAGAATATAAGAATCCAGAGAGAAGAATGGGAGGCAAGGAGGTACATTGGAAAGAGCATTAAGTCTGGAATCAGAAGCCTTGGGTTTAAATCTTGGTTCTTTTAATGAATACCTTTGTTTCCCTGATAAACTTTTTCATCTTGGGTGAACCTTAATTTCCTCATGTGTTAAGAGGTCAGACCAAAAGATTGCTAAATGCTTCCCACACCTCTCATTTCAACTTCCAAACAACCAGGCATAAGGAAGGCCCAAAGGCCCTTCAAATATTATCTCTATTAATGGATAAGGAAACTCCTCAGGCTAGTATCAGAAACTATCTTCCTGATACCAAGTACAGCACTCCACTCAGTAACACCACACTGCTTCACATAGTTGGAGAAAATACACACAACCACCATCTCTTGAAAAGAAGAGAGCCAGAGAGAGACAAAGAGAGAGAGAGAGAGAGGGAGGGAGGGAGGGAGGGAGGAAAAGAAGAAGGGAAGGAGGAAGAGAGACAGACAGACAGAGAGAAAGATAAAAAAGGTTTTGACCCAAACTTTCCTAATCCAAAACTAGTTTCGAAAGTACTAGTGAGCCTTCCAGATAGGCAAGCTGAAAGAAACCAAGATCATCTTTCTAAGGCCCCTCCTTCCTTCCACTGAGGTGGTAACAGTAATAGTAGCTGATATTTATATAATCTTCAAGTTTGCAAAACTTTGGTGCTTACTACCTGTGTAAGCTCTGGGCCTAAATTTCTTGGAATTACACTTTCCGGCTCTGTGTTTATGAAACTCTAACCCATATTACTGTATATTCTAACACTTGTTAGGAGTTTCATAATGGGAGCCTCAGGTAGCACTATGATGTAGGTACTATTATCCTCATTTTACAGAGGAGTAAACTAAGGCTCAGGGAAAATGCAGTTGACTCTCTCAGGGTCATACAGCTAGTCAATTACAAGAGGGATCTGAAGCCACATTCTCTGGTTCTAAACCTGGTTCCCTTTTTGCTACAGTTGACAAGCATCCCTTAGCTAACTTGAGTCTCATCACCATCTTGTGAGATTTGCATTCCTATTACCCCTCCTACATGCTACCCTTGCCCCTTACATTTAACAAAGGAGGAAACTGAGACTCAGGGAAATTAAGGAAACCGCATGATTCCACGGTCCTACAGCTAATAGGTCCTACAGCTAATACGTTACAAAGAAGATCTCACCCTAGGCCCTTCTCCCTTCTTACCGAGCCAAATAAAGCATAAAAAAAAACACCTTCATTTATTCTCATCAAAGCTCTTCTCCTACATTACTCCCTTTGTGCCTATTGAAAATCCCTCTTGAAGGGTAGGTACTCCAGTCATTGTCTCCATTTCACACAAAAAAAAGAGGAAACTGAGACACCAAAAGAGATTAAGTCACTTGACCAGGAAATAAATATCAAGAGGTGGGATGTGAAGGCTGATTTTCCGGTTCTAATAGATGGATGTTATCATGATAGTTCAGCTGTACCTGAATTCAGGTTCAACACCTGGCTTCAGACATATAGTGGCTCTTAGACTTGGCCAAGTCTACCCAAGCCTCCCCATCTATAAAATGGAAATGATAATGGAAATGATAATAGCACTTGACTCCTAGAATTGTTTGTGAAAATCTAATGAGATAATTCATAAAGCCCTTGTAAAGAGACAGCTAAATACTAGCTGTTGTTGTCATTATCATCATGGCCCTTATTATCATTCCCAGGAGCTAACACTGACCTGGTCCCCAATACTTCTCATTTGAACTTCTCAATGAAGTAGATACTATATGTAGACAGATATACATATAGACACAGTTGTTTTTTAAATAACCCTCACTTTCTGTCTTAGAATCAGTACTCTGTATTGAATCCAAGGCAGAAGTGCAGTAAGAGAGCCCTAGGCAATGGGGGTGAAGTGACTTGCCCAGGGTCACATAGCTAAATTCATTGAGAAGTCTTTTTTTTTTTTAATCCTTACTCTTCTAACTTGAAATCAATAATGTGCATTGGTTTCCAACACAGGAGGACCCGTAAAGGCTAGGCAATGGGGGGTTAGGAGACTTACAGAGGGTCACACAGCTAGGAAGTATCTGTGGCCCAATTTGAACGCAGCGCTCCAGTCTCCGGGCCTGGCTCTCTATCTACCGAGCCACCTACCTGCCCCAAAGCAGATTTTCTTACTATTCATAGAACGGTAAACTGAAGCTAAAGGAAGATGAAGTGACTGACCGCTGCCCCCTAAACTTGGTGAGCGTCGGAAGGCGGAAGCGGGTCACTCGAGGTAAACACTTATGAGGCACCTCACAAGAGCACCCCCCGGCCCTGCCGGCCCATTTTACCGGGTCGATCAGTGAGTCTCGAGAGGTGGGCGCACCAGGGGGTCCTCGCTTACCCTGATGCTCTTCTCCATTTCCGTCTCCGCGGACATGCTCCTCGGCACGGTACCCGAGGCCCGGACTCGGCGCAGGCGGCCCCGGCCCCCGGGAGGCGACGGCGGGCTCGGGGGTCTGGGGGACGCTAGGCCTGCGGCGGGAGTGGGGGTCCCTCGGGGCTGCTGCGGTTGCTGTTGCTGCTGCCTCCGGCGCCGCGGCCGCCCCGCCTCATCCCCGGGCTCCGGGGGCGGAGCGAGGAGAGGGGCCGAGGCCCCGCCGCCGCCCGCCCCACCGGTGCTGCCGCCTCCCGCGCCGCCGCCGCCGCCGCTCAGGCCCGCCGCCGCCAGCTCCCGCCGCGGAGCCGCCGCCGCCTCCGGGGCCGCCGCCGCCACCGCCGCCGCCGCGATCCCGCTACGGCTCTGGCTCCGACTCCTGCTCCCAATCCCGAACCCGATCCCGATCCCGATCCCGCCGCCGCCGCCGTCGCCTCAGCGCCAGACATCGCCGGGACACCCGCGCCGGGCAGCCCCGCCGCCTGCCCGACCGCCACCCCCGGCCCGCCACTCTCGACCCGCGTCGGGAGCCCGCCTGCCGATGCCCCGAGCCCGTTGACGCCCCCTGCCCCGGCGCCGGGGTTTTCCGAGCCCGCCCCAAGCCGCGGGGACTACAAGCAGGCGCCTCCGGGACCCGCCCGGCTACGCGACGCCAGCATAAAAGGTCCCCGCCTTGCCTCACCCTCCACCCTCCCGGCGGGCTGCCCGGGGTCCTTCGGCAGCTTAGGGCTCCGTTCTGATGACGTCAAGTAAGACCCCGGAGTGGGCGGAGAAAGAGGCGGGGAAAAGGAGGGGTAAGGGGGCGGGGCAACTTGGAACTTGGCCGAGATTGTGCGGCGAGATTGGAACGCTCACGTGTGTGCCACATGGGCTACTGTTAACTGGGCTTGTGGAAACAGACCAGAGCCAAAAATAACGAGTCATCCCTTGTTTAACAGAAAAGGAAACCGAGGCCCTAGGAGCGACTAGCCCAAGGTTACACGTAGCAGAGAGATTCAAAGTGTCCTAGTTCCAGAGCTGGATGGAACCTCTGGGGCCATCTAAATCGGGTACCTGGGAGCACCTAGGTTGCTCCGTAGAAGACTGAGTAATAGGTGAGCACAAGGAGCAGAGAATCCCCTTTTGCTACCCTGCATCAGACCTGGTGCTAATCCCAGTCCAAAGTGTCCTGTCTCTGCTCGCAAGGAGACCAAGGTGGGAGTGGGGGAGTAACCGCGGAGGGAAAGGTAGGAGGGCATTTGAGAGAGGAGAGAGTTCGCCACATCCCGACACGCCCCTTTTCCCCCTCTGACCGACTCTCATCACCTCACATCCGGACTTCTGCAGTAGCAGCTGGTGGGGTCTGCCTGCCTCAAACTCTCTCCATTCCAGTCCATCCCCCATTCAGCCACTAAATTTTAATCAATTACACATTAATTAAATAAAGCAGTTTTCTGAAAATGCAGATCTGATCCTGCCACCACACACCCCAGCCTTCCTCAGCAAACTCCAGTGACTCCCTGTCACCTCCAGGATCAAATACAAAGTGCTCTGTTTGGTATTCAAAGCCTTTCATATTGTATCCTCCCGCTATTTTTCCAGTCTTCTTACACTTTACTCCGCAAAATATACTCATCTCCAGTGACACCGACCTCCCGGCTGTTCCACAAACCAGACATCTCTCAGTTCCAGGTGGTTTTTTCTAGATGTTCCTTCCATATGCCTGTGGCTCTCACTTCTCACCTCTTCTTGGAACTTCTGGTGTCTACCAAGGCTCAGCTCAAGTGTCCCATCTACAAGCTTTTCCTGATCCCAGAGTTACTAGTGCCTTAGCCCAGTACCCCACACATAGTAGACAAAAAATGTTAGTGACCAATTAGCTGTCCTTCCCCTCATTTTGTTTATATTCTCTATATACATATATATATTTCCATTTTTAAATATCAAATTGTTAGAATGTTAGCCGTTTGAGGCCAGGGACTGTTTCATATATATCAATCATTTAGCAGAGGACCTGGCACACAGCAGATAATAATAAATGTTTGTGATTAATGGATAAGCCAAGGCCCCTGTTCTCATGGAGTTCAGAGTCTCCTCAGTAATCACTGTATTCCAGGCACTGGGCAAAGTACTGCATATACAGCTGGGTGGGCTCAGTAGATAGAGAACCCAGGCCTGGAGATGGGAGGTCCTGGATACAAATCTGGCCTCAGACACTTCCTAGCTGTGTGACCCTGGGCAAGTCACTTAACTCCAGTTGCCTAGCCCTTACTTCTCTTCTGCCTTGGAACTAATACTTAGTATTGTTTCTAAGACAAAAGGTAAGGTTTTGCCTTTTTAAATCAGCTTCTACCTTCAAAGAGCTCACTTTTTTTAATAGAGATATTTTATTTTACCAATTACATGTAATAACAAATTTCCACAAGTTTTCTGAAATTATATATCCCAAATTCAGCCTCTGTCTCCCTCTCCCTCCCCCACCCCTCTCTGTCTTTCTGTCTGTCTCTCCCTTCCCTCCCCCTTCCTGGAACTGGCAAGCAACTCAATCTGGTTTCATTTTTTGTAAGAGAAAAATTATATAATACCCCAAACCCAAATAAAGTGAAAAATAGCAGGCTTTGATTTGCATTCTAACTCCAACAACAGTTCTTTCTCTGGAGATAGATAGTATTCTCTGTCATAAATTTCTCAGAATTGTCCTTTCTAAAGAGGGAGACAATGTATAAAGAACTAGATACAAAGGAGGTACAGTTCCAGTAATTGGAAAGTAAAATCAGAGAAAGTATTGACTGCCAGGGGGTGGGGGGAAGGACCAGAAAAGATCACCCATTAGATTATGGGTTTGTAGCTGAGTCCTAAAGGAATCTAGGGAAACTAAGAGGTCATAATGAGTAGGAAAGGCATTCCAGGCATGGGGAACAGTCAGGGTAAAGGCCCAGAGATGGGAGATGGGTGAGGACAAGTAGGCTAGTGTAGTTGCATCATAAAATATAGAGAGAAATCAAATGTGAGAAGGCTCAAAATGTAGGAAGGAATCAAGTTGTAAAGAGATTAAATGACAAACAAGATCCTTGAGTTGAGGGAATTACTGAAGTTTATTGAAGGGGTGAGGGAAGAGGGCAGTGCATAAGGTCAGACCTGTGCCTTAGAAAAATTACCCTAACTGCTGAAGGGAGGATGAACTAGAGCAGGAAGAGACTTGAGACTGGAAAACCAATTAAAATCCCTTTGTAGGGGGCAGCTGGGTGGCTCAGTGGATTGAGAGTCAGGCCCAGAGATGGGAGGTCCTGGTTTCAAATTTGACCTCAGACACTTCCCAGCTGTGTGACCCTGGGCAAGTCACTTAACCCCCATTGCCTAGCCCTGACCACTCTTCTGCCTTGGAACCAATGCACAGTATTGATTCTAAGACAGAAGGTAAGGGTTTAAAATTTTTTTTTAATAATAAAATCCTTTTGTAATAGTCTAAAAAGCATAGTGATAAACTAAGGTGGTAGTTGTGTGATTAGAGAGAAGGATTTAGAGGAGAGATATTGTGAAGGCCCAGATTAGGATTGTATATGTGGAGGGAGAAGTCTAGCAGGACACCAAAGTTGCAAGCCAAGTGCCCAGGAGAATTGCCTTGACAGGAACAACAAATGCAGGAAGAGGGGAGCTTCTTGGAGGGTAGGGGTGTATGGAGGGAAGAAAGAGAATTCCATTTTGGGCATGTTGAGTTTGTGTAGTCACAGGTCAGACACCTAAAGCTGTCGAAAAGAGACTAGAATTCAGGAGAGAGATTAGGACAGGATACATAGATCTGAGAATCATCTGCTTACAGATGATAATTGAATCCATGGAATCTGGTGAGATCAGCAGGTGAGACAGTATTGAAAGAAGAGAAGAGGCCCTCAGATAGACAGAGCCTTGAGGGACACTCAAAGTTAGTGGGAAACAAAGTAAAATACTGCAGAAAGTTGGATTTGGAGTCAAGAGAGCTGACCTCTATTCTACTCACTACCACTGATACCCTGTGATGCTAAGGTAGTCATTTCACCTATAAGAGTCCTATTTCTTTATCCTATCCTTTAGGACAGTCATAAGGAAAGCTCAAAGTGCTACAGAAGTAAGAATTCCTAATTTCATTGATTTATTCAAGTCAAGAAGCATTTATTAAGCACCTATTAAATGCCAGGTGAGGGCAACCACATGGAGCAGTGAATAGAGTGCAGGGTCTAGGGTCAGGAAGATCTGAGTTCAAATCCGACCTCAGATACTAGCTGTGTGACACTGGGCAAGTCATTTAACCCTGTTGGCCTCAGTTTCCTCATTTGTCAAATGAACTGGAGAAGAGAATGGAAAACCATTCCAGTATCTTTGCCAAGAAAACCCCAAATGAGGTTACCAAAAAGTTGAACACAACTGGACAACAAAGTGAACTAAACAGTGGGGATACAAAGATAAGCAGGAAAGCAGTGCCTGCCCTCGAGGCAGTTTATAATCTGATGAGAAAAGTCTGCTTGAAAGGGATTTGAAAAATGAAGAAGAGTCTAGATGATGAAGAATATCTTTCTGGGGTCTTCCTCAAAATGGAAGTCCCAGCTAGAACTAAAAAGGAGAGAAGGGGCAATGTGGGGAGAGAAAAGAAAGCAACTGAAGGATGGTGACAAAGTCTAAAGACAGTTGGAAGAGGAAACTGAGACCCCCAAAAGAGATTAAGTCACTTGACCAGGAAATAAATATCAAGAGGTGGGATGTGAAGGCTGATCTTCTGGTTCTAATAGATGGATGTTATCATGATAGTTCAGCTGTACCTGAATTCAGGTTCACCACCTGGCCTCAGAGGCTCAGTTTTCCTATCTGAAAAACTGAAGCCAGAGACTTGCTTTGAAGGCCAGATTTGGTAGTAAATAAGAGAGTTCAGATTTCAACTCAGGTCCTTTTTACTAAATTCACTTGATCAGAGATTTAGAGATAGATCAACTAATAGAATCTCCTCAATTTGTTAATAAGAAAACCGAGACCCAGATATTAAATGGACTTGCCCAAGATCACACAGTAGTAAACAGCTGAACTCAAACCTGAAATCAAGTCTCTCTTAAGCCTCCTTGACCTTTCCACTCAGACCCCAAAACAAAACAATCCTGAGGTTTTGTCCATGATGGATAACTGGGCTTGGAAGTTAAGGAATGATTTACTTCTCTTCCAAAGAAAAAGCAGGTTCCTTCCTCTGGGCCAAAGATAGGAGTCTTAGTCAAGCTCATTTATAATTCTTTTAAAAGTCTCCTTACTGGGCACATTTTCAGAGCCAGCCAGTAATGCCTTTAGGGATCCCAATCCAAAGTCAAAATTGTGTTAATTGCCTTGAGCAGAGCTGGGAGGCCTGATGCCTTGCATAACAACTGAGCATCACTTTATAACCACAGCAGTTTTACCCCTTTCTAGGCAAGGATATTAGTCAACAATATCACAAGGACATAATTAAAGAAGAAAAAAAAACAACACTTCTACTCAAGGGAGTTCTCAGACCTAGAGATAAGGCAAGAAAGTACCTGGGAGAGAGTCAATAATGAGCCTCTGTCACACAGGCAAAGGAGATGGGCTAAACTGGAAATTCTCTGAGGTCTCTCTTACTCTTTAATGTGCCAGTATCCTATGACATCTGGTTAGGAGCTGTTATAGTGTTGGGAGAATATGGGTATTCAGGGAGAACCTAACACCTCTGCTGTGTAATGTGCCAGTATCCTATGACATCTAGGAGGTGTTACAGGTTGTACGGTTTGGAGTGTATGGGGTGTGAGGGTTTGCTAAGCCCTTTTCAGGGCTGCTCATCCACCTTGGATGTCTCTCTTTGCCCTAGCTTTCACTTGTGGCTCCAAGAAGCTGAAACGGATACAGGAACCAGTCATTTGCTTCTTCCATGTTATATAAATCTCCCTTCCTACTACTTCCCAGGAAAGACCTGTATCCTTCCTGAGATGACTGGCCTTATTATACTCTAGAGTTCTCTTTCCCAGAAGCAGCTAAAGGCTGAAACTCTATAACTGACTCTCTCAGGATCTGTCCTTGGAGAGCATTATCAACTGAGCGTCCAGAAAATGAAGAGGCTGTGGTAGAGGAGCAAACAAAAGATGGTGAAAGTTAACTTGCAGCCCACTCTGGAGATAAGGAGGTGTTATCTCCAAAGCCTAATTGCCCTTATCTAGCACCCATTGAAAAAAAGTAACAAAGGCAATCAAGTTAATAAATAGTACATACAATTATTCACTTTCCTCTCTCCTTTGGGATTTTCTTATCTCCCACATAAGTACCTCTGAAACTTAAACCATTTTGCCCTAAGAGAATGTACTCAAGTTACTGGGAAAACTGCCTGAGGGCAAGAGTTGGACAGCTCTTGCCTTGAGGATTTGGTTTTATTCCCACACCTCCAAGAAATTTTTGTTGTTCTCCCTTCTTAAGTAAAAATGCTTTCCCTGATGGGGTAGGTGGCCATCCCATTTGGAGAAGGTTTTTTAAAGGAATAAAAAGCAGTTAAAGAGTTGTAAACTAGTGACTAATTGAGTAATTAGGATCTTAATGATAAGAGAGAATGAACATTTAGTGGCTCAAAATCCTAGTTCAACAAAAATGTGCTAATCCTTCTAAATCTGATAATTCGATCTCCTCAGATAATTGTAGTCTTTTCCTCAGTTTCTCATCTATTTCCAAATATATATATATAGGTCTTTTCTATGGTTGCCCCCCCCCTTCCTCTCCCTTTCTTTTTGTCAGTGTTGGGTAGATAAATTAACCAGGTTTTCAACATATATTCTACTTCTCCTGTACTTATGAGTAATAGTAGTAGTCTCTCGGTAACCGAGAATGACAATTGTCTTTGTGCGTTTTCATCTATGATAGATGAGTGTGCACAAAGACACTTGTGCATGAAGGAAATTTAAGTGGAAAAGTCAATGCACAGAGACAGTCCCACTCTCTTGGCATTGGAAGCCTGGGTCCAGTGGCACGAAAAATCAAATCGTTATACCTGGAGACTTCCTCAGCTGCATTGGATGGCCCTGTTGTCTTTTGTGCTCCAACACGCCCTAAGCACTCCACAGTGCTTTGCTTCGTAGCCCTCTCAGCCGTTGAACCTTCTTATTGGTTTCTTCCGTCTGTTCGGCCAAAGCAGTCTTCACATGCTGGGTGAGCAAAGTCCTGGTTCACCAGGGGTCGACGACCTGATGGCTACCCTCACAAGGTTTGGCTGGCCTGTTGAAGCTGTTGCCTGGAGAGTGGCAGCTACTAGGAGCCACAAGTGAGAGCTGGGTGTCAGGTGGGGGTCAGAGGCTGGAGAGCTGCCCTAGGAGGGCACACAAGCCCTCCATACCAGAGATACTACCCCTCCCTGAGCACCCCATACACCCCACTTATGAGTAGATATAAATTATATATACATACATATTGTTCTACACATACATACATATAATTAAGTTTCAATCTCTTAAACACCAAAAAAATTTAGGGCAATTTGTGTATATGTAATTCCTTTTCACCTGCTTTC
Organism: Monodelphis domestica; assembly: GCF_027887165.1. Lineage (NCBI taxonomy): Eukaryota > Metazoa > Chordata > Mammalia > Didelphimorphia > Didelphidae > Monodelphis > Monodelphis domestica. The sequence goes on from NC_077229.1 coordinate 43,079,863, forward strand.
CCATTTATACTCAGATTGTTGCCTGGGGTGTATTTTTTCTTTCATCTAATCAAAACTTCCCTCAGATATACTGGGGACCAATTAAGGGGTTATAATTGTCCATTTCTTCCTTGAAACTGAACACCCATCCTCATGTTTGGATAAAGGCACATCATCCCACCTGAGATTCTTGGCTCCCTGAGAGATTCCCTTAACTTGCCTGAGCTTGAACTGTGTCTCATTTATGCCCTGAGCGTCATATTAAATCTGTGGATTTCAGAATATTTTCTTTGAGACAGCATGCAGTAATGGAAAATGAATTGGCTTAGAGTCAGGAAAACCTGGGATTATCCTGTTATTTCTGTTTGTCCCCCATTATAATGGGATCTAGACCTAATCATTTGGCCTCATTTATCTACTAAATCAGTTGCTCTCCAACTCTGGTTCTGGGATACTCCCTTTCAGGGAGGCCATAAGGTAAACACTAATTTCATAATAATACTATGTTTTAATTTCTAATGTGGTAGATATCAATAGTTATATTCCATATAAATGAAAACTTTGGGGGATAAAGGGAAGTCCTCTATAATTGTTTTAACACTTACTTTTTGTCTTAGAATCAATACTATATATCAGTTTTAAGGGAAAAGACTGGTAAGGGCTAGACAATGTGGGTTAAGTGACTTGCCCAGGGTCACACAGCTGGGAAGTGTCTGAGGCCAAATTTGTACCCAGGACCTCCCAGTCTCTAGGCCTGACTCTCAGTCCACTGAGCCACCCAGCTGCCCCCTCCTAACTTATAATTGAGACAAGAATTGGTTCCAAGGCAGAAGAGCAGTAAGGGTTAGGCAATGAGGTTAAGTGACTTGCCCAGGTTAAGTGACTTGCACAGCTAGGAAGTGTCTGAGGTCAAATTTGAACCCTGGACCTCCCATCTCTAAGCCAGGCTTTTGATCTGCTGAGCCTACCATTCCTATTCAATGCTGATTTCCTTGACAGGAATTTTATTTCCTGGAACCAAGAATTCACCCCATTTCTTTCTTTCTCTCCAAATAACATAGTATCTTTATACATAAATACATAATATATATAATGTTCTTAAATTAATTCCTGATTTTTTAAAAAAAAAAAATTTCAAGCTGCCAAGAAAGATATCTTCTCCCTTAACCCTGAAAAGATTTCATATGTGGGTGAGTCAAAATTGCTGAGGAAGAATATGTGATTGTTAAATTATAGATATATTTTTTACTCTGCGCAATGCTTATTCTTCTACATCCATAAATGCTTAAGAAATTCTGTTTTTGTCATTCACGTGCATTTTCCTTTGGAAAAAGTAACTACCTATTTTACTATAATTTCTAAGAGTAAAAAGGGTTGGCTTTTTTTTTTTTTAGAAATTGATAAGTATAAATATATTTTAGAAATGACCCATCCTGTGTTATAGTCACTGGGGTATAGAGAAGGCATGAGAGCCCCCCTATATCCATCTGACCCCTCTCAGTCAGCTTTTTTAAGCTAATAGATTAATCTTTTGACCCCAAGTGATATTTCTCAGACCGTTTTCCTGATCTCTATAGCAATATCCCCATTCTTATCCTCAGCTCCTTCTTGAAATCCTTTTTTTTTTTTTAACACCTCCTTTTTCTGGATTTCAAAGGAGAAAACTGAAAGTTTACAAGGAGAGTCTATAAGCAATTGTCAGCCTGCTGGAAGATCTCCTCCCCTTCCTGCCTCTCCTCCCTAAGAATGTATAACTGATAAGTAGGGGTTATCAGTACAGAAAATGTCTGCAGATTCCTTTTTTTTCTAGACATCTGGGGGAAAGAATATTGGGGAGGGTAGTAAGAAAAAGCAGGATAGATGGGGAAGTAGAACAGGTACAGCGCGCGCACACACACACACACACACACACACACACACACACACACACACACACACATTTTCCATTGCAATGCATAACACAAAAACCCTACTTAGACATACTACCTGTTCCCACACATAGTTGTGGATTCAAATGTGACCTTAGATTCTTCCTCTCTGTGTGAACTGGGGTAAGTTACTTAAGCCCTGTTGCCTGGCCCTCACTGTTCTTATGGCTAGGAACTGATAGTAGCAATTCTAAGATGGAAGGTGAGTTTGGTTTGTTGGTTTGTTTTAAGTAAGAAAGGTTCCTTAGACCCAAAAGTTCAAGACCCATCATACTAAATCATAGACATTTTTAAAATTTTAAAAACTCTTTTGCCACCAAATAATAAATGAAAACATCCTAATGGCAATATCAGGAAAACACTACGGATAACAAGTACAACTTTGTTCATGGGAAGGAAGGAAGGAAGGAAGGAAGGAAGGAAGGAAGGAAGGAAGGAAGGAAGGAAGGAAGGAAGGAAGGAAGGAAGGAAGGAAGGAAGGAAGGAAGGAAGGAAGGAAGGAAGGAAGGAAGGAAGGGGAAATAATCCACATTGAATGCTGGGAAATTCTAATGACCAAACTTGGCTCCAAAGGAGAGATATGAGAATGTACCTCACCTGTCTCCTCTAAAGAGGTAGTAAGTACAGGGGTGGAACATTGCATAGTTCCAGGTTAACAGTTTAAGATTTTTCCATGTTGTGGTTAATTTTTTAATTGTATGGCTTTGTTGTTGTTTTTTTTTAATCCTAATGGTAAAGGGTAGACGATTGGGGTTAAGTGACTTACCCAAGGTCACAGTCTCAGATCAGATTTGAACCAAAGGCCTCCTGACTCCAGCCTATCACTCTATCCACTGTGCAACCTAGCAGCCCCTTGTTGAACTCTGTGTGTTATTTTTTTTAAATATAGTTTTCTGGGAAGAAAAGAAAGATAATTAATTAGGTCATATAAAAACAAAAGATATCAATACCAGATTTTTTTCAGAAGAGAGAAAAAAAGAAAATATGCTCAATGATGAGCTGAACGCTAGGAAAACAATGTAATTATTCAGTGACAAGAAAGCTTGAGCCCTAAATGAAGCCTAGGAAATGAAGAGAATTCTTGTAGGATATAGTCATGGGGCTCTCATCTAAGAGGCAGCCAGTTGTCATCATCATTCCCTCTTCACAGAGAAGAAAACTGAGGCCCAGAGATATTTTTTCTAAAGATATTTTATTTTACCAATTACATGTAATAATAAATGTTGACATAAGTTTTCTGAAATTATATGATCCAAATTGTCTCCCTCTTCTTTCCCTTCCCCTCACCTGGAGCTGGCCAGTAATTCAATCTACATTATACATATATTATCATGTAAAACATATTTCCCCAGAGAGATTTTTACAAATTTTACAAATATTATCTTATTTGATACTCACAACAATCCTACTAGATACGTGCTATTATTGTCCTTATTTTAGGATTGAGGATCTAAGACAGAGGGCAGTTGGGTGGCACAGTGGATAGAGAACAGGGCCTAGAGTCAAAGAGATGAGTTCAAATTCAGCCTTCAATGCTTCCTAGTTGTATGACCTTGGGCAAGTCATTTCATCTCTATCTGTCTCCGTTTTCTCAGTCCTAAATAGGAATAACTAAAGAATCTAGCTCTTAGGTTTCTGTGAGGAAAATATTTATAAAGTGTTTAACACAAAACCTGGCATACATTTGGTACTTAATAAATGTTTTTTCCTCCTTTCTCTTTTTACTTTCCCCCTTTTAGATAGAAACAACTCACTTCATACATTGACTGATATAGAAATGTAATTTTGTTATATGTTATAATATACCCTATTTCCAATGATTTTAATATCATTACTACTACTAGTAATAATCACCTACATTTATATAGTACCTTAAGTTTTGTGAAGCATTGTATATACATTATTCTCAAATATAATAATAGCAAGCATTTATGTAACATTTCAGGGTTCACAAGGCACTTTACAAAGGTTGTCTCATTTGACCCTCACAACAACGCTGAGAGGTAGATGCTATTCTTATCCCCAGCTTAAAAATGGAGAAACTGAGGCAAGCAGGGTTAAATGACTTGCCCAGGGTCTGACAGTTAGTATCTGAAGTCACCTTTGGGTTCAAGTCTTGAATTCAGTCTAGGTCCAGTACTTCTCCATTTAGCTTCAAAAAATCAAAAGCAATTATTGTTGTCATCATTTTTTTTAGTTGTATCTGACTCTCCCTGACCCCATTTGGGGTTCTCTAGGTAGAGATACTGGAGTGATGTGCCATCTCCAACTCATTTTATAAATGAGGAATTGAGGCAAATAGAGTGAAGTGACTTGCCCAGGGTCACCCAGCTGCTAAGTGTCTGAAGCTGAATTTGAACTCAGGAGCATGAGTCCGAGCCAGGCACTCTCTGCACTGCAGCGCCACCTACTGCCCCAAACCACTACATGAATACAGTCAACAGGAAAGACAACCTGATTGTGATCATTTATAAAGGTGCGCCCTAAGAAAGGCCAGATCCCCCACCTCTGTCAACAACTAACAAGCTCTAGAAACAAAGTGTGCAGAGTTGTAGGCATTGCTATTCTCATGGACAGGTCAGGAAATTGAGGCTGATTGGAGGCATATGAGTTTCCCTACCTGGCAGGCAATGGTAGCCCTGTGACCCTGGGCAAGTCTTTGATTCTCTCAGGGAATTAGGCAACTCCTTTGGACTCCGAATAGCTGGGAAGCGCTGCCTTCAGCAGTAAGAGGGAGCTTCCTGGGAAGGACACTTTTATACTAGTGAAATCACAGAACTAGTCAAAAGAAAAAATGAAGAGAAGACAAAAGTGACTCGCTAGTTATTGTCGTCCTTTTTAAATTTTTTTAAACCCTTATTTTATGTCTTAGTATCAGTTCTGAGACAGAAGAGCAGCAGGGACTGAGCAACTAAGATCAAGAGACTTGCCTAGGAGGCAAAGTGGATGGAGAGCCAGACCGAGAAATAGGAGATCCTGAGTTCAAATGTGACCTCAGATACTTCCTAGCTGTGTGACCCTGGGCAAGTCACTTAACCCCCATTGCCTAACCCTTTCCACTCTTCTGCCTTGGAACTGATACACAGTATTGATTCTAAAACAGAAGGTGAGGGTTTAAAAAAATTAAAATGTTCCTATTTTACATGATTCTTTATACTCTTTGTCCTCATCCTGGAACATCCCTTCTCTATGCCAGCCCACTTTTCCCATTCATAAGTTCTTTCTTGGGAGTTTCTATTTTGCAATAGAAGTCCAGGCTGACCAGGCTTCACTCTCCTCTTTTTTTTTTTTTAATATTAAAACCCTTACCTTCTGTCTTGGAGTCAATACTGCGTATTGGTTCCAAGGCAGAAGAGTGGTAAGGGCTAGGCAATGAGGGTCAAGTGACTTGCCCAGGGTCATACAGCTGGGAAGTGTCTAAGGCCAGATTTGAACCTGGGACCTCCTGTCTCTAGGTCTGGCTCTCAATCCACTGTGCTTCCCAGCTGCCCCCTTCACTCTCCTCTTGACCCTTCACCTCCAGCTTCCTTATCTCCCAGCTTTTTTACTCTTTTTCATGTATTGTCTTTCCATTAGAATATAAGCTCCTTGAGAGGCTCTCTTTTTGCTTGGACTTCTATCCTAGGCAGTGCAATGGATAGAGCACTGGGCTTGGAATCAGGAAAACTCATCTTCATGAGTTCAAATCCAGCTACAGACACTTACCAGCTGTGTGACCTGTTACCTACCTACCATCACAACATTTAGCATATGAGCTCATTGCAAGTAGGGATTATTGCATACTTGCACACCTAGCACTGTGACTGGCACACAAGGGATGCTTGATAAATTCAGCAGATAGAACCCCCGACCTGGAGTCAGAAAGACCTGGGTTCAAATCTGGCCTCAGTCACTTCCTGGCTGGGTGTCTCTGGGCAAGTCACTTAGCCCTGATTGCCTTGCCCTTGCCACTCTTCTGTCTTCAGAGTGATACTAAGACAAAGGTAAGAGTTTGAATGAATGAATGAATGAATGAATGCACAAATAAATATTTATAAAATATTTGTTGATTGGTTGGTCCCTGCAGAAGCAGAACTAGCCTTTTTGCTGTTCCGCACATAGGACAGTATGTCTCATCCCTGTGCCTTTGCATCAACTGTTCCCCATGTCTGAAATGCACCCCCTCTTTGCCACAATTTTGAAGAGAAGCCCTGTTTTCCAAAGCTTGGCTGATACCTTCTTGAATGCCTTCCCTTCTCAAATTCCCTTCTGTTTGCTTTTTTCTTACTATAGGATGGGAAAGGAGGGAACCTGTGGCTTCTTTGGAGTAGAAAACTCCTAGGTGTCGAAACCTCCTCCCCAGGAAATGTTGGCCACCTTCTGGGCAACATTAGGCTTGACCAGAGTCATGTAGTATATCTCAAAGGTAAGACTTGAACCCTTGGCTCCTGGTTGGCTCTACCCACTGAGCCATGCTCCCTTCTTCTAGTATGTGTATTGGCTCCTCTGATAAGATGTAGTCTCTCGATAGGCAGGGACCCCTTCATTTTATTATCTCTGGACCTAGCATGGTGCTAAGAACAAAATAAGTTCTCGATAAACACTTGTTTATTACTTGGGGGTCATTTTTTTTTTCATCTTGGATTCATGGCCTGCCATTGCCAAGGAATTCGTCATGGAGTGACAAGCCTGCTGGTGATGGTCTCCTTCCTTAGTTTGGCTAGTCCTTGGAGAGTAGACTTGCTCTGTGGCTGGGTGGAACTTGAAGCCTGTTAGCTGGTAGAACTTGTCAGACCTTGCATTCCCCTGGTGTAACCTTCAAGATCCTAGGAGGGTCCAGGATAATGGATAGAATGTCAGGCCTGGAATTGAGAAGAACTGAGTTCAAATCTAGTCTCAGATACTTATGAGCTGTGTGACCTGGACAAGTCACTTTACCCTGTTGATTTCTGTTTTCTCATCTGTAAAACAAACTGGGGAAGGAAATGACAAACCACTCCAGTATCTTGGCCAAGAAAACTCCAAAAGGGATCAGGATTAAAAAGAAAAAAAGAGCTCAGGGTCACCTCTGACCTCCATTAAAGTATCTCAGTTCCTCCTTTAGGCAGTATCAAAAGGTCTATGACCTGGACTGTTCCAGGAAACACTAAACTCCATGTGCTCCCAGAACCCACTGGGCTATATGAACAAATGAAATGAATAGCTAAGCAATCATTAAGTGCTTCCTGTGTGCTGGGCCCTGTGTTAAGCATGGACACATGAATACAGTAGTGAGAGAGTTCCTGTCTTCAAGGAGAAGGGAGAGAGGGAGCAAGCATTTATTCAGTATCTACTATGTGCCAAGTACTAAGCTAGGTGCCTTGCCAGTATTCTTTCATTTGATCTTCACAGCAATCCTGAGAAAACTGAGGCAGTCAGAAGTTGAGGTCAGACTTGCCCAGGATCCCTGGGCTAGAAAATGCCTGAGGCAGGATTTGAATTCAGGTCTTCCTTACTTCAGGTCCAGGACTCCAGGCATCATGGAATCATCTAGCTGTCAAGAAGCTTACAATTTAATTCACTGATTTGAGTAAAAAATGCAAACTCTTCCCAAGATCCCACCACTGTTGTTGTGATCTCATATTTGTCAGTTCCGACTCTTTGTGACTCCATTTTGGAGTTTTCTTGGCAAAGATACTGGAGTGATTTGTCATTTCCTTGTCCAGTTCATTTTACAGATAAGGAAATTGAGGCAACCACAGTGAAATAAGTGACCCTGGATCATACAGCTAATATCTGAGGCAGGATTCGAAATCAGGTCTACAGCTGGTGCTTTATCCACTTTGCCACCTATCTGGCCTTCCCACAACTACACTTTATGCAAATCATCACAAAATAGTTATTAAATATTTTATCAATTTAAAAATATTTATTTAAATCATTTTATTTTCATATTAACCTCTAAATTAATTAAAATATTTAATTTAGATTAAAAAATTAAATATTGATCAAATTTGTCAAACATTTATCTATATTTACGATTAAATAAATAGCAAGTATTTTTTGGCATTGACAAAACTTTATAGGAAGATAATCTAATAGGAGCATGTAGGGTTATAGCTGGTAGAGACCTTAAAAACGATGTAGTCCAAGCCTCTTCTTTTACTGGGGAAGAAACTCGAAGAGAGGCCCTTGGGAACTTATAAGAACAGGCGAGCGATGAAAATCAGTTCTAGAAGGCTAGGAAATAGAGATCATGGAAGCAAGTTGGAAGAACCTTAGATATTATCTTGTACCCCTTCCAGCAGTCTGGTTCATTTTACAGATAAGAAAATTGAATCAAATCCCAAGAGGTTAAGGGACTTGCCCCAAAAGTACATAGACTAAGTCCATTTCCAAGTCCGATGACCGTCACGTGATAACCCTTGAAATATTTGATATCTCTATATCATGTCCTACCCTCCACCCAAGTAGGATGTCTTGTCCAAGGTCAGAACCATAACTTGCCTGGAACAAACAAGACTTTGTCCTAGAGTACTAACCTGGGGGGAAGGGGAGGTGCTTTCTCCCTGCTGGGACAACTATGACATTCAGATAATAGAACAACAGAATAATAAAGGAGTCTTAAAATCTTCTAGTCTAATCTCTTCTTTGTACAGATGAGGAAACTGAGGCTCAGTGAAGTTAGTCCTTGCTTCCCAGTGTATTCTATGGCATAACCAGTCCTGGGTTACCCCTCTGTCACCATGCTGATCCTCTCTTTCTAGTCTAGTCTAGTTTCCTCCCTGACCCTTCATATGTGAGAGCCAGGTAGCATGGTATACTGGATAGACTCTGGCCTTGGAGTCGGGAAGACCTAGATTCAAATCCTGTCTTAGACACTTCTTAGCTGCCTGACCCTGGGCAAATCACTGAACCTTGTTTGCCTCAGTTTCCTCATTTGTAAATTGTGTTGGAAATGGCAAACCATTCCAGTATCTTTGCAAAAAAAAAAAAACAACCCAACCCAAATGGGGTCATGAAGAGTCAGACATGACTGAATTTGAATCAATTGATTGGTTTTGTGTGTGCGTATGCAAAGAGCTTAGCACAGTGCGTGGTACGATAGAATCTCATTTTACATGAACTCAACACAGTCAAATTCAGTTATATTTAATTAGCAATTAAAAAAAGAGGACAGAAAAGTATATAAAATAAAATTTTAATTCCATGCTAACTCCATGCTATTTTCCCAAGCAGTGTAAAGTCTCAAAGCAGTTCACCCAATCATTCTTGCTCTAAGAAGCATTTGTGTGAACCATCACCTTGGGGTTTTTTGCCAAACATCTGTCTTTGTCTGGCGCTTATAACAAGTCGTTTCTGTGTCAGAGCAGGGCTTCTCTTTCTTTCATTAAGGCTATTAAGTTAGTAATAATGGCCCCAAAGTACAAGAGTTGTGATGCCAGGAGCTCTTCTAAGCCTAACACAAGTCATAAAGTGCCTAGATGTGTTTATATAAGAAATGTTTGTTAAATAATGGGATTCGCTACTATTATTTGGGATTTTCAGTTTAGGAGAAGGGTCTTGGGATGTATCGTTGAGTAAAACAAGGTCCTGCTGTACTTACTAAGGGCAGAAACCTTTTTAATCTTTTCCTCAACAAACATTGTTGAATATCTCTCATGACAAGAAGTGATCATGGTTTATCAACCAGAAAGACACGAACACGCACACGCACATGCACACATGAAAACTAGCAACTCCTTTTGGAGTCTTAGACAAAGGCAGAAGAAGATCATCTACTCAGGCAGAGGGGGAGTTTTATTTATAAGCATTCAGGTAGGGGGCAGCTGGGTGGCCCAGTGGATTGAGAACCAGGCCTAGAGACAGGTATCCTAGGTTCAAATCTGGCCTCAGACACTTCCCAGCTGTGTGACCCTGGGCAAGTCACTTGACCCCCATTGCCTAGCCCTTACCACTCTTCTGCCTTAGAACTAATACACAATGGGTTCAAGTCAAGTCAAGAACACATATGATACCAGTGGAATCACACGTCGGCCACGGGGGGTGGGAGGGAGGAAAAGAAAATGATCTTTGTCTTTAATGAAAAATGCATGGAAATGATCAAATAAAATACTATAAAATTTAAAAAAAAAAAAGAACTAATACACAGTATTGATTCTAAGATGGAAGGTTAGGGTATAAAAAATAAAAATAAAATAAAACAAAATCATCCAGGTAGCTGAAGCAAAACCTCTCAATAGTTCTGTGACAGGGATCTCGCTTCCATCTCCAGACTTAGAAATGTCCAGAGGCGGCACAAATGTTCATTGATTTTTGAGACCAATAATGAGGGGGTATTTCATTGTTATACGAATGTATATCATATAAATATGTGGCAATTTATATACTAGATCTTACTGTATTATATGCATATATTATATAAAAAGGGCTCCGGAATTCTACCAATGGAATTTTTAGTCCCAGCCCTGGCATTTCCAATTTATGAGCCAAGAGAAGAAACTGCAAGGGCATTCCATGGGGTTGGGACAAGCACACCTTGTCCTTTGGCTACTCTCCAGGAAAGATGACAATAGCACCAAGCAGGGAGTAGTGCTTCAGTCACTATTTAATATGGCACCGAATGTACAGAGGCAAATGGCATGGAGACAAGGGAGTGGAGTAGTAGAGGGAGTTAGTCACCCCAGGAAACAGAATGGAGAGGGAAAAGGGCAGAGAGTCACTTGCATGACCTCCTCTGGGGAGCATCTTTGTAGCATGAGCTCCTAATAGGTGGAGGAAAGAGCGGAAGTTTGGGGTCACCTTTTTGTAGGGTTTTGGTGATAAGGGATGAACTCTTATCTAGGCCACCTTTGGCTTAATATATTAACATAACCTAACGTCATTGTTGTTGTTGTTGTTGTTCATGTCTGACTCTTTGGGACCCATGGACTATAGCATGCCAGGCCCTTCTATCCTCCACTATTTCTCAAAGTCCATCCAAGTTCATGCTTATTGTTTCCATGAGACTCTCTCTCTCTCTCTCTCTCTCTCTCTCTCTCTCTCTCTCTCTCTCTCTCTCTCTCTCTCTCTCTCTCTCTCTCTCTCTCTCTCTCTCTCTCTCTCTCTCTCTCTCCATCCTAAACTCTCCCTAAACTCTCCCATCTCCTCCTTTTGCCTTCAATCTTTTCCATCATCAAATAGTACAACAATCCAGGACAATTTTGAGGGACTTATGACAAAGAATCCTATCCATCTCCAGTGAAAGAACTATTGGAGTAGGAATGCAGATGAAAACATATGATTTGTCACTTTATGGGGGGGGGGGGGGCAGTGTTCAGGAAACAGAATGGTGAAGGGAGAAGAGGGAGTGACATAGGACACAAATCAGTCAGAAGAGCAGAAGAGCCTGGAAAGGAATGAAGAGTGACTGCTTGGTGTCTCTTCCTCAAAATAGCAATTTAGGGGGAAATTGCCAAAGAGAGGAGGGGGTGGAGAGATGTCCCAAGATGATAAGGAAACGGGCATCAGGTTCTAAAATGCACTGGGAGAGGGAATGTCCTCACATGGAATTCTCCAATGAATGAAATCACAGGCCAGGACTCTCTCCTTTCCCTTCCACTCACCTAAATGTGCAAGGCACTGGGGATGCCAAAATGCTCTCAAAGATTTTATATTCTATTCATATTTACACGTGTATGTGTACATACATATATTCAGGTGTTCTGTTCCTCTTATTACATTATAAATTTTTAAGAGACAGGACCTAAATCATATTTCATGCTAGCATAAAAAAAGAGCATTTTTCTACCCTTCAATATGCCTTATGTGAGCTCACCTAAGGGAGCGATTAAATCAAATCAATATTCTGGAGAAGGAATTTCCCTTTGATGCTCGTTTGCATTTCCAGGCAGTCCCCACTAGGTGGCTACTAGCCCTACAATTACAATACAATATACTATGCCGTAATGTAAAATAGCTCTCCTGAATTTCAGAGCTGGAATCAATCAACAAATAATCAATAAATATTTATTGTCTATTATGTGCTGGGCACTGTGCTAAGAATTGGAGATACAGAAAAGGTGCAAAGGACAGTCATTGCCCTCAAGGAGCTTACAATCTAATGAGAAAGACAAATGCAAACAAATCTATCTGCAAAGCAAGATATTAAATAGGAAATAATTAGTAGAGGGAAAACTTTGGAATTCAGAGAGGTTGAAAAAGGCTCCCTGTAAAAGATGAGATTTTAGTTGTGACTTAGAGGAAGCCAAGGACATCTGTAGTTGAATCAGGGATTTCTAGGTATAGAGGAAAGCCACAGAAAATGAACAGAACTGAGAGATGGAGGGTCTCATTCATGGACACCTGTTTTTCTGGATCTAAGAGTACAAGGCAGGTAGTGATGTGGAAAAAGACTGAAAAAGGGGGCTGGGCTATGAAAGGCTTTGAATGCCAAACAGAACATTTTGTATTTGCTCCTGGAGCAATAGGGAACCATTGAAGTTTATTGAATAGGAGAGGAGCATGATCAGACCTTCACTTAAGCAAGATCTCTATAGTGGCTGAATAGAGGATGGACTTGAGTGGGGAGAAACCTAAATTAGGCAGCAGGTTATTGTAGTAACCTAAGTGTGAGGTGATGAGGGTCTGCATTGGAGAAGTGGCAGAGGCAGAGGACAGAAGGAGGAATATGAGGAAATGACCTCAGAGGCCAACTAGTCCAGTACATACTTAAATAGGATGTCCCCACTTTACCATATGCAACAAAGGATCTTTTTGGGATTTGCTGGGAGACTTCCAGGGAGGAGGAATTCATCATTTCCCAAAGCTGCCCATTGTACTTTTGGACAGTTCTCTTTGTTTCTCCCATAGTTCTAGAACTTTAGTCCAAACCTCTCATTTTATAGGTGGGGAAACTGAGACCCAGAGAAGTGAAGTGACTTGTCTAAGATCACACTGATAGTGAGTGGCAAAGTTGGGATTTGAACTCAAGCTTAAAGGCCTCAAAATTCTGTGCTTTTCCTACCATGCCAGGTTGCCTCTACTTAAATCTCCTTTACACCTTATATCTATTTTTCCTAATTCCTCTTCAGGCTATACTTGTGACTTTCTAGATTTCTACCATGCCCCTACATGACTACCCACTTTGATGTGTCTTCTCTCTTTAGAGTGTAAGCTCCTTGAGGGCAAGAACTGTTTTTCATTTTGCTTGTAGTTATATCCTCAGCATTGTTCATAATGTTTGGCACATTGTATAAGCTTAATAAATGCTTGTTGATATGCCCAAAGGGCGACAAAAGAATATCTACCCTTTGACCCAGCCATAGCACTGCTGGGTCTGTACCCCAAAGAGATAATGGACACAAAGACTTGTACAAAAATATTCATAGCTGCGCTCTTTGTGGTGGCCCAAAACTGGAAAACGAGGGGATGCCCATCAATTGGGGAATGGCTGAACAAACTGTGGTATATGTTGGTGATGGAATACTATTGTGCTAAAAGGAATAATAAAGTGGAGAAGTTCCATGGAGACTGGAACAACCTCCAGGAAGTGATGCAGAGCGAGAGGAGCAGAACCAGGAGAACATTGTACACAGAGACTAATACACTGTGGTATAATCGAACGTAATGGACTTCTCCATTAGGGGCGGTGTAATGTCCCTGAACAACTTGCAGGGATCCAGGAGAAAAAAACACCATTCATAAGCAAAGGATAAACTATGGGAGTGGAAACACCGAGAAAAAGCAACTGCCTGAATACAGAGGTTGAGGGGACATGACAGAGGATAGACTCTAAATGAACACTCTAATGCAAATACTATCAACAAAGCAATGGGTTCAAATCAAGAAAACATCTAATGCCCAGTGGACTTACGCGTTGGCTATGGGGGGTGGGGGGGGAGGAAAAGAAAATTATCTATGTCTTTAACGAATAATGCTTGGAAATGATCAAATAAAATATATTTAAAAAAAAAATAAATGCTTGTTGAAGGGACAGCTATGTGACAAGGAAATCACTTTAAAAAGACTGATATATATTAATTTAAGGTCGCCAAGGAATTCAGCTATGTAATTCCTAAATGAAAACTCAAGTCAGCAGTCAACCTTTTATAGAGTTTAATTACAAACAGGAGGAAGAAAGGAATTAGAGATAGAGAGAGAGGGGGAGAAAGAAAGGGGAGAGAAGGGAATAGGGCTTAAATACCCCTTCTGTTTAGGCTGGGCCAAAAGGCCCAAGCCCTTAGATAGCTGAGGCAAAGAAAGGAGATCAGTCCCTATCACTCACGTGACCAAAATGGAGAAACAGTCTCGGGGCCTCCACCTCCAGCTTCCTTCAGAGCAAACTTCTCAAAGCACCACGTCTCAGAGCCAAAACCTCTCCAACCAACCCTCCTCCCAGTCCTCAGACCCTCTTGTGTTTGGGATATTCCTTGGGCACCCCCCTGAAGGGCACCTCTCTGAGGGTCATTAGTACCTCAAGTATTTTTTGGACGAGCGCCATTTCTCATATATTGTTGTTGTTCATTATCATTATAATTTTCTTCAATTGGAGCATTGTCATTATTTTCCCAATTCCTATTTCTATAATTCTGGTTTCTAAAGTTCTTATTTCTATATTCATTATAGTTATTTCCATAGTCATTATTATAATTTCTAGAATTCTGGTTTCTATAACCATTAGCATCATTTCTATAGTTATTATTTCTAAAGCTATTATTAAACTGTATATTCCTTCCAAACATCTTAAGAAAGGTTCTACATTCCATCATTTTGTGGCCCTTCTTCTCACAGAAGTGGCAAGTAATGGATTGATAATTGGATTTCTGGAGAGGGGCAATTGTCGTTGGTTCATTATCATGCCCACTTTCTAATTCAGTCATCCTATCTATTAAATATCTCATTTTTTTCTTCATTTCCTCCATGTCATCATTATTTTCTTCCTCCTTTTCTTTGTTTCCCTTTAAAACATATATAGCTGTTTTTCGCAATTCTTCAAGGTCCATATCTGACCATCTTGGGCATTGTGTTCTAAAATAATTCTTAATTGCTTTGCAAGAGTTATTTACAAAGATTCTTCTAACTTGTCTTAAACTACTCTCTTTAGTTAAGTCCCAATCTAAGTATCTGTCCCCAAACTCGATAATTCTATCCATATATCTGGAGGGTGATTCTTCTTCCTTTTGTTTAATTTTTTCCAGTTTCATCCACTTATCTGTACTGTCTGCACATTCCTTCATTGCCATGAGGATGGCCTCTCTACAACGGTATAGTTGTAGATAATCCTCAGGATTGTTATAGTCCCATTCGGGATCCTGAGATGGCCAATGTGCTGCATTACGCCCCCGGGTTTTGTTGACACGAGCAATTATTTTATTTTTTCCACGTTCACTTAAAAAAGCCTGTAGTAAGTTCTCAACGTCCTTGTAAGATGGATTATACTGAAAAAATATGTCTCCCATCTTTTTTGTTACTAGAAAAGGATCTTGTTCATATGTGGAGATATTTCATGTAAATTCATTTATTTCTTGGGGAGTAAATGGTATCCTATGTCTTAAAGTCACCACATCCCCATTCCATCCCATTTCAGGTACTTCGCTTAGAGGAAACAGGCCTCTAGTTGAATTTTGTACCTGTGGGTCAGTTTGACAAGGACAGGTTTCTCTAGGAGGACAAGATCTCCTTTGCGTTGGAATTTGGTTTTCTGTAGGAGAGGGAACATGAGAAACTGGGATTGCAGGGGAAGGGTTTTGGGGATTAAATTCAGTCAAGATTTGCACTGCACGAGAGAAGCAGTCTGTTAACTGGGCTATAGGGAAGGTGTTTTCCATCTCTATTTCAGGGAAGGAAATTTCCTCATTCAAAGGTTCAGAAACAGGTCTGTTTCTGGTAGAGTGGGTGTTTGCCAATTGATCCTGTAAGAAACTTTTTAGATCTTCTAATTGGGCTTGCATTTTATCCTCAATTTTTTTTATTTTAGCATCTCTAAATATAGTATTGAGGAGTACAAAAATGACAGTACCTATTAATATAAAAATTTGGAGGTATCCTTCATTCCTCAATGCCCCTAATTCTTCAGCTGCCATATAATTGTCAAAGAATGTAGTACTCATTTTTATATATATATTTTGTAATTTCACAAAACACGTGGGGAGCAGGGCAAAGCAACAAACTTTCCAAAGGGTTTTTTTTTCTAATCCAGGAAGTTGTTCCTTAAGGGAAAGGATATTTAAAAACAGCTCTTCCATCCAGGACTTTAGGGTCCTGTTGCTGAGATTTAAAACAGCTGTTTTCTGTCTATCAGAGTCACACAGCTGGGAAGTATCCAAGGTCCGATTTGAACCCAGGACCTTCTGTCTCTAGGGCTGGCTCTCAATTCGCTGAGCTACCCAGCTGTCCCTTAAGATTAAAGGGAAGAAAAAGAAAAACTTCTGATTCTAATTTAACTTAAGGAGAAAAGAGAAGAGAGAAAAAGTTTTTTATACTCATGTGTTCTAGCAGCTGTGTCTTTAAGCCAAGTTTTTTGTTAAAAGGGACTAAGTGGTGAGATGGTAGAGTAAAAAGGCAAGGAATTTCAGAAGTTTATTGAGAGAATTCTTTAGACTCCCATGTGGTCAGCCACAATGTGACAAGGAAATCACTTTAAAAAGACTGATATATATTAATTTAAGGTCGCCAAGGAATTCAGCTATGTAATTCCTAAATGAAAACTCAAGTCAGCAGTCAACCTTTTTTAGAGTTTAATTACAAACAGGAGGAAGAGAGGAATTAGAGATAGAGAGAGGGGGGGAGAAAGAAAGGGGAGAGAAGGGAATAGGGCTTAAATACCCCTTCTGTTTAGGCTGGGCCAAAAGGCCCAAGCCCTTAGATAGCTGAGGCAAAGAAAGGAGATCAGTCCCTATCACTCACGTGACCAAAATGGAGAAACAGTCTCAGGGGCCTCCACCTCCAGCTTCCTTCAGAGCAAACTTCTCAAAGCACCACCTCTCAGACCAAAAACCTCTCCAACCAACCCTCCCTCAGTCCTCAGACCCCTCTATCTTTAAGGAAACCATCCAAGTTCCCTCCCCTCAGTTCTCACATCTACCAATCACTGTCCATGTCTTCCCTGTGCCAATGGTGGCTCTACCTTAACCCAGGACCACCCAGAGGTCTGCGGCTTTGCACATGTCTGTTGAAGGTCATATTCTCAAATAATTAAATCTTGATCCTTTGCTGCAGCCCTTCCTAAATCCTGTTAGGACTGAGTGGGGTGGAAATTGTATTTTCCAAGACCTGGTTCTGTCATTCCAAGTATCTCTATTGTATCAATTCTAAAATCAATCATGACTCAAAGAAATTCCTGTTCTATGCTTAAGCATAGGTCAAAGCCCTTTCCATTGTTCAGCAAAAGGTTTCTGTCCTAAAGTCATCTTAAGAAGGGAGGAGGAGGAACCTCCCATGCCAATGGGGTTCACATTCCAATAGAGTTCCCACTATCAATAGGAAATTTTTCAAGTATGAAATTTCCCAATGATGAAATTTCCAACATTTATAAGTCTAAGAAATGTTAAGGTTTACAGCTAGGTGGCTCCATGGAATGAGAGCCAGACATAGAGACAAGAGCTTCTGGATTGAAATGTGACCTCAGATACTTCCTAATTGTGTGACACTGGGCAGGTAAGTCACTTAACCCTCAATGTATAACATGTACTGTTCTTCTGCCTTGGAACTGTGAGGGGTTAAATTTGAGGGGGCAGAAGTTTGATCAAAAGCCAGTGTGCAGTTTATTAAATGCAAAACACTTAGTTTATTATTAGGAAATAGGAAGAAGGAAAGTGAAAGTAATCTTATAATAGATTATAACTAAACCCAAGATCCCAATTCTAGCTATTTTTTTCTAGAAAACCCTACAACTATCTGCCTCAGAGAGTAGTATCTTCTACTAGGCTGAAGCCCTTGCCTACTCTCACTACTCTTTCTGATAATATTACCACTATCTATCTACCTTATCTCCCCAAGTTAATTGATAATCAATAAAGCTATTAAGGTCTTATTCTGTTTTTTCTGTCCAACCAGAGAGAGTGCTAGCAACACACCCTCTCACCAAGACAGCCAGAGACTAAAAGTCCTTTCCAACAGTCTGCAACTTACAAATCATACTGTCACACCTTTTTTTTTTTTAACCCTTACCTTCTGTCTTGGAGCCAATACCGTGTATTGGCTCCAAAGCAGAAGAGTGGTAAGGTACCTTCTGTCTTGGAGTCAATACTGTGTATTAGCTCCAAGGCAGAAGAGTGGTAAGGGCTAGGCAATGGGGGTCAAGTGACTTGCCCAAGGTCACACAGCTAGGAAGTGTCTGAGGTCAGATTTGAACCTAGGACCTCCCATCTCTAGGCCTGGCTCTCAATCCACTGAGTTACCCAGCTGCCCCATAGCCACACCCTTTTAACTGTCACCAATTGACAACCTGCATAGCAGGGGGTCTCTTACTGAAAAATATTATTGTTCCTTTTCCTCTTAAATATAAAAAAGCAGAAATTAATAAAAACTTTCTTAACAGAACTGATGATACTTGATATCAATTCCAAGACAGAAAGTAAGAGGTTATAAAAAAATAAAATTTAAAAGCAAGAATACAGTGACAAAATAGAAACAATTTTTGTCCTCTACAACCTTACATTCTACTGGGTAGATATATAAAATGTAACACATAAACTTATAGATTAGTATTTGAGGAGTTAAAGACCAACACCTAGGCAGATTAGGAATGGTTTCCTATACTAACTGGCAAGCACAGGATTTGAACCTGAAAGGAAGTTAGGGATTCTAAAAAGAGGAACCAAGATGGTATGCATTCCAATCCTGGGAAAATAACTATGCAAAGGCAAGCGTTATGTTTGTGTTTTTTCTTTTTACCTATATCTTCTGACTTTTTTTTTAACCCTTACCTTCCATCTTAGAAGCAATACTGGGTACTGGTTCTAAGGCAGATGAGTGGTGAGAGCTAGCCAATGGGGGTTAAGTGCCTTGCCCAGGGTCATATGGCTAGGAAGCATCTGAGGCCAGATTTGAGCCCGGGTCCTCCCATCTCCAGTCCTGGAGTTCTATACACTGTACTATCTAGCTGGCCCAAGGCTGCTGGTTTTTTTTTTTTTAAACCCTTCCCTTCTGTCTTGGAGTCAATACTGTGTATTGGTTCCAAGGCAGAAGAGTGGTAAGGGCTAGGCAATGGGGGTCAAGTGACTTGCCCAGGGTCACACAGCTGGGAAGTGTCTGAGGCTGGGTTTGAACCTAGGACCTCCCATCTCTAGGCCTGGCTCTCAATCCACTGAGCCACCCAGCTGCCCCCAAAACATGATGGGGAAACGGTATTTTTTTTTAAACCCTTACCTTCTGTCTTGGAGTCAATACTGTGTACTGGCTCCAAGGCAGAAGAGTGGTAAGGGCCAGGCAATGGGGGTCAAGTGACTTGCCCAGGGTCACACAGCTGGGAAGTGGCTGAGGCCAGATTTGAACCTAGGACCTCCCATCTCTAGGCCTGACTCTCAATCCACTGAGCCACCCAGCTGCCCCCTGGCTGCTGGGTTTTTAAAGCCCCTCTTCACCTAGCCATCTATCTCTCCAATCTTCTTATACTAAACAATGCCATCCCTCTTCCCTTGTTTTCTTTGATACTGGCTTCCTTGCTGTTCCTAACCCAAGATATTCAAACTCTCCACTGAGTATTTTCATTGGCTGTCCCCATGCCTTCCTCATCTCTGCCTCTTGGCTTCCTTCAAGCCTTGGCTGAAGTCTCATCTTTTTCAAGAAGCCTATCTCCATCCTCCTTGATCTTAGTGCCTTACTCCTCAGTTTATCTCCAATTTATCCTGCCTACCTTTTCTGACTAGTTGTTTTAATGTTGCCTCTCCTGAATATGAGCTCCTTATTGTCCATCTTAGAATCTATACTAAGAACTGCTTCCAAGGCAGTAGAGTGGTAAGGACTAGACCGGTGTTGGCAAAGGTTTTCAAGTTTGGGTGCCCAAACTTCAAGTTGCCTGTAAGCTCCCACATTACCCCAGAGTGCAGAGGGAGGAAGTGCACACTTTGGGTGGCTGGACAGAGGAGTGGGACATGCAAAAAATGTCCTCAAGCAGTGGGAAGAGGGGGAATGGAGCAGCTCCCCCATGCTGGCTGGGCAGGTGTGCCAATATTTCACCAATGCTGGACTAGGCAACTGAGGTTACATAACTTGCCCAGGGTCACATAGCTAGGTAATGCCTGTAGCCAGATTTGAATGGAAGGTCCACCTCCAGATCTGACCCTCAATCTACTGTGCCACCTAACTTCCCCTAGTCTCACCTTTTTCAAGAAACTTATCCCAGTCCTCCTTAATCTCAGTGCCTTTCCTCTAAGTTTATCTCCAATTTGCCCTGTCCATAATTTATTTCTACCTCGTTGTTTAATGTTGTCTCCAAGCTTCTTAAAAGATGGGACTGTATATTTTTCTCCCTTTCTTTGAATTGCCAGCACATTGGCATATTGCCTGGCACAGCACAAGTGCTTAATAAATGTTTGTTGACTTGACATGGGGGCAAGGAGGTGGGATAATGAGCTCAAAGAATTATTAGTAGTGTGGCTTAGTGGACCTGTGTGGAGGAAATTCATTGGAAATAAGCCCCTAGGTTTAGGGTAGGGAGAACCAGATACTGATGGGATTTAAATGGCAGGCTGGGGAGTTTGTATTTCAGCCTAAAAATGAGGATATGGAACTAGATGACCTCTGAGGCCCCTTCCTGCTCTAAATCAATGATCTATTTTATCCTAATCTATGATCTTATGATATCTCTCTGGGCCTCAGTTTCCTCATCTGTAAAATGGTCCTATGATGCCTTCATTATTCTAATTGCCCTCCTTTGAATGTTCACCAGTGGTTGAACTGCCATCCCTAACTTTCCTCCCCCCCCCCCCCAGAAAAGAACAGGGGATAAAGTATTCCCCTATTTTCCAGACTGGATTAGAGTGGATTCTCACATTGCACTGTTTATCATTCAGGAGGCTTCAAGAATAGAGAGCTGCTTTACACTTTATACTCCTGAGACTGCTCTCTATCCAATTGCCCAAAGAGATTAGATTCCCCACTGTATGAGAACTGTGATTATCTTCCAGAAGGACACAGGAGCCCAGGAAGGATTTGTGCCACTAAGAAAAGTTCAGGGTATTTAAATCAGTCCTGACATAGAACAAGGAGAAGAGATTTAGAGCCAGATGATGGAAGCTAAATGTCAAGAAAAACACGTTAACTATTAGGACTGTGGGGCAGCTAGGTGACTTAGTGGATAGAAAGAAGTCCAGGTCTGGAGATGGGAGGCCCTGGGTTCAAATCTAGCTGCAAATACTTCCTAGCTGTGTGACCCTGAGCAAGTCACTTAACCCCGATTGCCTGGCCCTTACTGCTCTTTGGCCTTGGAATTGATATTTAGTATTGGTTCTAAGACAGAAGGCAAGAGTTTAAAATAATAATAACACTAAATAAATTGAAATTTTAAATTAATTTTAATTTTTTTAAAAGCATTTAGGGTTACCCCAAAAAGGAATGGATTATCTGGAGAAGAAGGAAATATCTGAAGGTATTTGACCATCCACTTTTCAGGGATGTTATTAGGAGGATCTTTGCTCAGGGATAGATGAGTTGAACTGGATAACCTCTATGGCAGAGATGGTGAATCTATGGTACAGGTGCCAAAGATGGCACACAGAGTGCTCTCTATAGGCACATGGCTGCCCTCACCCCCATCCCCAGAGATCATTACTAGAAATGCAAAGGGACTTAGGTGGAGCTGCTCCTTTCCCCTTCTCCATTATGCCTGATGACATTTTTTCACATCCTCTGCTCCTCTGCCCAGCAGCCCAATGGGAGTGCACAGGGGATAAGGTGGGTGGCTTACAGACAGCAGAGCTGGAGAGGAGCTGAGTGCTCTGGCTATTCCCCTCCCCCTCTCTAGACTTACTGAGGGCATTCCTCACTTCACTTGCCCTTCCACCTAGCAGCCCAATGGGAGAGCTTTCTCCTTCCCCTGTGTGGGGTAAAAGGGGGAGGGGCAGGACACACCCAGAACTTGGTGGGGAGGAGGGGCATGGCATTCATTCTCTGGTGGGGGCAGGCAAAACATTTGGTCTGGGGGGTGGGGGCAGGGCCTGGCACTCTGTCTCGAAAAGGCTCACCATCATTTTTCTATGGTTTCTTTCAAGACTTCTAAGAGTCCAAGTAATATAACATATCAGAATACTAAAGGCTTTCAAGATCATACCATATGAGGATGAGTTGAAGGAAATGGGAATGCCAGCCTGGAGAAGAGAAGGCTTAGGGGAAATGTGACTGCCATCTTTCAGTATCTGAAAAGCTCTCATGGGAATGCGATGGGCAGCAATAGACCAAGAGGCAATCAGTTTACATTTATTAGGCACATAGTGTGTACCTGGTAGTCAGTCAAAAAGCATTTATTTACTTATTTTTTAATAAAGATTAAAATGGCATTATTTATTTAAGCCAGGTACTGTGCTAAGCATGGAGAAAAGCAAGACAGGCCATGGCCTCATGGAACTTCTAAAATGGGAGCAGCTTAGCAGTGGATAAAGCACCAGGCCTAGAGTCAGAAAGAGCTGAGTTCAAATCTGACCACAGACACTTACTATAACTGTGTGACCCTAGGCAAGTCACTTTACCATGTTGGCCTCAGTTTCCCCATTTGTAAAATGAGCTAGAGAAGGAAATAGCCAATTCCAGAATTTTTACCAAAAAGACCCCAAAAGGTCATGAAGAATCAGACATATTTGAAAACAACTAAACAACCATAACAAAAAAGCAAAAACTATCAACAAACCTAGAACTGAGAGATGGAATGTCTTGTTCATGGGATAGGCAGGAGGCCAACATCACTTGATCCAAGAGTATGTGTTAGGGGATAACATATAAGAAGACTAGAAAGATAAAAGGGGGCTAGGTTGTATAAATGGCTTTGAATGCCATGCAGAATATTAATTCTGAAGATAACTCTAGAGCCAAGATGGTAAACCTATGGCATGCATGCCAAAAAAGGCACACAGATCCCTCTCTGTGGGCATGCCTGTAGTCACCCTCTAGAAAGCCAAAGGGACTCAGGGTGGAGGTGTTCCCCTCCCTCTCTCCATGTGCCCAAGGACATTCCTCACTTCACCATCTCTCTGTCCAGCAGCCCAGTGGGAGCACTTTCTCCCTCCTCTGGCTGGGGTAAGGGGGGGGAAGGGATCAGTGAGGGGGGGGGGGACAAGGCCTGGCACTCCATCTCTAAAAGGTTCACCATCACTACTCTAGAATTTATTGAGTAAGAGGAAACATGGTCAGACCTCATAGATGGAGAGAAGATGGATTGACATGGGGAGAGACTCAAGGTAGGCAGAGCCACCAGCAGCCATTGCCATAGTCCAAGTGTGAGGTAATGAAGGCCTGTACCAAGGGGGTGATAGTGTCAGAGGAGGGAAGGGGGTATGTTACAGAGATAAAATCAATATGCCTTGGCAATAGATTATATATGGGCAATGAGAGATAATGAGGAGTCAAAGGTGACTCCTAGTTTTTGAGCTTGGGGGACTACAAGAATGGTGATGTCATTTTCCATCCACAGTAATAGGGAACTATAGAAGGAAAGAGGATTGGGAGGGGGAGGATAAGGGCAAAGGGGTGATATTAGAGGGTGCTACAGTTACAGGAAAGAAGAGATAGTCCAAGATAAGAAGGCAATTGAGCACAGTGGCAAAGCTGAGAGTCAGATACAGGACCAGGAGAGGAGTGAAGGATGCTGGGTATGGGGCCCTTCCTCAAGATGGAGGTTCCAGGAAGAATTCACCAATGAGAGAAGAGGACATAAGAGGAGGAGGGATATCCAAGGGTGACAAAGCCAGATAATAAATCTATCATTTCAAAACAAAAATGTAGGCTTTGGAAGGCCCAACAAACCCCTCAGATTTTTAGGAAAAAATAAAGAAAAATATCAGTCCCCTTCAGAGAAGATCAATAAAGTAAGTGGATTAGTAAAAAAAAATGAGTAAAGTAAGCTTGGAATGCTTCCCAAATCTCACGAAGGAATGAAGACAACGTCCAAATCTCATTAAGGACACAAAATAATACGAACTGGATCTATTTCTATTCTTTTTGTTCTCTGCAACTAGAACTATGCGCTGGCACATAGTATACGCTTTTTAATGTTTGTTGGATGAATGAACAAATTGACCTGCGAACTAAGTATAATATACCCGAGTCAATGCGATTATCCTTATAGAGTTTACATTCTTTCATCTCTAGTCTGGTAGAAAAGAATATTAGATTTGGAGTCAGGAAAGATCTGGGTTTGAATTCTGGGACCAATACTTATTCATGACTCCAAGAGCGTATTTAACTTCTGTCTATCTCAGTTTTCTCAACTGTAAAATGGGGATCATAATAGCACTTATTCATAGGACCGTTATGAGGAGCAAATGAGATATTTGTAGTGTTTAGCACCATGCCTGGTACATAATAGATATTGAATAAATGTTAGCTCTATGAGCCTCAGTTTCCTCATCTGTAAAATGATACAGACCCTCAAATTCTCCCTCATTATAGAATTGTGGAAGCCTGCAGGCTTGTCCTGCAAATCCTCTCTCCATTTCTCTTCCACATATGGTTGGACTAGATGGCCTCTAAGGTCCCTTCCAGCCCTAGAACTATTATCTTTTCTTTGAAGTAGATTCCAGCTGCACACAATCTCTTATCATCATTATTATTCAACTTATTAACTTAGCGACATTATTATTATTACCAACTCATTAAAAATTTCAAATGTCCCAGCTGTGTGACCCTGGGCAAGTCACTTAACCCCCACTGCCCAGCCCTTACCACTCTTCTGCCTTAGAACCAATACACAGTATTAATTCTAAGAGGGAAGGTAAGTTGTTTTTTGTTTACTTTTCAATGGTTTTCCTACCCTAATCTTTTCAAGAAACCTAACCAGGCTTTGCCTCCCACCTCCCACTCCCCATCCCCAACACTAAAGCATTGCTCTCTTCTTGCAAGGCCTTTCTGGGGTCAGCTGGTAGTGCCCATCCTGGGCAGGCTGCCCACCTGGAGCTAACAGCTGCCTCTCAAGGTTCTCAGGGTGGTCACGAACGACTGCCTCCCATTTAGAGAGGGCCGAGTCCCCTGTCTCTGGGGTCACTAACGGTGCAGAATTCCTGCCAGAGCCAATCACGAGTGCAGGAAGCACTGTCCACGAGCTCAGCCCCGTGTGGCCTGGCCAGTCGCCACCAGCGGACCTTCACGATCATTTACGGCCGAAGCTCCCCACAGAAGGGAGCACAAATTGGCCTCATGTCGTATCCCACGACACGGGGGGTGGGGGGTGTGGGGGTGTGATCTGCCTGCCTCTCCCCCTTCTAGCCCATCCTTCACTCAGCTATCAGATTGATCTTCCCAAATTTCCCCCATTCAATAAATTTCAATTATTATGTTTGAATATAAAATCCTCCATTTGGAGTTCAAAAAACCTTTAAACCTGGCCCCTTCCTACCTGTCCTCATTTCCCTCCAAATACTCCGCCATTCAGTGAAAATGGGCTCCTGGCTCTTCTTATGGCTGTGCTCTTCAGTTCTGCCTCTTGTCCTTCCCCGGCTTTCTTTGTTGGTCAGGCATGTCTGACCCTCTGACCCCATTGGGGTTTTCTTGGCAAAGATCCTAGAGCATTTCACCATTTCCTTCTCCAGTTCATTTTACAGATAAGGAGATTGAGGCAAACAAGGTTAAGTGACTTGCTCAGGGTCACACAGCTAGTAAGTATCCAAGGCCAGATTTGAACTCAGGAAGAGGAGTCTTCATCATTTCAAGCCCAGGGTTCTATCCACTGTACCATCTTCAAGTCTCAGCTAAGTCCCACTTTTTACAAGAAGCCTTAAGTCCTCCTTAATCTTAGTGCCTTCCCTCAGAGACTGCCTAATCTATCCTATATATATCCTGTTTTTTTTACATAGTGGTTTGCATGTTTCTTTCTCCATTAGACCGTGAATTTACTGGGAACAGAGACTGTTTCTTTTGGTTTTTTAATTTTGTTTTTTTCTAATAATTCTTACCTTTTTTCTTAGAATCAATACTAAACATTGGTTCCAAGGCAAAAGATTGATAAGGGCTAGGCAATTGGGTTAAGTGACTTGCTTAGACCCAGCTAGAAACTGTCTATGGCCAGATTTGAAGCCAGGACCTCCCATCTCTAGACCTGGTTCTCTTTCCACTGTGCCATCCAGCTGCTCTGGGACCATTTGTTGTTGTTGCTGTTGCTGTTGTTGTTGTTGCCTCTCTTTGTATCCTCAGCACTTAGCACAATGCCCAGCACATGACAGTGTGAAGATTGGATTTAGCTATCTCCTGATTTGTAACAATGAAGATGCTTATTCTAACAAAATCAGGGATGTCTTGGGAACTTTGCATTACTCCACCCTACTTTGTCTAACAAAATCAGAAATGTCTATAACCATGCTTGAAGATTGAGTGTTTAGGAGGATGGCCTTTGATAGAGAAATTGACAAATCAGAAACAGCTGACAGACCCCTGGGCTGTCCCAAGTCAACCTTAGGTTACAATTGGTGCAGAGGAGATACAGGAAAGGGAAGTAGAATTGTCTAGGGTTTTTTTGTTTGTTTGTTTGTTTTGCAGGGCTTCTTCTCCTCTCTTTCCACAAAGAGGTGGCTCTGGCTGGCAGCTTGCTAAGCGTTCTGACATCTTGGTGTGGTGGCAGCTATTTGTCTGGGTTTTGGCGGTGAGTTTGCCCTTGAGCTAATTCAGGTTCAGGCCTCTTGGCTGAGCCCTCTTGGAGTTCAGGCTGATTCCTTCCTCCTCTCCAAAACTTTATCTTCCTAGAGCCTCTAATCTTCCCCTCTGGCACAAGCCAGGCGGGAGAAAGCCTACACCCTTTCCTTCTCCCTTCTTCTTAATTTCTTTCCACTATATTAATTAAATCACCATAAATTTCCAGCTGACTTGGGTATTTTTCTTATTTGGGATATCCCATGGCAACCAATAACTAATATAGTTTAGGTCACAATGCTAAAATTATCCTTTACAACAGGCACCTAATGAATGTTAGTTGACTGGCTGACTGATCTCCAGTCTTAGGGATCTGGTCCTATGTCCCTCCATAAATTCCACTTGAATATCTATTGGGTTCTGTAAAGATTAAAATTTAGGAATATGGGGAGACCGAGGCAGGTAGAAATTAGTTTCTCTCTGCAAGGAGTATTATATTTTTTAGAGGTTTATTAAGGATTAAGGATTAAAGAATATACAAGTAAGAAACATGTGCCTAGGCCAGAGGCCTAGACAAAATAACCTCACATCATGGAAGAGATGCCTCTGCTCCAAAACGGAAGTCCAAAAAGAGAGCACAAAAACCTTTGCCACCAGCTTAAATCCTTCCAAGATCTCGGCCCACCTCAGAATTCCCGTGAGATTACAAAGCATTTTGGGGAAGTGGAGCAAGGGCTTGTGGGGATTGAAGTCCAGAGTTCAAATCTCAATTTTACAGTTCTACTTTTGCTATTCAGTGGCATTGTGGTTACACAGTATAACCACCCATTTAGGGAGCATTTGCTAAAAGCTGGGAAATATGTAGGAGAAAACATTCACTTTTGGAACCCAGGAAGCATCCCTTTAATCCTGGACAAAAGTATTCTGGTAAATAAAAAAAGATTAAGCATTTATTAAGTGCTTACCGTGTGCCAGAGACTGTGCTAATTAAGCACTGGCATTTCAAGGTCTCAACTCTTAAGGAGTTTTATACTCTATTTAATAGAGGAAGACAAAACATAAAGAGGACATTCAAAAGGGGAATTGGGAAGAGAAGAAGAGTTATCTGAAGAAGTTGCTGGATGGGGAAGATGGGCCTTGTGAAAATGGAGAATGGGATAGGATAGAAAAAAAATAAGGTCCCTCTGCCCTTTCGCCTGGGCTGGGCTTAAGGAGATGGACAGGTACAGGTGGAAACTAATGGAATTGCTCCTTATGGCTGTTCATTGGAGGGAACCAGGTGTCCTAACCCCTGGCCCCTGATACGTGCTGGCATCTGGACCAGGGCACAATCCCCATAAATCTGTCCAATGCCATTTGGTACCTGACTCAGGGTCCCAGTCCTCATCAGTATTGTGTAATGGTCAGCTAGGTGGCACCATGGCTAGAGCAGTAGTCCTGGAGTTGGAACGAGTTGGGTTCAAATTTGGTTTCAGATACTTCCTAGCTGTGTGATCCTGAGCAAGTCACTTAACTCTGATTGTTTAGCCTTTACCACTCTTTTGCCTTAAAAGTGACACTAAGGCAGAAAGTAAGGACTAAAGAAAACAAAAGAGTATGAGGCAGTAGAATGAGTGTTGGAAATGTGGCTAGAGGCCTGGCGTTCCAATCCCAGCTTTGTTGTTGTCCACTCATTTCAATTGTGTCAGACTCTTCATGATCTCATTTTAGGTTTTCTTGGCAAAGATATGCAGTGGTTTGCCATTTCCTTTTCCAGCTCATTTGACAAATTAGGAAACTAAAGCAAATAGAATGAAGTGACTATCCAGGTTTACCCAGCTGGATTTGAACTCAGGAAGATGGGGCCCAGTACTTTATGTATTATGGCCCACCTTGCCTGGCCTACCTATATGGCCTTGAGCAATTCACAGCCTCCTTGGACTTGTTTCCATCACTGGAAAGGAAGGAAGCTTGACTTAGCTGAGCTTTCAGGTCCCTTGCAGCTTCCTATTTGTGATCAGATTATAAACAGATACTTTCCATTCTAGAATAAACAAATTTGTCTTCTTGTCTCTGCTCTTGGGCTTGTTAGTGTGAATCTATTTCCCAAAAATGGATGATCAGAGCTGAACACCTGACCGTGGAAAAGCCTGAGAAGCAATGAATGCCCTAATGTGCCTCATTCAACCAGCTTTTCTCTCTTGATGCAAACTCTTTGCTACCATAAAAGGTCATTAAATCATAGTGGGGTGTCACCTGAGAAATCTTGGAGACCCCAAAGCCCTAAAGGATACGTGGTAAAGAGCCTGACCTCTGGAGTGGCTGGAGAGCCCAGATGCAATCAAGGGGCAGCAATGAAAACACTAATGTCTGCAAGAATGATCTGTCCATATATTTACAATACGTCCTATTTATTTATGATCTGAGTCCCTTGCATAAATGTTACCTTCAGTTTTGTTTAGGGCCTGTAATTCTTTAAGTGAGCATCCCACCTGGAACAGACCAGGCAGTCCTCTCACATGACCAATTAAGATGTTGCAATTGATTGACTCTTCCACTGATTTTGAGAAAACAAGACACTGTCTTGAGTACCCAAAACCTTTCTCTGAGAAGGCCCTGGAATGTTGTGGGGCTTGGAGAAATGTGTACAATAATACATATAGGCAAAGTATTTAAAAATGGTTTGCCTAACAATCCACCTAGGAAAAACAAAATGGATGAAAATGTCTGTTGTCTTTAGGATGACCAGTCCATTTAGTAAATAAATCAACAAATGGATTTATAGGGTCATAAATCTAGGGCTGAAACTAACCACGCAGGCCATCTAGTCTAACTTGCTTGTTTTATAGGTGAAGAAACCAAGGATTTGGGGATCAAATGACTTGCCCAAGGTTATTTGGGACAAGCATTCTAGACTGGCAATGAGCTAGGTTCAGAATTGAACAGAAGAAAGAGATCAGTCCTTTTAAGAGTCCCATGCAGCCCTTGGAGCAAAGACCCATTTTTTTTTAACACAAATGTTCTCTAATTAGTATCTTGTTGTGAATATTTGAACACCACTATCTCCAGGGACTAAAAGTTATAAGTGACCCAACAAAGAGATATATGATAGGCTAAAGTAGGGTGTACTAAGTATGACTTATGTTCAAGGAGTGGCATGAGTTATCAGTGAGAAAATACATAACTTGAAAAGGAGGTTGGCTGGTCAAGTGACAAAAGGGGAAGAAAACATTGTTATATTTATACCCCCCAAATGAAAAGAACCCTAGAGCAGGGGTTGTTAAGCATTTTTTTCAAACCCTTATCTTCCATCTTAGAATATTGTGTTCTAAGGCAGAAGAACAATAAGGGTTAAGCAATGCAACTTAAGTGACTTGTCTGGGATCACACAACTAGGGATTTTCTGGGGCCACATTTGAACCTAGGACCTCCTGTCTCTGGTCCTGGCTTTCAATCCATTGAGCCACCTAGCTGCCCCCAACTTTTTTTTTTCTTTTTATCATGGACCCATACAGCAGTCTGGTAAATATGCTCTTCAAAATCATGTTTTTAAGTTATGCATAAAAAAATGAAATTACAAAGGAAAATAATTATATTGAATTTTTTCCAGTCCATGTTTGTGAACCCCCTAGATCAGTGATGGGCAACCTTTAGAGCTTGGTGTGTCAAAATTCACCAAAAAACTGAGCATAACTTGGGTGGTGTGTCACTTTGAGAAAAAAAACTATATTTTCATGATATAGTTTAAATAACAAAAATGTATAATTGTAATATATAACTAATAAACCAAAAACTAATTATTTAACTTACCTGCTTAGTGACTTCTTTGTTCATCTGTCAGTCGGTTTCTTTTGTTGGTCTTGATATTATTTAACATGTGTGGGGTGCCATGAATGAAGATAAGTGAGGGGGAGGGGTGATTCTTTAACTAACCTGCCTATTAGTGACTTTTTTGTTGCTGAATTTCATTAGCTAAATTTTCAATTGAAGGTTGGGATTTTGTACACTTCAAGCCCAAGTAAGCACTACTAACTTCATCTGTCAGTCTGTTTCTTTTGTTGGTTTTGATATTATTTAATTCTGAGAATAAGGTCTCACAAAAGTATGTAGAGGGAAAAATTGTGAGTAAAGTCATTGCTATATTTTTCAGGGTGCTAAAAGTGTCTGGTAATGGGTTCCAGGCACTCCTCCATTACATGTGGGCCAGAGGCCCACCCAGTCTTCCGCTGCCGCTCCTCATCCCTCTCCATCCAGCTGGCCCAGGGTGCTGGGAGAGCAGCCACTGCTGCCTGAGGGCACTCCTCCTCCCCGCCCCTGTGGGGTCCCAGCATGTGGCACTTGCTACTCGCTGCTCGACCCTGCACCCATGGCCAGTGCATGTTACAGTCCTACCAGAGGTGCATGCGCACGCACACATACACCTGCATGTCATTGCTTTGCCATCATGGCCATAGATCTCCACAAATCTCTTTGTGGTTTATGAAACTCACACTAAAAACTCTTTACCTAAAGGAAGTCCTCAAGAGTGATGGGTAAATTCTCTAGGAGAATCATGGGAATTGCATAAGATATAAATTTATCTCAATATTTCTAAATTCAATATATCACCAATGAATATCACTAAGAATCTTGAAAAACTGAGACCTATACATACAAAAGGGAGGTGATATTTGATTCTCACCCTACCCAGTTCATCTCAGTTGATGTGGTCACAGGATGTAGTTTGTAAAATATGTTTTATGCTTCTTTTTCTTTGTTCTCCCCAAAATTTTATGGACAGTAAACTATCTTGTAGTCTTTTGACTGAAGAGTTGAGAGATGTCTTTTATTGGAATTTGCTAACCTTTCCAATAAATTGAATGTACTCAGAACTTTGTGACTCAGTTTACAGTAATTTCAGTTGCAACACTGTATCAGTGTGACCAAGGTTTGTGATGTTTCAATTATTCTAACTTTTGCCTTCTAGTGACTAAAATTGTTACATCTGCTTTTGCCTTCTATTAAGTATTGCTTCCAATTTTTCCGTTATTAAATACTTTTATCTTTACGATTTAGTGGTATTAGGGTGGCTTATTTCATAGAAATAGATGTTAAGTAGAAGTTCAGGAGCTATAGTGGCAAAGAGTTTTAGTGTAGTACCACTCGCTCTTCACACATACCAACACAAATAGGTTACCTGGGCGACTGGGGGGATAGGGAGTTCGAGAACGAGAGAAAGGGAAGAAAGAACGGAAGATGGAAGAGGGGAGAGAGGAAGGATTTTTAAGGTTGGTAAGGCACTTTACATATATGATCTTATTTTGTGTAGACACACATGCCATGTAAGACCACTGGATAACCTTCTAAATGAGAATCAATTATACAAAAAGCAAAGTATCAAGGTTGTTTGTTTGTTTTTTAATAAGGTTTAACCCCAAAGGAAAAAAATGTACCAAAAATTGTTGACAAGAATCTTAACCAATATATTGAAATGTTTTCGGTATAAAAAATTCACCCAGAGCTTATAATATTGTTATAGTTAAAAAATAAAAGATCTCCCCCTTACTATAGAACCCTATTATTCCACAAACTTTTTTGATTATTTCTTTACAGAGATAGTGGTGAATAATTGGGTTTCTTCTTGGTCCTGGGTTCTAATTCCAATCTAATGAAAACTCCAATTATAGGAATGGTTGGGGAAGTCCCACTTTCTTCTTTATGAATTCTTCTGAGGAATTTTGACAGTGACCTGTAACAGAATGAACATAGAGTTAAAAAGGTTCAAAGAGGGGATGTGTAACAATGCCCAGTCTTAACCATGGAGAAGAGATGAGCAAAGGCAGCTCCCTTCTTTCCTGGGAGAAGTGGGAGGCAGATTGATCTATTAATATGAAATACTGTACATGACGCTAAGATGGCTGGTTTTGATTAACTCTTTTTCTCTATCACAAGGGATATAATTGGGGAAGTATAACCATGTGGAAATGACATACAAAAATAAAAGACCATCAGTAAAACTTTCTTTTAAATTCAAGATAGAATATGGTAGCAATCATTAATTATTGCCATTCCCTAGAATAACAGCTGTTTTAAAAGCCTCTCCAACAAAAGCTTTTGTTACTGTCACTCTAGTTTTAAGAGCAAAATGCAGTGTTATGGAAATGGACATTTTTGTTGGTTTCAAGAGAGGATTCTGAGTGAAAACTTGAGGGAATATTGGAGAGGCCCTCTACCTTGATTTAACTGTTTTTGTCTTTATCTTATGAAGAGAATAAAGAGAATTCTTGAGAAAAGACTTTGCTTGGTTCCTGAATAAACTAAATGTGGATAGGAATGTGTTCTCAGGAGTAAAGAGATACTATCTGCAACTAGAGAGAGGATTGGAGGAGACTCTCTCTGATCTTTTGAATGGCAAAAATACTAGAAATATTTATTTATCTGGGATTTTTGCTGATTACACTGCTAAAATTGCATAACCTGAAACCTAAAACTGACGAAATAGTAGCTTTTTGATATTTGTAAAAATTGTTCATGGGGAAAGATTTCTCCAGTTTACTAAATAATATATAAAAAACTGGGATGGAGACTTTAAGCCAATCATTTGGTGAAAAATATCTGAACAGATTCCTGGATTACACTAAAATTGGAAATAATGAGAACAAATATAGTAATGAGTCAAAGAGCTCATTATGGGTGACCATCAAGTAAGGTGCCCATTCACTGGAGAATGAGTGGCTATCAAATTATGGTATATGACTGAAATGGAATATTACTATATTATACAGAATGAAAAATACAAAGATTTCAGAGAAACATGGAAAGAGATTTGAACTGATGAAGAGAAGAGAATACCGTATACAATGTGTACAACATCACAAATGAAACCAAATGCTCCAAAGAAGCCAAATTCTTCTGATTAATTGTAAAGTGCCACAGAACTTGTCTTCTGGAAATCCTTAAAAGGCCCCTGTGAAGATTGGATTTAGCTATCTCTTCATTGTAACAGTGAAGGTACTTAGCTCCTCTTTTATTGGGAAGATTGAATTGTAATCCACAATCTATTTTTAGATTTTTTATCTACAAAAGTATTAACTCAGTATTTGAATTAGATCTACCCATTTTAACTTCAAAAAGATATTAACTACAAAAGGTGTGATCTAACCAAAAAAAGTGTTATTTAACCACAAAAAGGCGTAAACACCCATTTCATGCATTGACTGGGAGTTCTGTGAACCATGTGTGAAAGAATGGGCAGTCCTGGAGAGGAGCATCTGCTGTGATTGGTAGATGTGAAATTTAGGGGAGGTGAGACAAGAGAAAAAGGTCTTTAAATAGTGGAAACAAAGACTGAAGAAGAGGGTCAGTCACCCGGGCTTGGAGTGAAGGATCAGTCACTCGGAGCTGGAGGGAAGACAGACACTTGAGGAGAGACTGGAAGATGGACACTTGGACTTGGCTGTGAAACTGGACCCCTGGAGGAGCTCATGCAGGAGACCTCAGACTGCTTTCCTTTTAGATGGTCACCCTTGGTGAGTGAAAGGCTGACTTAGTGACCCCACCTTTCTGGAGGTGTGAACCTCCAAGAAAGGTCCATCGTCTTGAGACTCTTTTCCCTGATTAGGGCCTTGGAATTTCTACCTGGCTCTGAGGAAGCCAGAGCTCTCTCTCCCTCTCTATCCTTTTCTCACTTCCTTAATATCTTAGACTCTATTGTAAATAAACTACAATAAATTCCATTTACTTTAGTAATTCATTTTGGGATTTAGAAATTAAATCCCTGGTGACCACCTATATAAATATTCAGAGTCTCAACCACACTAAAAATTTAACACCCGCAATGCCCTTTTCTCCTTGTCTATAAGCTCCCTGAAGACAGGGGCTTTGTATCCTTGGGACCTCACCCAACAGAGGCCTAACAAAGACTTACTAAATAGAATTTATGGTTGTATTCAGTCTAAATTCTACACTTTCTTCATTTCATCAATCTTGATGAATCCAAACTTTGCAAACCATAAAAAGCAAGATAAAAAGGGAGGGTTTGGGGGCAGGTGGATCTAGAACCATGATTTCATTTGTGTAGGAAATTCCCTCTACGACGTACATCAGTTTAGTCAAAGTTGCCGGGTGGCACTGAGGAGCTAAGAGACTGTGCATGCAGCTAGTCTGTGTCAGAAATGAAACTCGGGTCTTCAGGGGTCTGAGCCCAGCTCTCTATCTGCTATCCATCATCACCCTCATCATCCAAAGGCCACCTACATTATACCTTTCTCAGTCACCAAGATCGTTCCTCCTTCTGGTCTTCTCGTATTTACAGTCTGTGCTAGATCCATAAGAACTCCCCAGGCCCACTGAGGCAAGAAACAGCCAGAGGAAGGCAATATTTTGCTAAGACCTGCCTAGAGCAGGCAAGGACCAGTCATGAACTCGCAGATGCAGCCAAACTTGTCTCGAGTACAGGTGCCTTCTCTTAATTGGATCTTCTTCACTGGCTTGAAACGTTCTTGACAGATTATTATTGACCAAGGTCAACATAACCTTAAGGCTTTGTCTCAGACAGAACCTCCTCCATACTTTTCTGATACATCCTGCTATAAATTCCACACCCAGGAAATTCCTGACAAGTTATCACAAACTTTGAGTTACGTCGCAAGGACAGAATGGCCTTCTTTACTCGGCCGCCATCACTATGCCATGTGTTGGACAGCACACCAAAGAGACTTTGTAGATTAGTATCGATGAATGCATTCACTCCGTTACGCAGCTGTGTACCTTTAACCGGCCTGCATATTTTGTAAGGTTTGGGTACTCTTAATTGTCCTATAGAAAAGATGTGTTTCTGACATTATCCTTTCCTTGATGTGCGATGAACAATTGGCAATGTGTGCTTCTGACGGGCAACTTCTTTGATCATGGAATGTACAAATATTACTCTCAAATGCCCAATAAACCAGGTCTTCGCGATTCCACTCTCGTGAGCCTCCCGAGGCTTCCCGTGTCTCAGCCATTCTCTGCGTCCATCTCTCTGTCTCTGTCTTCTATCAGTGGCTGCCAAAGAAACCCACAAGGCGAACAGTTCTTCCAGCTCACCTCAAGTCTGGGCCAAGAACTTCTTGTTTTTGCTGGGGGAGTTGGAACACCCCTGATGGCAACCTCATCTCTAACGTACGGTTTAAGTGAACTGTCACAAGTTCATCAAGAGAAATGACTTTGTTTATTGGAACCCATTGGAGCAGCAAGTGGTGCACTGATAGAGCACTGAGCCCAGAGTCAGGCACATCTCAGTTCAAAGCCAGCCTCAGACATGTACTAGCTGTGCAGCCTGTCACTGAACTCGGTTTCCTCATCTGTCAAATGAGCTGCAGAAGGAAATGGCCAACCACTCCAGGATCTCTGATAAGAAAACTCCAAAATGGGGTCACAATTAGTTGAACACAATGGAAAGAGAGCCAGTAGTAGGATCTGAACTCAGGTCTTCTTGATTCCAAGCTCAACACTCTTATTTGCTGGACCGAGATGCTTCCCTGGTCTATACCCTCTAGTACCCAACATCATGGCACTCTCTGACCCCTATATATAGTGCCCCTGACCAATCAGACAGAGAATATCTTGAGAACAAGGGCTCCGGTCTTCTTCTTCTTTTGTGTTTCTCACAGTACTTGAAATAAAAATTTAAATAAAAAAACAATATCCTGAGTAGATAGGAAAGGAGGAAGTAAAATAGTCGTGTTTCCAAGCTTCCAGGATCCATTTTCCAGGCATAGGCCTTCCCCATATGGATGCAAATGACAACCCATCTCATCTTTAAGAGCCGCTGTGGCCAAAAACTCACTGCCTCTAACTTAGTGATGAACTTTTCTTCTAGAGTCATCTAGGTTTGCCCTCAAGTGCCAGGCCTACAATTTCCATTGTCATTGGACTATGTTTATGAGCTAGTAGCGGGGATGTGACTCCACAGCTGCCTATTGCTCCTAGGGATACCATATAAGCTTTTCCATTTAGTATGTCAATTCCTTCATAATCTGGTTCCAACTTACGACTGATTTCACATTCATCAACTTCACGGTCCTGCTCGAGTGGCCTCCTTGCTATTTCTGGAATAAGACACTCTCCCCTGCCTACTCCATGCCTTTGCAAAGATCATCCCTCAGGCCTACCATGCCTTCCCTCCTTCCCAACCTCCCTTCAAGACTCACAAAAGATGCCACCTCCTACCTCGGGTCACTGTGTAAGATGCAAGAACTGATCTATCCAATACCCAAATACTTTGTACATATTGTGTTTAGACTTATCTGTGTACAGAATGATGTAAACAGCTATATAATTCTCCCTCTAGACCATAGGTTCTAAAGCAAGGGTCTGTGAAATGGTTTAAAAAATATTTTGATAACTGTATTTTAATACAATTGGCTTCCTTGGTAATTCTGTGTATTTTATTTAATGCATTTAAAAATATTCTATGGCAGTCGGGTTAGAAAGGCAGACCTTGAGACCAGAAGTCCTGGGTTCAAATCTAACCTCTGACACTTTCTAGCTGTATGATCCTAGACAAGTCACTCAATCCTCATTGCTTGGTCCTTACATTCTTTTGCCTTGGAACCAATACACAGTATTGATTCTAAGATGAAAAATAAGGTTTTTTAAAAATTTATATTCTAA
The DNA here is from genome assembly GCF_027887165.1 of Monodelphis domestica. Taxonomy (NCBI): domain Eukaryota; kingdom Metazoa; phylum Chordata; class Mammalia; order Didelphimorphia; family Didelphidae; genus Monodelphis; species Monodelphis domestica. The sequence continues at coordinate 43,117,092 of NC_077229.1, forward strand.
AAAGGAGTCCATAGACTTTACCAGCCTGGCAAAGAGATCCAAGAAAAAGAAAAAAGTAAACTCCTGAACATTCTAGAATGTAAGCTCCATGGAGTGGGAGCCATTTTTTTTTATCTTTGTGTCCCTAGCATCATGCCCAGCACTTATTAGGAGTTTAATAATTACTTAAAGGAGCATAGAGCCAAAATGGCAGAGAAGGTACATGGACCCATCTGATTTCTACCAAATTAACCTCAAAAAGAACTATGATATAACATTTTGGAATGAATTCTGAAGCAATATAATCCATAAAAAGTTAGGGTGAAGTCATTTTTCAGCCCAAAACAACTTAGGCCAGCCCAAAAAAGCTTAGTAGCACCACAGAAGAGATGGAGTGCAAAACCACATGCCAGGGCAGACATTGGGCACAACTAAAACAGCAAGCAGCCAAGGCTCCTGGAGCTCTCAACCACAGATGGTAAGGGGAGTTGGAAAATTGCTCAAAAGGAGATTACAGGGGTTCTTTTGCTGGTTCTGGGTGCAAGATTCATCTCATTGTCCATACACAGATTCAGGTAACAGTCCTGGAGCACAATTGCAGGGTGAGGAGGAGCACCAGCATATCTTAGGACTTGTAGTTGTAAAAAATAGACTTGAATACAGGACTACAATCCCCACAAGCCTTTGCTCCACTTCCCCAAAATGCTTTGTAATCTCACGGGAATTCTCAGGTGGGCCGAGATCAAAAAGGGATTTAACCTGATGGCAGAGGCTTTTGAGTCTTTTTTTGGACTTCCGTTTTGGGGCAGACGTGGCTCTTTCCATAATGTAGGTGAGGTCTTGTCTAGGCCTCTGGCCTAGGCATGTTTTCCTTATCCTGTATTTTCTTTAATCCTTAATCCTTAATAAACCTCTAAAAAATATAATACTCCTTGCAGAGAGAAACTAATTTCTACCTGCCTCAGTCTCCCCTAAATTTTAATCTTTACATAGTCATGGGGGAGAAGGGACCATGGTCACAGTTCCAAGGCAGAAAAGAGTGCCTGGGATTTCCTCCAGAGCAGAGCACGGGCTAGGAAATATTAAACACATCTCTCCTTACATCATACCAATTTGGAAGAACTGAAAGCAGATAAGATTCCCCAGAGCCGGATCTGAAGGCAGCTGCACAAAAGACCTGAAGCTTGGAACAATGTTCTTTTTACTATAATTATGGAACCTAATGTTAACAGTTTTTTAAACTAAAAGAAAAGGCTTTAACTAAATCAATATTGCTACATTCAAAGCCTCCAAGAAGAATATTAATTTGCTCTCAAGACCCAAAAGAATTAATAGAGAAGCTCAAAAATGATTTTGAAAATAAAATGAGAGAAGTAGAAGAAAAATTGGAAAAAAGAAATGAGAGTGATAGAAGAAAATCATGAAAAAAAATCAACAGCTTGGTAATGGAGGCACAAAAACATACTAAAGAAATTAATATTTTAAAAAGGAAAACAGGCCAACTGTAAGAGATGCAAAAATCCAAAATGTAGAACTCCTTAAAAAGCAGAATTGGCCATATGGAAAAAGCGGTACATAAATTCAAAATGGAAAAGAACTCTTCACAAAGCAGAATTGGCCAGATGAAAAAGGAGGTACAAAAGCTCACTAAAGAAAATAATTCCTAAAAAATTAGAATTGAGCAAGTGGAAGCTAATGACTCCATGAGACATCAAGAACCAATCAAACAAGTCAAAAGAGAATTTAAAAAACAACTGATCTGGAAAATAAATCTAGGAGAGATCACCTAAGAATTATTGGTCTACCTACAAGTCATGTTAAAAAAAAAAAAAGCTTATACATCATCATTCAAGAAATCATTGAGGAAAACTGCCTTGATAATCTAGAACCAGAAATAGACTAGAATATAGAAATACAGAATATAGAAAAATCAAAATTGAAAGAATCCAATCACTTCTTGAAAGAGATTCCAAAATTATGATAATTCCCAGGAATATTATAGCCAAATTCCAAAACTCCCAGGTCAAAGAAAAATATTACAAGCAGTCAAAAAAAAGAAATTCAAATATTATGAAGCCACAGTCAGGATAATGCAAGACCTTCTATATTAAAGAATCAGACGGCCTGGAATATAATATTTCATAGAACAAAGAAGGTAGGACTTTAAACAAGAATCACTTATTCAGCAAAACTGAGCATAATCCTTCAAGTGAAAAATAGATATTCAATGAGGCCTTTCGAATATTCATGATGAAAAGACCAGAGCTGAATGGAAATTTTAACTTTCAACAAGACACAAAAGAACCACAAAAAGGTAATTAGGAAAGAGAACTCAAAAGACATTCAGTAAGGTTAAACTGTGTACATCCCTACATGAGAAGATGATTCTTGTAACTCCAAAGAACTTTTATCATCATTAGCACATTTAGAAGTATATATAGACAGAGAAAGGATGTGAGTTGTATATGATAGGATGATATAAAAAATTAAAGTACATTGGAAGGAGGGGGAAAGGGAAAATAGAATAGTATAAATTATTGCATATAAAGGAGGCATGAGAGCACTTTTACAAGCTTTTACATTTTTGCAATCGTGCAAAATTTGTTTACAAGTCTCTTTTGTAAAAGCCTCATTTCTCAAATACATAGAGAAGTGAGGTAAAAATACAAGAATACAAGTCATTCCCCAACTGATAAATGGTCAAAGGATATTAACAGGCAGTTGTTAGACAAAGTCATTAAAAAAATCTCTATAGTCATTAAAACAATGCTCTAAATAACTATTAACTTGAGAAATGCAAATTAAAACTCTGAAGTATACCCCTACACCTATTGAATTGGCTATTATGACATAAAGAAAATGACAAATCTTGAAGGGGATATGGGAAAAAAGACACAAATGTTCTGTTGGGGGTAGTTCTGAAGTGATTTAATTGTTCTGAAGAGCAATTTGGAACTATGCCCAAAGGGTTATAAAACAGCCTATTCCCTTTGACTCAGCAATAGTATTCCTAGATTTATATCACAAAGAGATTAAAAAAGGGGGGAGAGAAGCCCTATATAATGTACAAAAATATTTAAAACAGCTCTTTTTGTGGGGCAAAGAATTGGAACCCCCTCCCAAGATCATGCATTTGGGTCTGACCTGCGTCCCAGTGCTTCAGTGTGGGCCACAGGACAGTGCCCTAGGCACGTGACCCAGAAAGGATCAGGTTAGGATCCAGGGTAAAGGAGAAGATATAAATAAGAGGGGATTCCAGGAAGTGGTGTCTCTCTATTCCCTTGGGCATGCGGCAAAAGGGAGATGGAGAAGGGAGCCATGAGGAGAAGCACACACGTGGCTAGTTTCTCTTATTCAAATAAATATTAATAAACTCTATGGAAATTAAAGATCAGAGTTTAAGTTAGTTTTTAACAAGACCAAAGCAAACTTTTTGCCCTGTATTTCTTAAATTTTTTTATTTGAGTTTCCTTTCATAAAAGGATTAATATAGAAAAAATTTTTACATGATTATGCATGTAAACTCTATAGGAGATTGCTTACCATCTCAAAGAGGGGGGAGTTGGGAAGGGAGGGAGAAAATTCGAGATTTACTAGTCTTTGAAAAATGTTGAAAACTTTTTACATACAACTGGGGGGATGTAAAAAATAAATAGCTCCTCCCACCTTCCCAGGATCCACTAGACACCTACCCTATGTTGACAACAGCCATTTTAGGCTGTAGTCAGGGAATGCCAGACTGGAAATAAACATTTTAAAATGAAAATAATTGCTTAATGAATGAAACTGAATATGATGAAGGCAAAATAATTCTTGACAGAAGTTGGCCCTGATACTCACGGTTTTCACTTCTGTATATGCTTGTAGACCATACTCGCCGAGCTCTCGCCCATTCCCAGACATCTTGTAACCTCCAAATGGGGACTGTGCCCCAAATACATCATAACAATTTATCCTGCAATATAGAACATGGTTTCAAAAACAGTTCCCAGTGGAAGCTTCTTGCTCTCCTAACCTTCTCAGGGAGCATTTCCACCCCCAGCCCCCCTTTAAAATTAATTTAAAAGCCATCTTTTTTTTTCCTCTCTACCTACACTGAAAAAGAAAAGCAAGACGTTTGTAACAAATGTGTATGCTCAAGCAAAATAATTTCCCTAGTTGGCCACGTCTCAGTCAGTGCTCTGAGTTTGCCCTGTCAGAGGCAGCAAGCCTGTTTCATCAAGACTCCTCTGGAGTTCTGGATGGTCATTGCTTAGATCAGTTCTAAGGTCTCTCCACATTGTGAAAGGTTTGTTTTCAAGGTTAGTGTATAGAAGCACTCAATAAATGCATGCTGGGTTAAACCACCCTCTTGGGGGTTGGTTACTGTTGGAAATGAATTTCTCTCTCCATTATGATCATTTTTTAAGGTCATCAGGACCTGGAGGTCAAAGACCGCTGAGTAAATTCAGGTATATTTAAACCCTTAGAGAAAGGCCGTTAAAAGAACCAAAGAACCAACGAGATGGGAAAATGATTCCACAGGCACTGCCCCCTGGGCGGCCCAGGCAAATGAAGGAACTATGATTGGTGCCTGAGATGTGCCGTGTGTGAGTTAGCAGGTGGAGAAAAGAGCTTATAAGGTCAGACCAGGAGCCTATCTGGGTCTTCTGGCAGGAGCGTGGAGAGCAGAAGGAACCCTTGTCAGGGTTTAGATACAGGCTTAAAATGGTGGCCATAGAATAGAAAGCTAAGTAGTTCTACCTCTTTCCTACCTTTCCCTCTCTAGTACTACTTTTACTTTGATTTAATAAAGTTATTAAGCTACTATCTGCCTCATCATTTTAATTATTATACTTCTTACCACACTGTGCCAGCCTGCAGTGCCTGGGAGAGATAGTTGGCCTTGTCCAGGTCCCTTGTGAAGACTGCTGCGGCCAGCCCATATTTCGAATCATTGGCTCTCTCCACCACTTCTTCGATGGTCTTGAACTTCATTATCTGCATCACGGGCCCAAAAATCTGTGGGGCAAAGAAAAAGCAGGAGCCTAGATGTTGAGCTCTACTCCACTGTGGGGCTATGCCTATTATCTGGAACTCTTTCCTGACACCAATCCTCCCTGAAATTTGTACTAACGGGACCTGGTTCTGTTTTCTGGAGCCAAGGCTGATCCCCCTTAATGCACCTGACCAGGCCTTTAATGACTTGGAGAGAGCTACCGTGTCCCTCCCTCACACCCCATCCACCCAAACTCTCCAGGTTAAATAACCATCCCCAATTCCTTCAGCCAAAGTGCCAGAGGCTCACCTGAGACCCATCTCTTCCCACAACCAGACTGTGGACACTCACCTCTTCTGAGGCGATGGTCATGTTATCCTTTACATCCCCAAAGATGGTAGGCTGGACAAAGAAGCCCCGGTCAGCGGCAGGCCCGCCTCCACACAGCAGCTTGGCTCCTTCCTTTTTCCCCAAATTGATGTAGCCCAAAATCTTCTTAAATTGTTCTTCATCTACCTGCAGAGAGAAAAGTACGACTTGGTCCCAGATGCCTGTGCCTAAGGCAAGTGGTCAAAGGGAACTTGACTTCATCTCAGATTAGATTAAAAAAATAATAATAACTTTTAGTGCTTGCTTTGGCAGCACATATACTAAAATCGGAACAATACAGAGAAGATGAGCAAGGCCCCTCTGTAAGGATGATAAATTATATGTAAATGTGTTGTAACATGCAATTGACAACAAATAAATAAATGAATGATAGCCCTCACCTTCCATCTTAGAATCAATACTGTGTATTAGTTCTAAGACAGAAGAGTGGTAAGGGCTAGGCAGCGGAGGTCAAGCGACTTGCCCAGGGTCACACAGCTATCTGAGTGTGACCTCACTGAGGTCACTGTATCTGAGGGCAAATTTGAATCCAGGACCTCCGGTCTCTAGGTCTGGCTCTCAATCCACCCAGTCACCTAGCTTTCCTCTCAGGCTCTTTGAAGGATTGTCTTCTGCCTCTTTTTGTATCCCCATAGTACGTGGTCCCTATTAGGCTCTTAATAAATGTCGACTGATTACACAACCATTTCATTTCTGAATGATGTAAAGAAACACTTCGATGGTAATTGAGATGATACTAGAGAAGGACAAACACAGGGGCACAAATCTGCCCTTCCATTGCTACAGAGAAATCCCCCCAAATATACCTTCTCTGCCATTTATAGTTGTAAAGCAAGGGTCTTTGTGAACTTGCTTCTAAAAACGATTGCTCATCTCCAAGAACTCTATGTCTTGGCCCCTTTACATCCCTTCCAGGAAGGGTTTTATTCCCAAAAGCTGAGGCTAGAACAGAGCTAAAAGGGGCCAGAGTCTTCCCAAAAAAGGCAGAGACCTGAAAACAAGCCAGATGCATCAGTCGTCTGGCCCCGCAGAAACCTACACATGTCAAAAAGCCATCTGTTGTTCTTCCAGGTTGGAAGGCTTGATGAGTGGGAAAATCAGGTCAAGGTGGTACACCTGGCAGGTGGCAGGCACTGTGGTGGGCACCCGAGAGATCAGGGCAAACCCCCAAGGGTGCCTGCCCTCTAGAGGATGCCATTCAACTTCTCCTTTTGCAAGAAGCTTCTCCCAATCCCCCTTCCTGTTGGCACCTTCACGCTTGTCTATATTAGCTCTTGATCAATGACACATGTAAAACCCAGGGGAGTTGCTTGTTGGCTTGGGGGGGGGGGGGGAGGGAGGAAAGAACATGAATCATGTAACCATGAAAAAATATTCTAAATTAATCAATTAAATAAAATGTAAAAATTAAAAATTAAATTAAACTCTTGTCTATATTATAGTTACAGTGTATTTGTTCAGAGTTGTTTGCAGGCTGTCTGCATCCATTAGACTGTGAGCTTCTTGGGGGCAAGGACTATCTTTTGCCTTTCTTTTTTTATTTTTCCCATGGTTATGTGATTCTTGTTGTCTCCTTCCCCTCTTCTGGAGTTGACATTTGTCTTTCTTCGGATCACTTTCTCTTAGTGCAATGCCTGGAGCATAGTAGGCACTTTTAAAATAATGTAAACTGAGGGGCAAATGAAGTGGCTCATTGATAGAGTGCCAGGTCTGGAGTCAGGAGGAACTGAATTCAAATCAGATACTTCCTAGTTGTGTGACCCTGGGCAAGTCACTTAACCCCAATTGTCTAGGTTTCATCCTCCTGTCTTAGAGTTGTTACTAAGACAGAAAGTCAGAGTTTATAAAATATGAATGTAAAGAAAGTTAGCTTAAACTGATTACTTATGGAATATCATACAGAGATAGATAAAAGGAAAGAAAATATATAGAAAACTGAATAATTGAACCTCTAGGAAGGGGGCCATTTCTCTATTTCCATGTCCCTGGACCCCAATTCTCAGGTCTAACAAGGCACAGAAGCAAACACGCACGCCAAACTAGCCAACCCACCTGAGGCCCCTGCTCAGTCCGGCTGTCAAAGGGGTTCCCCACCACCCGAGCCTTGGCCCGAGCCACACTCCTCTCCACAAACTCAGGGTAGATGTCCTCCTGCACGAAGGTCCTGGAGCCAGCACAGCAGCACTGGCCCTGGTTGAAGAACAGAGCAAAGTGGGCCTGCTCCACAGCCCAGTCCACTGTTGGGGGGAGAAGGCGGGAAATAAGAGATTGCCCAAGTCCCCATCCCATGCCTGCCTGTTGCCAGGACTCCCCAGGCAGGAAGCCCTGCATCAGTTGGGGTGGCAGGGCCAGCCTTGGGGGCACCAGCAGGAATATCCAGGGAGCCAAGTTCTAGCCCATTTCTAGATTTTGGGGACCCCTCTGTGAAATGGAATTAAACTCACATTTATTCCTACTTTGTGCTTGTTTCAATCATGTCTGACTCTGTGACCTCATTTGGGGGTTTTCGTGGCAAAAATACTGGAGTCGTTTGTCATTTCCTTCTCCAGCTCATTTTACATATAAGGAAACTGAGGCATTCTGGGTGAAGTGGCTTGTCTAGGGTCAGCCAGTTAGTGTCTAAGGTCAGATTTGAACTCATAAAGAGTTTTCCTGACTTTGACTCAGCACTCTATCCATGGCACCACCTTGCGGCTCCATATTGCTACTTATTATTACAAATTGAAAGGTGGTGTGGCAAAGTGGGTAGAGATCTGGGTTCCAGTCCTGTCTTGGACATATACCAGCTGTATCCCATGGCAAATGAATGGACTTCTCAGAGCTCTAGCCAGGTCCCTAAGGCTAGAGAAGCTGCAGAGAAAGTGCCAATCGGTATTGGTAGAGGGAGTTTCTCGGGCTTAAAAAAAAGGCTCCATGAGTATTCCCTCACATGTGGGGGACACTCACCCTCGCAGCCCTCAAAAAATAAACCCTGGGCCCATCCCCAGCAGGGCTTACGGTCGGCGTCCGACATGATGATGTTGGGGCTCTTGCCGCCCAATTCCAGCGTCACTCTCTTCAGGTTGCTCTTCCCTGCTGCTACCTGGATGAGGTGCCCAACCTGCAAGGAGAAAAGAGGCTGCAGCAGGAAAGCCAAGACCTCTGCTGGATTTCATCAGAACGGACCTGGGTTCAAATTTCCCAGGCCATAGTACTTTAGGGTTCTTTGAGGTTATGCCTCAGTTTCCTCATCTGTAAAATTGGGGGCTAGACCAGATGGACTCTGAGCTCCCTGGAAATACTCAGTCCATGACTCTATGAATTAAGAAAAGTCAGCTTCCATTTGTTCCCCAGTCCTAGCTTAAACCCATTCTCCTTTCCCTGGCAAGTTTCTAAAGGGATAGATTCATTGGTATCACAGCCCCCAGGATCCCTGTTTAGGCAGCTAGCCCTTAGTTAACAGCTAATGGATGTAGCATTTATAGAGCACCGACAAGATGCCACATATCAATGCCAAGATCGGTACTAATGTAGTCCCATATATTTATTTTATTACCATTTATCATATTTGTCATATAATATATACACAATATATTTATTGTATAATATGTAAATCACATATTTATTATATGTTGCTACTTTGTGTTTACATTTATTTTATTACTGTTTTCATTCTATTATAATTATGTATTATACATTATGTATCATTATATAATTGTGTTTATGCATTATATTTATTATTACTATTTTATATTTACATTTATTTTATTACTATTACATTTGTTACATTTGCTATATAATATATGATGTTTATTATAATATATAATGTATTTATATATTCTATGCATTCCATATTATTATTTTATGTTTATTGTTATTATTTTACATTTGTTATATTATATATTTGTTATAATATATAAATTATATTTATCATATAATATATAGATTATATTTTATATTTACATTTATTTTATTACTATTTTACATTTGTTATATATAAATCACATATTTATATATTATTTTACTTTTTTTACATTTGTTATATATAAATCACATATTTATATATTATTTTAAATTTATATTTATTTTATTACTATTTTATCCTTATATTTATTATATTACAAACTATATATTATAAAATTATATGTATTATATATTATTATTACTATTCCATATTGACATTTATTTTATTACTATTTTACATTTGTTAAATAATATATAAAGTATATTTATTATATGATATATAACTTATACATATTTCTATATTATTACTATTTTAAGTTTATTTTGCCATTTTACATTTATTACATAATTATAGATTACCTATTTATTACATGATATAGAAAATATATGTTTATATCTTATATTAGTTATATATTATTATTATTATTTTAGATTTATATTTTACTAATACAGTCTCCATGTAACCCTAGGAGATGAATGCTATCATTAGTGCCATTTAATAGAATTCTAGAAACTAAGGCAGACAGACAGGTTAAAGGGACTTGCCCAGGGTCACAGAGATAATATCAGTAACTAAGAAGAAAGAATGTTAGTGCTTATACAGTGTTTATCCTTAAGACTTCAAGCCCCCAGGCCAGGTTACATGGTCCCTCCCAACTCCCCCACACCCACCTGGCCAGCTTCTGTCTCCCTCATTGGTCTCTGGCTGTCATCTTTCCTCAGGAGAACATGAGCTCCCTGAGGGGAGGGCAGGCCAGGCGCTGTCCGCCTTTCTGCCTGGAGCCTAGCACTTAGCATGAGTTTGAGAAGCTTGTCCCCTGCCTGGCTTCCCCCAAGCCTCTCTCCTGACCTGGCATGTTCTGCTGTGATTCGGACACTAACAGAGAAATGGCAGCATGTTATGTGCGCTGCCTCCGTAGCGCATGCTCTTCTACTTGATCAGACAGATGCTCTATTTATAGCGGCTCTTCTCAAAGAAGCGGCAGCCTCTCAAAGGAGGTTCCACAGTCCAAGGGTTCGCGCCAGGAGCCTCACCTCTAAAGTCCCCCCAATTTGGAGTTTGGGTTTTAAAAGATGACTATTACAAAAATGAAAAATATGGAAATGGGTATCGAGGGCTAATACACGAATAACCCACTGGAAGTGCTTGTCAGCTCCAGGAGAGGGGAGAGAAGAGGGAAGGGAGAGAGCACGAATCATGTAACCATGGAAAAAAAGTTTTAAATAAAAAAAATAAATAAAGTCCCCCTCTAGAAGGGCAGGGCGGGCCACTCAAACACAAGCCAAACCTGCCAACTCTTGGCCTGGGGCCCCTTACCTCCGTGGAGCCAGTGAATGCCACCTTGTCTACTTCCATGTGGGAAGCAAGGGCAGCGCCAGCTGTGGGGCCAAACCCAGGGACGATGTTGACCACTCCAGGGGGGAAGCCAGCCTGTGTGTGAAGGGAAAAAAGGGAGGAAGGGGAGAAAAAAGAGGGAGGAAAGAATGAAAGAGAGAAGGAAGGGGTAGAGAGAGAAGGGAGGGAAGAGGAGGACAAAGAAAGAGGAAAAGAGGCACAATGGAAGAAGGAAAGAGGGGAAAAGAGAGGGAAGGGAAGAGAGAAGGAAGGAAAAAAGATAATGGAAGAAGTGAGGAGAAAAGGGAAGAGGGGGAGGAAGAAAGAGAATAAGAGAAAGGAAGAAGGAAAGAGAGAAAGAAGGGAAAGGGAGAAAGAGAGAAGGGAAGGATTTGTTAATCATCAAGTACCATACCTAAGCACTATCAATTATTCTCTCATTAGATCCTTTCCACAGGTATAGGAAGCAGGTGCTATTATAACTCCCATTTTACAGATGAGGAAACTAAGGCAGACAGAAGTTAAGTGACTTGCCTAGCTAGGAAATGTCTGAGACTGGATTTGAACTCAGGTCTTCCCCATGCAAGGCCTAGCATTCTGTGTGCTATGGTGTCACCTAGCTGTCTCTCTCTAGCCATATAAACCTCTTGAGTTTTTTTTCCTTTTTAATTTTTTTTCCACTTTAAACATTATTTTATTTGGTCATTTCCAAACATTATTCATTGGAAACAAAGATCATTTTCTTTTCCTCCCCCCCACCCCCTTCCCACCACCTCTCCCATAGCCCACGATTCCACTGGGTATCACATGTGTTCTTGGTTCGAACCCATTTCCATGTTGTTGGTATTTGCATCCTTTTTAATTTTTAAAAGAAGGACTGGATTTGTTTTCACTGATATAAGAAACTGCCAGGTGAGGAAATTTCCTCTGTTCACATGGGCTGGCACCCTTCACTCTAACTCAAGAGTTGCCTGGCACAATGAAAGTGGCACTGCCTTGCCCAGGGACTCACAGCTAATTATGTTTTAGAAACAGGATTTAAACCCAGGACTTCTTGGCTCTCTCTTGTGAACTTGTAAATTACTCCACCCTACTCAGACAATGCCTTAGGGGAAGGTAAAGTTGTAAACTCCTGATTGAACAATGAAAGTCCCTAACTCATACCTTATAGTAAAGCTAGAACATTAAGTTAGGTCTATTTTTAGATCTAATACAAAAAGGTGTTAAGTACCTGTAAAGGTTAAATTAATCACAAAAAGGTCAAGTAACTTACAAAAGGCAAGCTTAACAAAGAGGTGTGAAGTACTCAGAAGATATAATCTAACCAGAGAAGGTGAGAACTAAGAATAGGCAGTCCTGGAAAAAAGTGTCTACTGTGATTGGTAGATGTAAAAATTTAGGGGAGGTGACATAAGAGAAAATTTCTTTAAAAGGAAAGGGTAAAAAGTTAGTTGAGGCAATTCAGTTTAGATTGGAAGTCAGTTCGGAGTGGAGTTAGATTCTGAACTCAGTTCAGGAAATTGGAGTTCAGGAGATTCAGTGAAGGACTGGAGCTTGCTTGCTTATGGTGAGTAATAAGACTGACTCGCTCTCCCTGAGGCTCAGGGAGGCCACTTTGGCCTAGACCTTTAACTGCTACTTGGCTCAGCCTGAGCCAGAGCAGTTTAAATTAATTCTTTCTCTCCCTCTCTCTCCTTCCCTTAATTCCTTCTCTCTTTATTAATTAAAATCTCCATAATCCCCAGCTGACTTGGGTATTTTCATATTTGGGAATTTCCCATGACAACCACTTATTTTAGATTTTAAGTCAAAACACTAAAATTATCCTTACACTCATTCCTGACTGCTGTCTATATGAAGGCTCTATGACTTCTGTCACGGTTGAGAACTTTCTCCAGTGAAGGAGATGTGAAGATTACCAACCACCTAGAATGTAGCAGGAGTCCTGAAGTGTTGTCCAAGGATCAGACAAGTAAAATGACTTATTCGAGCTTATGTAGCTCATAAGTGTCAGTGGGGGCAGTTGGGCAGCTCAGTGAGTGGACAGAGAGCCAAGCCAGAGAAAGGAGGTCCTGAGCTCAAATCAGATACTTCCTAGCTGTGTCATCCTTGACAAGTCATTTAACTCACTACCTAGCCTTTGCTGTTCTTCCGCCTAAGAATTAGTATACAGCACTGATTTGAATTTGGAAAATAAGGGTTTAGAAAAAGAAAACAAAATCCAGCTTCTGATACTGACTGGCTGGGAAATCTTGGTGAAATCATCTCAACTGGGTCTCAGTTTCCCCGATCTATAAAATGGGGCTAATAACAAGTGTTACCTCACCATGTGACTATGAAGATTAAATGAAATAATATATGTCAAGTACTTGGCAAGTTTCAAAGCACTAGAGTCGGTCAGTCAGCCAGCATTTATTAAGCGCTGTCTGTACGCTAGGCGCTATATTGAGTGCTGGGAATATATAAAAAGAGGCCAAAATGGACCCTGCCTTCAAGGTGCTCCCATTATAACAGTTAATATTCTGTGCAAACCACAACATACAAACAAGAGAAAATAAAAGGAAGGCAATGAAGTTATAGTGAAATGAAGGATGTGAATAATACGACCACAATCACGGGAGAGGAGGCTGTTATTTCTTAAATGTTAAAAGGCTGGGAAGAGTTCTTAGATTGCACATGTTGATCTGGAAGAGAATTAAGAGGAAATAAGAGCCGAGGCGCTCACCTCCTTGATCAGGTTGGCCACATAGAGGGCGGTCAGGGGAGTCTGTTCGGCCACCTTCATCACAACCACGTTTCCTGTAGCCAAGGCTGGTCCCAGCTTCCAGGCCTGCATCAGTAGTGGGAAGTTCCACTAGAAGAGAAGTTTTTTAGTTACTTTTCAGTCCTGTCTAAGGTAGGTGGGGGAGAGGAAAGAGAAAGAGACAGAAAAAGAGAGAACAGGAGAGGAGGGAAGGAGGGGAAGAGACTAAGAGAAGAGAGGCAAGACAGATAAAGAGAAAGGAGAGAGAAAAGAGAGGGAAGGAAGGAGAGAGGAAGAAAGGCAGACAGAGAGGAGAAAGTGAGAGAGAGGGAAAGAGGAAAGAAAGAGAGAAGGGAGAGAGACAGGGGAGAAAGAAAGGGAGGGAGAGAGATAGAGAGAGAGGAGGGGGGAAGGAGAGAGAAACAGAGAGGGAGGGAAGGAGAGAGAAAGAAAGACAGACAAAGAGGAGAAAGTGAGAGAGAGGGTAGAGAGAGGAGAGAAAGAAAGAGAAGGGAGAGAGACAAGACAAAGGGATCAACAGACAGGGAGGGGGGAGAGGAGGGGAGAAGGAGAGAGAGAGACAGAGACAGAGACAGAGACAGAGAGACAGAGAAAGAGAGATGGAGAGAGAGATAAAGAGTAAGAGGCAAGACATAAAGAGGAAGGGAAAGAAACAGAGACAGGGAGGAAGAGAGAGAGAGAGAGAGAGAAGACAGAAGAGAGAAGAGCCTTCCAGGCATGGGGAACAATCAGAGAAAATGCCCAGAATTAGGAGATGGAGTCTTTAGTTGAAGGAATAGTCAATAAACATTTATTAAATGCCTTCTATGTGACAGGCACCGTGCAAAGTACTGTGGATACCAAAATGGCAAAAGACAGTGCCTGCCCTCAAGGACCTTACAATCTAAAAGGGGAGACAACAAGCCAACATATATACAAACAAATCCTATAGAGCAAAAAGTAGGAAATCATTAACAGAGGGAAAGCAATAGAATTAAGAAGGGTTGGCAAAGGTTTCCTATAGAAGGTGAGGTTTTAGCAGAGACTTGAAGGAAGTGGCAGAGGTGGTCAGAGAAGAGGGGGCATTCCAGATAGAGGGGCCAGCCATGGCAAAGGCATGGAGGAGGGAGATGTGCCAGGAACAAACCAGGAGCAATGTCACTGAATCAGAGTGGGGAAGGGAAGAAGGTGTGAGAACACTGGGAAGTGTATAGATGGGATTAACTCTCCCCTGACCACTTTTAGATTTAATCACCAGAAGCATATACACCCCCACATTTCCTTAAGTGAGGGGAGGTCTGCAACCCATGAGCTAAACTGGGTGACAACTCATATGACTGACTGCTCCCTGGGAAGTTCTAAGAAAATTCTAAAACTGCAATTGGTCCACGTAAAGTAGAAGGAAGGCACAGGAAGTGATGCAAAGAAGGGTCTTTAAAAGTAATTGCAGCTTCCTGTGACCAGCTTTTTCCACCTTCGAACTTGACCCTGAAGGAGCTCCCACTTGGGACCTTGGACTGCTCTTCGATCTTCCTTTAGGACTACCACATGGGTGAATGAAAAAAACTGATTCCTTAAGGGACTAGCGTCTGGAGAGGCCCCCTCTCCGATCTTGGAGGAAGAGGGCCCCATGGCTAGAACTCCTGCTTAATTTGTCCCTAGGCCCTCCCCTGCCAGAGTAAAGCCAGGGCCAGAGTTTAAGCTAGATTTCTTATTCTGCCCTCCTTCTCCTTTCTCTCCTTTCATTCTTTATCTCTATTTTATAAATAAATTGTTCTAAAGTCATTCTGACTTGAGCAATAATTTTGGTGATTGCATTTCTCTTATATTCCTCATGCCTCAAAGAGCCTTCCTCTTTGGCTCAATTCCAAGAAAAATACCCATAAATGCTAAACACTTGGCAGTCTCTTGAGAACTGGGCTCCATGAGAAAACACTCTTCAGTGGCAGCCACTACTATTATCATGGACTCCACAGATTTGCCTTCAGGAACAAAGAGATTGCTGGGATCTTCTATCCCACTACAGGAAAAAAACTCAGGTCAGAACAGGCAGAAGCTTCCACCTCCAGGTCAACAGTCAGGATTTATGAGCAAGGAAGGAGGGAGTAGAGGTGGGCAGGCATCACTTACTGGAATGATCTGGGCACAAACTCCAATGGGCTCATGGCGAGTATAGCTGAAAAAATCTCCATCAATGGGGATGGTCTTCCCATGGTACTTATCAGCCCAGCCTGCATAATACCTGAAAATAATGGTGGTTTTAGTTCATGGATCATAGGGAAGCTTTCTAAAGCCCTAACAGAAAGGAAGGCAAAGAGGCTTAATCCCTCATGCCTCAAAGAACCTTCCTCTTTGGTTCAATGCCAGGAAAAATACTCATAAATGCTAAACACTTGGCAGCCACTCCAGAACCAGGCTCCGTGAGAAAACACACCAAAGCTCCTTAACTACCAACAGGCTCTGAGATCACAAAGATAAAACAGGATACAGCCCAAGACGATGCCCACACATCACAAGACAAACACATTCCCTCCCCTCCAGAAGCTTACAGTCTAGCGCACCAAGGCAAAGAAAGACATGACTATGGGTGAGAAGTGATGGGGAAACTTGGCGGGACAGGAGAAAGGGGAGGAGAGGGAGAAAAAGAAGAGGAAGAGAGGGAAAAGTCCAGGAGGTGAAGGGAGGAGAGTGAAGGAGAAGGGAGAGAGAGGAGTTTTATATATATACATACACACACACATATGCTATATATATACTACTACTAACACACACATTTGACTTGAGCATAACCCACCACCCATCTTCCTCATCCATTAAAAGGCAGAGTTATTCTCATTCTTCCTCCTCTCTCTCAGAACTAGTCTGAAGAAATATAACAGTAAGAGTGAACTGGGGTAGGCATGTGATTCCACCATCAAACATGTACTGGGTGCCAGCTATGCCAAGCACCACAAAGCCATTCCTGCCCTTGGGGAGCTTTCATTCCACTCCTCCAAATAAGTTTATTCAATAAACAGGAGATATAGAAACTAGGAACTATTTCCCAAGACCCTATGGCATGTTTCTGGACAGTCTGAAGGACTTTATTCCCCTGGGTTAGCTTTCTAGATCATTCCATCCACGGGATTAACTTCTGGAAGCCAAAGACAAAAAAAGAAGCTAACAAAGCTCAGCTGCTTCCTACTGTGCCATTTTGCAAATGGCGCCATCTTGGAATTCTCTGTTCCAATGCCAACACAACAACCATAGGACGTACCGAAGGCACTTGAGAACCATGTCCAAATCCACTAGATAAGAGATGGCGTAGGGTTTGCCATTGTCCAAGGTCTCCAGAGTCTGAGAAAAGAAAAGCTCATTCAGCAGGTGATGTCAGGGTGTTCACATACCTTGGGGTCATACACTTGTTGGTCATGTGAAACTTCTAGGCTAAACACAGGCTTTTTTTTTTTTAACCACCTTCTGTCTCAGTATCAATTCAAAGATAGAGCAGCAAAGGTTAGTCAATGGGGGTTAAGTGACTTGCTCAGGGTCACACAGCTAGGAAGTATCTGAGGTCACATTTGAACTCAAGACCTCCCAACCCCAAGCCTGGTGCTCTGTCCGCTGTGCCACCTCGTTATCCCTCAACACAGGCTTCTGAAGTGCCAGGTGTGTGTGTTTGGTTGGCAAGGAGGAAGGGAAGGAGATGGGGTGGGATGCAAGGGAAGAACACGTACGGCCAGGTAAGCCCGGTCTCTCTCGATCAGGTCTGCCAGCCGGTTCAGCAGCGCTCCTCTGTAGGATGCATCCATTTTCCTCCATGGGGAGCCCAGCCGGAATGCATTTTTGGCAGCCTTCACCGCCTTGTCCACATCTGCCTGGGAAACAGAGATCGGGCCCCAGCTTAGCTTTTGCAGACACCTTAGGGGGAATGCTGGCTAACAAGAGAATAGGACTGAGCAGAGAGGACTATTCATAGGATTCTGGATCTAGGGCTGGAAGGAGCCTCAGAGATAGCCAATTGAGTCCTCTTATTTCACTGAAAA
Organism: Monodelphis domestica; assembly: GCF_027887165.1. Classification (NCBI taxonomy): domain Eukaryota; kingdom Metazoa; phylum Chordata; class Mammalia; order Didelphimorphia; family Didelphidae; genus Monodelphis; species Monodelphis domestica. The sequence goes on from NC_077229.1 coordinate 43,134,485, forward strand.
CAAGACTTACAGGATCATAGATTTCTAGCTGGAAGAGACTCTCAAGGTCCCCAAGTCCCCTTCATTTTATGGTAAGGAAACAGAGGTCCCGGGAGAGAAGTGATTTGCCCAAAGCCACAGAAGTCATAAGCATCACAGGTGCAATTTGAATCTAGGTCCTTTGACTCTAAATAAAGTTAATGGTCCTTTTTGGACCCCACTGTTTCCCCCAGACCCCTCTCTCTATATATGTTTATCCCCAAATTCTAAGTATGGGCAATAAAATATCTACCAATATAAAAAAATCAAAGATGTAAACAAAGGTCCAAATATATGACAAAGGACTCATAGCAGCACTTTCTGTAGTGACAAAAAATGAGGGGGCATAAAGGGTGACCATCAGTGGAGAAAATAGCTGGACAGATTATGGCATAATGAATTAATGAAATTATCACTGGACCATAAGAAAAAAACAAAATTTGAGGAATTCTGAGAAATCCTGCAAGACTTGTATCAATGGGTGCAAAATGAAGAAAGTAAATCCAGGGAACAACATGCACAATGAGTACAAAAATATAAAGTAGCATTGAAAGGAAGATCAATGCAGCTGAACTTTAATGACCAATATAGATCCGGGAGGAGAGCAGAAGCTCCCTCCTGTCTTTTCATGCTAAACCTGGGAGGAAGGGCAGAGAGAGAAACCACAGATGCCAATAATCTCTGATGAATGTATTGGATGTGGTGGTCAGTTTTGCACAGCTTGCTTGTTTTCTTTCTTTCGAAAGAGGAAACTATGGTGGGATAGTACAGTACTTTGGGAATTGTGATATTAAAAAAACAAAAACTCAATAATAATAAAACTTTAATAATAATGACAAATACTTGATGATCCACCCTTAAAACTTAAGCCCCAAATTGCTTGTCAACTCCAAGAGGGGAGAGAGAAGGCGGGAGGGAAACAGCATGAATTAACCATGGAAAAAAAATTTTTAATTAAATTTTAAATTTTAAAAAAAGCCCAAGAAAATTGTCTTGCTAAAACAGCTCCTCAATCTTCTCTCTGCAAACTCAAGCTCAATGATGTGAATTTTTTTTTACAGTTCTGATCAACAAGTTTTTTATTGTTGTTATTTTTTTAATTTTTAATTGAAAAATTAAATGATGTGAATTTTTGATGGGAGAGGGAGGGGAATGAGACAGTGAGGAAAAAAACTCCCTCTTCTGTTCTGTCATTTATAGTTTCAATAGGCAAGAGGTGAGGGGTCTTCTCCAGAGCCACCCAGCCAGAAGTTATCTGAAACTGGACTGGAAATCAGATCTCTGAGACTCCAAAGCCAGCTGTCTGTCTATAACAACACATACCATTGCCTCTCAATACATAAGTAAATACATACTTGTTGATTAAATCTTCCAAAACCTCGCCTGCAAGCCAAAATCCTTTCAACACGTAACGTATTTACTTTAGTGATGTTGTTATTCAGTCCTGTCCAACTCTGTGACCTTATTTGGGGCTTTTCTTGGCAAAGATACTGGAGCATGTTTTGCTATTTCCTTCTTCAGCTCATTTTACAGATGAGGAAACTGAAGTATAAACAGATTATTTTTTTCTTTCGAGAGAGAGTGGTTAATGATGGAAATCGAGAGAACCACATTGACTCCATCTTGTGATTCAATTCTGCAGTTAGCTCACTTCCTTTTCTCTCCAATTATGGGCCAATTCCAAATTCACTCTTGTGAGAAGACTGTATTTAGTTGTAGGAACTGGGAGAAAATCTTATTACACTGTTTGAACCTCACCCTGACAGCTGGGAAGCCGAACCACTTAGACCTCCTGGTTAAAGAACTTTAATGAAGGACCAGAAACCCAGCCAGATCCAAAGAATGATGCAAGGAGTTTTCTTTTAATTGGACATCTCAAGCAACCTATGTCTTATCTGAAAACTGGCCCCGCCCTGATCAATCAATTATTGTTTCCCATTTCTTTGATTATTTCCTTTTAATTAATTGAATTTATTTGATTGTTTTTAATCTTATGAAAATCTCTTTTCCCTCTATTTGGGATTCAGCCCTAGGTTAAGGAAGTGGCCTGGTTCTTATTTATTAGGCAATGCATTGCTTAATAAATCAGTATGTTCCTTTGGTCTCTCAGACATTTCATTTTCTGCTCATTACATTTTTGGTGAGCCAGCTGGGTAAGTCAGAATTCTGACCTTTCCTCCTTCCCAACCAATAGCCAGCCAGAAAAACTCCCTAGGGTTCTCTCCTTAAGTAGGGACTGTTTTGAGGAAGACTGCCTCCAGAGGGAAAACTCCAGCTCTCAATCCCTGTTTCTTTGAACTAAGCAAAAGTTTAGGGGTTCCCCTCCTTTTTTCCATTAAGGCTTGGTAAGTACCCCTGGTTTTGGAGTGACCACAGGGATCGGAGTATTTGGGGGAACCCCTGGAATTGTTTTTATATTCACTTTTTTAAACCCTCACCTTGTCTTAGAATCAATAGTGTTTATTTGTTCCAAGGCAGAAGAGTGACAATGGCTAGGGGATGAGGGTTAAGTGATTTGCCCAAGGTCACACAGCTAGGAAGTATAAGATCCTATTTGAACCGAGGATCTTCTGATTCTGGGCCTGGCTCTGAATCCACTGAGCCACCTGAGTGCCCCTTATTTTGATGTTTAAATTAGGTTGGGATCCAATTTTTTTGGCCCGAAACTCTGGTTTTTGTACCTGCCCCGGGATTTGGGGTGCTTTAGGTTTTGGTTAAATTTGCCCAGGAATTGGGGTGCTTTAAATTTAGGGTTTTCTAAAGCTACAACAGAAGATAGATTTCAACAATAGTAAGATATCTGCAAATTTCCCCTTGGATAGTTTTGTTGGTTTGTTTTTTTTTTAACCCTTTCCTTATATCTTAGAATCAATACTGTGTATTGGCTCTAAGGCAGAAGAGTGGTAAGGGCTAGGCAATGGGGGTCAAGTGACTTGTCCAAGGTCACACAGCTAGGAAGTGTCTGAGGCCATATTTGAACCAAGGACTTCCCATCTCTGGGCCACCCAGCTGCCCCCTTGGATAGAGTTTTTATAGCACAGCATCAAGGGATGCTATTACAGGAATGACTAAACAGCATACAACTGAATTTTGTAACACCTGACATAAATCTGTAAGAGATATTTAACTGTTCATTTGTTTGACTGATTTGGCTCTTATTATTGCAAATTAAAAAGAAATTTAAACTAGTCATTGAAAAATGTTATTGTGATCAGAGGAACTTTTAGTTGTGTCGGGAAGCTTTCTGTCCACTTCCCCCTAAAAGGGGTTTCTTGTTCTTTATATCCCATGTGTTGGTCTTCTGTAAAATCTAGGATTCTTAAAGGATAAAAGGCAGCAGGTCTGAAAAACAGCTAAGAATCTGCAGAGTTTAGTATGGAAGAAATATTCATGAAGTTTCAAACTTGAAGTAGTTGTCCCAGAAAGGAGGGCTAACTCTCACTTTAAGCTTTCAGTGGGAGATTCAGTTATAAGGAAAAAAGGTCTGCAAGACACTTTTTTCTGTCATTTCAGCCTTGGCAGTAGATTTTGGAGATTTTTAGATTTTTAAGTTGTTTATCAATTCAATTAGCAACTTATGCTGAAATATCTCAGTGAGTTTGGGGTTACCACTCTAGAATTTGTTGTAAGGAAAAATAAGAACTAAATTCTATAAGTTTTTTACAGGTAAATAACATTCATTTCTATACCCCCGACCCCTGCAAAAAACAAAAACAAACAAAAAAAGAAAACAAAGATTGATAGCCTTATTTGCTGGAGGCCATCATACCCTCACTGGCTGACATGGTCACAATCTGAGGAAATGGGGTCTGCAAGGCAACCCCCAGAGAATGAGGCCCCCACTAATCCCCTTCTGTGACTTCTCTCTCTCTAACTTTCCTAACTAATGGACTTGTTATGATTATTATTCCCTCCCCAATACAAGAGAAATAATATGAGAGCAAATACTTAAAAGGATCAATAAACACATATCCCACCTTAATCCCCCCCCAACTATTACCCTAAAAGATTACATTCACAGAATTAAAACCTAGAGATCACTACCCATTGCCCCTCTCCTTTCCTTCTCCACAGAAGTTGCATTCACTCCCATTACAAGTCAGGCAAACCAAGAACATCAATCACCTTCAAGACACACTCCACTGAATTCTGTTTATGGACAGAAACCAGGGAACATTTCCAGGTGCTTTAAAGTAACACAAGAAAAATAGAACTTTTAAGTTGAGAAAACCCCCAAATCTGGTCTGTCATTTAATTGCCCTCTAACCTTGTACCTAGCTACGAAATGTTTTGTTATCCATCTCCTAAGTAACTGTGCCTATGCATGTGGTCCCAAGTACACAGTGCTTCTCATCTCCTTACTCGACCAGATCATCACAGCTACATGGAGCAAACCCTCACCCTCAGGGAGACTGCTGGACAGCTCCCAAAGCTTATTGTTTTAGTGTAGTGAAGAAAGGCACCTAGTTAAAAAGCATCCCAAGAGTGAAGGGGAAAAAAATACATGCAGTTTGGAGTTTAAACTTACTAGCTTATTCTTCCTTGACCATGAGAAAAGACTGTGGCCTTTTCTGACTCCCACCTAGCTCAGAGATCCACTGTGGCTCCTTAGTTCATAGATTCCTTCCCTCTGATCCCGTTAACTCTCCTCATCTCAGATTAGGTTCCCAAATAGAGGCATTGGGGAGGGGGCAAAATGCTGTAAAAATGCAGGGAAACTAAAGTTACGTTCCCATCTCAGAAATTTATTAGCTCTGTAACCTTAAGTTTTCTTATCTATTTTTGCCTCAGTTTTCGGGTCTGGAAAGAGAAAAATAATAATGATTCACCCCTCAGAATTGTTCATAGAATCAAATGATTGTGAAGTGCTTAAAACAGTGACTGGGTAAGCACTATTTAAATGTTGACAATTATCATTATTTCTTTAATTTAATTGAATACCTTATTCTGCATGAAATTAGTATAAAATGCCCCAAATAATAAGATTAATGATTTCTATATAGGATAATTTGGAAATGTATTTGGTAACTGATATCATCTTGACTGCTAATAAGTTTTCTTTCACGTTTTAAATAAATAAATATGTATGTTATTGCATTTATAAATGTTCTTATATTATGAAATTTGAGAAACCATTTTATCAGGAATTCTGTTAGAAGAACTTATTTTTTAATCAGGATGGTATTTGATTATGAATTTAGCTTTTAAAAGAATGTGATAAAATGGATATTTGAAAACCTAAATATTTAATGGGGCATATTTTACTTTAATATAGATAATATTAATTTATTGTAATAGTGAGTTTTCCTTTGAAAAGTTTTAGTTATCACTTGTAAAAATTATGAAAATGTATAAGGTGGTTTAATGACATAACTTCAATCCATTAATACGAGTTAGCTAAGAATGAACAACAGAATGTGGTTAGTTTTAACTTATAAATAAAGGATAAATGAAATTTAATTCTTAGGAAAATATAAGTTAGTATAATAATACTTAAGTTTCAAGTCATAGTTAGTGAAATTTTGCTATATGAAATAGAAACTCTCAGGACTATAATTTGGAACTGTTTTGAGTTTTTATTACAAGGTTGGTTGTCTGAATTGTCCCAAAGCCAATAGTAGAAAATGGCATGTATTGCAGTTTGCTACAGGTAGATGTCAATATTTATGCCTGAGGAAAAGTTTTGAGGATAACCTTAGCATAGTCTAAGCTAAGATCATCTTAAGTCAGCGCAATAATATTACCTTTCTGAATGGGAATTTTCTCCACTTGGCTGATCCTGAACCATGCTTTTTGATACCTATGATTGGCTATCAGATATGACTCATGCCTGGAATCAAACGGGAAAATTTCCCTCCTATTATAATGTATGTCAGGTCGATTTGTGCCCTTGAGGAGACCAATCTTGACAATATTATAACTATGCCTTTTCTTTTCCTTTCATAAATGTCTATAATCAGGGCAGGTGAGCAGTAGAAGTTTTGTAAATACAATACTAAATTAATTAAATTAACAGACTGATGCTAGAACATCTTTGAGTCACTATAATAAGATGCAAGTATAAAAATCTTACAATGTTAATCTCCGTTTGTGGTCAAATTATTATATGGGGATGATATTCTCCAAAGGCGGAGATTCAACAAATTAAACAAAGTAATAAGACAAAGATATAATGTAAAAATTTTCTAATGAAATAGAATAGTAAGCTTTGAAAAAGCAACTAGCCTAGATTTTATATATGTGTATATTATTAGCTTCCAATTTTATTTAGCATAGAAATTCAGGCTTTCAGTGTGTTTTAGTAAAAAGTTCACAAAATTGGATTACAGATTTTACATATAAAATTGTACTGATAACTGTAAAGAAAATGAAATTATTTCCCCATTTTAAAGTATTTGTCTCAAAATTATAAAAGCCAGAAGAGTTCATTTTACAAGTTAGACCCTCATGACTTTTTTTTTTAAACCCTTACCTTCCACCTTAGAATCAATATTGTGCATTGGTTCAAAGGTTGTAAAGACTAGGAAATGGGGGTTAAGTGACTTGCTCAGAGTCACCCTGATAGAAAGTGTCTGAGGCCAGATTTGAACCCAGGACCTCCCATCTCTAGGCCTGACTCTCAACCCACTGAACTACCTAGCTGCCCCCCATGAATTTTTTTAAAGATTCTTCATATCATGTACATTTTTAGGTACAGACAGAAACAGTAAATGTATAAAACTGAAATTCTCTAAAGTTTCAGGTTTGGAGAACCAAATGTAAGAGATTGTACTAAATTGTCTTAAGTCTTGTTACTGAAAGATTTGGAAAGATTTTAATTGAGGAACCTCTCCAAGTGATTTGGAGCCAGAGCAGTCCTCTTGAGCGCTATCCTGAGAATGAAGTCTATACAGAATGGATAAGAGATGACTAGGAACCAGATGACTACATGGGACATCTGGGACTCCAAATATGCTGATTAAATGGATATTGTGAGTCAGGAGACTTGAGGTTAGTTAATATTGAAAATCATCATTGTCATGGTGTTTATGTTTAACATTTTCTTAATTACCTTGGTGAAATGTAAATCTCCCTTCTCAAAATTGTACACTGTGATCTCTTTTAATAGTTCACCTTGGTGAAATGTAAATCTCCCTTCTCAAAATTAGTACATTGTGATCTCTATAAGTAGTTTGATCATTGATTACTGTGAATTTTAGATTTACTCCACCCTTCTTAGTCTTTAGAATTCTAGGAACCAGGAACGTATACACCCCTACTTAAGGGTTAACTGTAGGGGAGGATGGTCTGTGACCTCCATATGCTAGCAAGTGACAAATCAGAAACAACTGACTGACCCCCTGGGCTGTCCTAAGCCAAGTTTAAGCCACTATTGATAAATGTGAGCCACAGGAAATAATGTAAAGAACTGCCTTTATATTTCACATCACTTCCTGTGAGGGGGACTTTTTGCAGCTTTTGCAGACTGGGGTGGTAAAACTTGACTTGGAGGAGTTCTGAAGCGTGGGTCCTGAGACTGCTTTCCT